>NC_052322.1:39210519-39527959 GCF_016432855.1 Salvelinus namaycush
TAGCGACTCCTAGTGGCGGGCCGATTGCCTGCAGGTTGACCTCGGTTGTCAGTTGAACTGTGTTTCCTCTGACACATTGGTGCGGCTGGCTACCGAAATTCTTAGGGCTAGGCGTCCCGCTAGTGGGACAACTTCCGGTGAAACTGGCGGGCGTGCAATTCAAATAAATTGTCATAAAAATTATGGATAATAAACATGTAGGTACATAGAAGTGTCTTATATCAGTTGAAAGCTTAAATTATTGTTAATCTAACAGCAACGTCCAATTTACAGTAGCCATTACAGCGAAAGCATACCATGTGATTGTTGAGGACGGCGCCCCACATCAAAATATTTTTCCACCGGCACAGGTTTCATAAATTCACAAATAGCGATGAAATATTGACTTACTTTTTGAAAATCTTCCTCTGATTTGTCATCCAAAGGGTGCCAGCTATAACATGTAGTGTCGTTTTCTTAGATAAAATCCTTCTTTATATCCAAAAAGTCAGTTTAGTTGGCGCCATCGATTTGAGTAATCCACTTGTTCAATATGCAGAGAAAGCAATCCGAAAATCTACCGCTAAACTTTGTTAAAACAAGTCAAAATATGTTTCTGTTGACTCTTCAGATACCCTAAAATGTAATCAAACTATAATATTTCAAATGGAAAGAAGTATGTTCAATAGGAAACATATATTAGCAGGTGCGTCTTGTCTTCATTGTGCTCCCAAACACGAATTTCCAAGAGTGTGTCCCTGTACTAAAACTCATATTTCTTACTCATTTTGGAAGTAGCAAGCCTGAAACCTTGAACATAGACTGCTGACACCCTGTGGCAGCCATAGGAATTGCAACCAGGGAGCTAGAATGCATTATTTCCCTATACTTTCCATTGTAAGAGCATGGGCTCTCAAAAAACAAACATTCTGGTTGGTTTTTCTTTGGATTTTCTCCTACCATATCTATTCTTAGAGTCTCCTACATTATTATAATATTTCTACAAACTTCAAAGTGTTTTCTTTCCAATGGTACCGATTATATGCATATCCTGGCTTCAGTGCCTGAGCAACAGGCAGTTTACTCTGGGCACGTCAGTCAGGCGGAAAATGAGAAAAAAGGACCCTAGCCTTAACAAGTTTTTAATGCGTGTGGGTGTTAAGAAGCGCAATTTGGTGGGTCATATTTCGGAAGATGCATTACTTGACCTTCACCTCCCGAGCCCGTTAGGGATTGCAGGAATGAGAAAAGGTCGAAATTGGGGAGAAAAAGGGGGTAACACAAAAAATGAGGGCTTAACCCCTCCACACACATTGACACTTCCCACTTTAGCTGAGGGCTATTTTACACACGCGTCCCAGGCGTGTGTAAAACAACAGAGGATTAATGGCAGTTTGGATCCTGTCCCCCTGTTTGGTTTTACATAACGGATCTTTTCAGTAATACAGCTTGTGTGTTTTTGTGTGTGTAAAGTATGTACCCAAGCATCTTTGGGTAAGGCGCTACGAAAACGATGTATTATCCGTGTGAGTGAGTATTTGGGTCTGTAAGCATTTGTGTGTGTGTGTGTGTGTGTGTGTGTGTGTGTGTGTGTGTGTGTGTGTGTGTGTGTGTGTGTGTGTGTGTGTGTGTGTGTGTGTGTGTGTGTGTGTGTGTGTGTGTGTGTGTGTGTGTGTGTGCGTGCCGGCCCGCTTGTGTCGTGTCTTTACCTCCTGATGACTGTCCCCTGAGTGTAACATTCGGTTTGCTCACCAGGCTAATCTGTCCCTTGCACATGACTAACACAGCCTTGTTTACACTCTGTTTCTATACAGATCTCTGCATGTCGGGTAACAGGCCAGGCTAGCCTGTGCCGGACGCCAGGCGACCTGGGGAGCACTGTAATGCTGTGTGTGTGTGTTTGTAAGTGTTTGTGTGTATATGTGTGTGTGTGTGTGTGCATGTTGTTATGGTACGCCAAGAGAACTGGGCAGCCCAGTAATGCTGCTCTAGCCATCGACCGGACCAAAAGGATTTTCACTGTGGCCTTGCCCTTCCTCTTTCTCTGTTGATTATCACTGCTCACACAGACCTTCTCGCTTGCTCCCTGTGTGTGTGTGTGTGTGTGTGTGTGTGTGTGTGTGTGTGTGTGTGTGTGTGTGTGTGTGTGTGTGTGTGTGTGTGTGTGTGTGTGTGTGTGTGTGTGTGTGTGTGTGTGTGTGTGCCTCATCCATAGGAACGATAGGAAGTGAATCTAGCCTGAGAGAGGGAGGCAGGAGATATGCAGAACTCCAAGGCCAGGGTTTACTTTCCAGTTTTCACTTTTGTTCTGAAATGTTTTTCTGAACGTGCTGACACATCCAGTTGTCATCTTGTCTTGTGTATGTTTTACAAATAACCTGCAAGTCTGTAGGGGTGGGGGGGGGGGGGGGTCTGTGGTGTTGACAGTCCCAGGGCTCCTGTGGTGATGTGTGGGCAACAAAACAGCCTTCATCAGCAGATAACTTGGCCTCGGATGACGTTGTAGGAACAGAGGACAGAGGATTGTGACACTCACACACACAGTTACATGTTGCCAACTTCACTGGCTGAAGGTTTGGCTATGCAGATTTATCTCCGGGTCACTGCAGAGTAGAGGGTCCCGCACGCACGCACGCACGCACGCACGCACGCACGCACGCACGCACGCACGCACGCACGCACGCACGCACGCACACACACACACACACACACACACACACACACACACACACACACACACACACACACACACACACACACACACACACACACACACACACACACACACACACACACACACACACACACACACTCTCTCCCCAACTGGCATTCTTACTAACTGGCACACTTAGTCACACACAGAAATACACACATAATACAGTACACACATAATACTGTAAACACATAATAAGGTACACACAAAATAAGGTACACACATAATACTGTACACACATACTACTGTACACACATAATACTGTACACACATACTACTGTACACACATAATACTGTACATATCATATCAAATATATTCTCTGAGCATCACACACACACACACACACGCGCGCACACACACACAAACATATTACATTGAGTGGGACAAATGGCATATATTGCCTTTTAAGTATTACATTTGTCCTTTAAATTTGTCTTGGTTTTTGTTTGCCTGAAACATGGACAAGTTTAAAGCTTTAATATTATTAGTTAATAACTTCTCTGGGATAGGTGGCAGTATTTTCACGTCCGGATGAAAAGCGTGTCCAAAGTAAACTGCCTGCTATTCAGGCCCAGAAGCTAAGATATGCATATTATTATTAGATTTGGATAGAAAACACTCTGACGTTTCTAAAACTGTTTGAATCATGTCTGTGAGTATAACATAACTTATTTGGCAGGCGAAACCCCGAGAACAAACCATTCAGATTTTTTTATTTTGAGGTCACTCTCTTTTCAATGAGATTTCATTGGGAATCCAGATTTCTAAGGGACCTTCTTGCAGTTCCCATCGCTTCCACTGGATGTCAACCGTCTTTAGAAATTGGTTGAGGTTTTTCCTTTGAGAAATGAAGAAGTAGCACTGTTCAGAATGAGGCTCGAGGGAAGTGTACTCATTGTTAGAGGCGCATGACCTGAAAGCTAGTGTCGTGTCTTTGGCTATGCCGGATTAAGTGATATGACATGCTATTCTATAAAATCGTTTCTCATTCATTAATATTACCTGATTGAGCTAATCATGTAAATGTAATTAACTAGAGAGTCGGGGCACCACAAAATAATATTTATAGAGCTGTTATCTTCCGAATAAACTCTTAAAGACCTAGTAATATTTTACATCAATAGCAGTCAATATTAATCGTCACCTCAATTCAGTCTCATCTGAAAGTTGTACATTCTTTGTTATCTTCATGAACCCTGGCTAACAAGTTGAATAAGCAATACAAAATTGGGTTTAAATATTTATTTACTAAATACCTAACCAATCACACAGCATTACATATACACAGAATGAATCACACCTTGATTACAAATTACGTCATAAAGGAAAACATCTCTAGCGGACGGAACAGATATGACAGCTGGTTACACAAAGAAAAGGGGGATTGGTTTGAGTGAAAGAGCGGGAAGACTGAAGACAAAGGGAGAAGCGATGTCTCTATCGTAAATACAGTATCTTATGCATTCTAAATTACCACCCATTTGGAAAAGGAAAATGCAATAAATATTTACTCTGAGCTGCGCTTCGGTAGGTTGGTGGTAGATGGAATGCCGTGTTGCCCAACCGAGTCCTTTGTCCTTTGAAGAATGTCTCTGGTGGTCACTGGATACGTTGTAGTAACGTCGTTGTGTGGTAGACAGGATACTCTATCTGTCCTTTCCTAGCCCACGTTTGCAGCTGCTGTTGCTAACTCAATGGCTAGGAGGTATCACTTCTGTAGTGAATAAGAGTTCAAAGTTCATACCATTTGCAACCAAAGCTCACACTGAGGTTGGCTTAGTTCTGTAGTTGACATGTTAGTCCTTTTAACGTATGGACCGTCGTCCTCACATCCTCGGAACAGGAGGTTATATTGTCGTCAAGGCTTTATATAGGAAGGGAGAGGAGGGCGTGTTTGAAAAGTTTTATAACCCATGTTTCTTCACAGGGGCGGTCCACTGATTGAGTAGAGCCCTAACCTTATGAAAACCCAAATCTCTCATTTGGAAGCTAAAATTACATTTCATCTCTTCACCAATAATTTTATATTCAAACATTTAAATTGAACAACAATTCCATGTGACTCCGATAACTACAATGTGCAGACTTTCCACTGTAGAGTTTATGTCATTATATCATTGATCAGAATGTCTCAGATGACAACCAAACTGACATCATATTCATTAACCTCTCTGGGATATGTGGGACGCTTGCGTCCCACTTGGCCAATAGCCAGGGAAAATGTAGAGCGCCAAATTCAAATAAATGATATAAAATCAAACTTTCATTAAATCACACATGTAAGATACCAACTTAAAGCTACACTCGTTGTGAATCCAGCCAACATGTCAGATTTCAAAAAGGCTTTTCGGCGAAAGCATAAGATGCTATTATCTGATGATAGCACAACAGTTAACAAAGAGAGTGTAGCATATTTCAACCCTGCAGGCGCAACACAAAACGCAGAAATAAAATATTAATCATGCCTTACCTTTGACGAGCTTCTTTTGTTGGCACTCCAATATGTCCCATAAACATCACAAATGGTCCTTTTGTTCGATTAATTCCATCCATATATATCCAAATTGTCCATTTATTTGGCGTGTTTGATCCAGAAAAAAACAGCTTCCAATTTGTGCAACGTCACTACAAAATATCTCAAAAATTACCTCTAAAGTTTGCCAAAACATTTCAAACTACTTTTGTAATACAACTTTAGGTATTTTTAAACGTTAATAATCGATCAAATTGAAGACGGGTCTATCTGTTTTCAATACAGGAGGACAACAAACTAACGCTACTTTTCTAGTCTTGCGCAACTCTCAAACAGTACACATATCGTTACACTGATTCCAGATGGCCGTACTTCTTCATTGCACAAAGGAATAACCTCAACCAATTTCCAACGACTGGTGACATCCAGTGGAAGCGGTAGGAACTGCAAACAGGTTGATTAGAAATCTAGTATCCCATTAAACTCATTGAACAGACAGTGACATAAAATAAAAAAAATCTGAATGGTTAGTCCTCAGGGTTTTGCCTGCTACATAAGTTCTGTTATATTCACAGACATGATTCAAACAGTTTTAGAAACTTCAGAGTGTTTTCTATCCGAATCTACTAATAATATGCATATCTTATATTCTGGGGATGAGTAGAAGGAAGTTGAAATTGGGCACGCTATTTATCCAAAAGTGAAAATGCTGCTCCCTATCCTAGAGAAGTTAAGTACCACCGCATATGATCAATTGGTCGGATTACCAGAATATAGTTCATTTGTCACATTAATAGGGTAGAGAGAGGAAAAAGGGGGGAGAGGTATTTATGACTGTCATAAACCTACCCCCAGGCCAACGTCATGACACTAGCTACACTTTGTTTTCCTCCGGTGTTGAACACAGATCATCCCGTCTTCAATGTTATCGATTATTTACGAAAAAAATGTCTAAAGTTGTATTACAAAAGTAGTTTGAAATGTTTGGACAAAGCTTACAGGTAACTTTTGTAGTCATGTTGCGCGAGTTGGAACCGGTGTTTTTCTGGATCAAACGCGCCAAATAAATGGACATTTTGGATATATATCGACGGAATTAATCGAACAAAAGGACCATTTGTGATGTTTATGGGACATATTGGAGTGCCAACAGAAGAAGCTCGTCAAAGGTAAGAAATGAATTATATCTTTATTTCTGCGTTTTGTGTCGCGCCTGGAGGGTTGAAATAGGATTGTCTGTGTTTGTTTACTGGGGTGCTGTCCTCAGATAATAGCATCGTTTGCTTTCGCCGAAAAGCCTATTTGAAATGTGACACGTTGGCTGGATTCACAACAAGTGTAGCTTTAATTTGGTGTCTTGCATGTGTGATTTCATAATGTGATTACATTTTTATAGTAATTTATTTGAATTTGGCGCTCCGCATTTTCACTGGATTTTGGCCAGCTTAAAACCCAGAGAGGTTTTAAGCTGGTTTGAAAACATCTGATCGTTGCATAACTGCCTGCAGTGCTTTGTCTTCCCCCTTGGAATTGAAAGAGGATTCCATTTAAATCAGAGGAGGAATGGAGTGACGGGGGAAAGGAGGGAGGGAGGGAGGGATAAAGAGAGAGAGAAAGAGAGAGATAGGGAGTGAGAGAGACAGACAGAAAGAGAGAGATAGAAATAGAGAGAGAGAGAGAGATGGAGATAGAAATAGAGGGGGGGAGAGAGAGACAGGCAAAGAGGGAGAGAGAGAGACAAAGAGAGAGAGAGAGGGAGAGAGGTAGAGAGAGAGAGGGAGATATATATATATATATATATATATATAGAGAGAGAGAGAGAGAGAGAGAGATAGAAAAAGAAAGAGGGAGAGAGGAGGAGAGAAATAGAGAGAGAGAAAGAGAGAGAGACAATGAGAGATAGAAATAGAAAAAGAAAGAGAGAGGAGGAGATAGAAATAGAGAGAGAGAGAAAGAAAGAGAGAGAGACAATGAGAGATATCAATAAGGAGAGAGAGAGAAAAAGAAAGAGAGAGAGAAATAGGAGATGGAAATAGAGAGAGAGAGAGCGAGAGGGAGAGCGAGAGACAGAGATAGAGATAGAAATAGAGAGAGAGAGGGAGAGAGAGAGGGGGAGAGACAGACAGACAGACAGAGAGAGAGAGAGAGAGAGAGATAGAAATAGAGAGAGGGGGGGATTATAGAGAGGTAGAGAGACAGAGAGATGGAGATAGAAGTAGAGAGAGAGAGATAGAAAGGGAGAGAGAGGTTGAAAGAGAGAGAATTGGGCCGCTTTCCAGTGGAAATTAAAATACCGAAAATATCATTAACATTTTGGCTACGTCTAAATTCAAGTCCAAATTCAAGTCTGCAATTTAACTTCTTATGGCTGCAGGGGCAGTATTAAGTAGCTTGGATGAAAGGTGCACAGAGGTGCCCATAGTAAACTGCCTGCTCCTCGGTCCCAGTTGCTAATATATGCATATTATTATTCGTATTGGATAGAAAACACTCTGAAGTTTCTAAAACTGTTTGAATTATGTCTGTGAGTATAACAGAACTCATATGGCAGGCAAAAACCTGAGAAGTTCCACTTCCTGTTTGAATTGTTTCTGAGGGGGCAGATTTTCAACCAAGCTCTCATTGGAATTACAGCGAGATATTGATGAGTTTTCACTTCCTACGGCTTCCACTAGATGTCAACAGTCAATAGAACTTTGTCTGATGACTTTAATGTGAAGGGGGGCCGAAGGAGACAGGAATGAGTAATCACTGCCACGAGCTGACCATGCTTTCAAATGCGCATTCACATGAGGAGGACGTCCGTTCCACCGCTCATCTGAAGTCAATCTAATTCTCCGGTTGGAACGTTATTCAAGATGTATGTTAACAACATTCTAAAGATTGATTCAGTACATCGTTTGACATGTTTCTACTGACTGTTACGGAACTTTTGGACATTTCATCACGTTATAGTGGTGACTTTGGAATTGTTTACCAAACGCGCTAATCAAAGTTGCTAATTGGACATAAATAACGGACATTATCGAACAAATCAAGCATTTATTGTGGACCTGGGATTCCTAGGACTGCATTCTGATGAAGTTCATCAAAGGTAAGGAAACATTTATCATGTATTTTCTGGTTATTGTTGACCCCAACATGGCGGCTAATTTGGCTATTGTTCTGAGCTCCGTCTCAGATTATTGCATGATTTGCTTTTTCCGTAAAGTTTTTTTGAAATCTGACACAGCTGTTGCATTAAGGAGAGGTATATTTATAATTCCATGTGTATAACTTGTATTATCATCTACATGTATGATGAGTATTTCTGTTGAAACGATGTGGCTATGCAAAATCACTTGATGTTTTTGGAACTAGTGAATGTAACGCGCCAATGTAAACTCAGATTTTTTGTTATAAATATGAACTTAATCAAACAAAACATGCATGTATTGTGTAACATGAAGTACTATGAGTGCCATCTGATGAAGATAATCAAAGGTTAGTGATTCATTTTATCTCTATTTCTGCTTTTTGTGAAAGCTATCTTTCGCTGGAAAAATGGCTGTGCTTACTGTGGTTTGGTGGTGACCTAACATAATCATTTGTAGTGCTTTCGTGAGAAAAGCATATTTGAAATCGGACACTTTGGTGGGATTAACAATAAGATTACCTTTAAAATTATATAAGACACATGTATCTTTGAGGAATTTTAATTATGAGATTTCTGTTGTTTGAATTTGGCGCCCTGCACTTTCACTGCCTGTTGTCATATCGATTCCGGTAGCGGGATGCAGCCATAAGAAGTTTTAAAGCACTTCAAACCCAAGAGCTAAGCCCAGAAACGAGCCCTCTCAGACACCAGCCCTCTCTGACACCAGCACTGCTTCAAAATGAAGAATTTCAATAATCAAAATCATCAACCAATCAAAGGACTCATATATACAACATTGGAAAAAACGAAGCAAAATCCCAAAGCCGACTAAATTGCTATCTGGCCCTAAACAGAGAATATGAATTGGCTAATTATCTCTACTCTGTCAGAGATACGAAGCAGAGACAGAACCTTACTAAGTACAGGCTGAGTGACCATCAATTGGCAATAGAAACCGGCAGACATAAAAAGACATGGCTACCCAAAGAGGAACGTGTATGTGGTCACTGCACGACAGGGGAGGTAGAAACAGAGATGCACTTTGTCCTTTACTGTGATAAATATTCCTCACCAAGAGATTCATTATTCACAGAAATGACTACATTTATTCCAAATTTGAACTTATTAAACCCAGAGGAAAAACTAAAAATACTCATGGGCGAAGGAGCATTGGCTCCTCTTGCAGCCAAATATGTATTTGCCTGCCATAGCCTGATAAACACTGAATAATAACATCTGCATATTAAACAGTAACTTACTTATTAGTAGTAGTATTGTTATTACTGTTATTGTTATTACTGTTATTATTATTGATGTGATTATCATTCCAAATAGTAGTGGTATTGGTTGTCATGACGTGGCCCTTTCTGGGTATAGATCGTGGCTCCCCCCCCCCCCCCCCTCTCTCTCCTACACCCAGGTTCTGTTATCTCAGGTCGTAAATTCCTGGCGGAGACTCTTCCCCCCTGGCATGCAGTATAGAGAGAGAGAGTTTCACAGTAGAACAAAGGAACTCCCACCAAATTCTACTCCAGAATTTGAGAATGGAACAATATCCATATTTTGGAGAATGTGTAAACGGTTGGTGGAGAAGCCAGCTACGACCCGGTCCGTTTTGTTTCATGTTTGTGACCTCATGAAAGACAATACAGCCACATTACCATCACTCTGTTTATACAGGTGCCTTCGTTATGAGGTTTGCATCTAATTATTGTATAAAATGAATGAGTAAAGATTAAACTATTTGTGAAATGATGTAATCCCTTTAAAGTTTAACTAAGTCATTGGCCCGCCTGCATGAGCACAGACATGATCAGACGTCATAGAACCACCTTTTTTACTGTTACGAATACAAAACCCTCCTGAGGAAATCCTCTTCAGACCACGCGTACCTCGGTGTAAACTGAGGTGGCACAGGTTTGGTTTAGACTAAGCAAACCCACAGCATAAGCTGTGATTACGAATAGTTATTGAATTCCTAACCATACCACGTGGAGCGTGGCTACACGGCTGGAAATGGTTAAACTCTGAGACTATCGATCCCTACAGAATAAGAGCAAATCTTACATACTAATTACTAGTCTGCAGCTAGAAATTATGCAAACCTGGGATGCGAAGACCGACATCCGCCGAAACATCTAATCTATGAGAACATTTCTGAATGGTACTCTGAAGTATCCAGCGAAACAGAGAGAGAGAGAGAACATTTTAAATACGACCCATATTTATGCTTATTTATTTTCCCTTTTGTACTTTAACCATGTGTACATTGTTACAACACTGTATATAGACATAATATGACATTTGTAATGTCTCTATTCTTTTGGATCTTCTGTGAGTTTAATGTTTACTGTTAATTTTTATTGTTTATTTCACTTTTGTATATTATCTACCTCACTTGCTTTGGCAATGTTT
Source organism: Salvelinus namaycush (assembly GCF_016432855.1). Lineage (NCBI taxonomy): Eukaryota > Metazoa > Chordata > Actinopteri > Salmoniformes > Salmonidae > Salvelinus > Salvelinus namaycush. The sequence continues at coordinate 39,221,237 of NC_052322.1, forward strand.
CCCATGCCAATAAAGCCCCTTGAATTGAATTGAGAAAGAGACGTGGATGAACTGACTCTCCATCAGACGGACTGGATTACAACAGAAAAGATCACGACACATGGGCTTAAATATATATTGATTGCAATTATTCCCGAATGAGTGAGCGTTCATGTGCGAAGGATTTGCATTTCAATTAATATAATTGTCAACTGTGTAGTGAGCCCTTTTGTCTTTCCCGCTCTCTCAGTCCACACCCACTTCCCTTTGTCCAACAAGCCGTCATATCAGCTCAGCCCACTAAGGAATCTTCCCTATCATTTGTTAGTAACACATCTACTGTTTGTTTGTTTATGCATTTCTGTGATTATTTAGTTAGTAGGCAAATAAATTATTAAGCCAATTGGTGTATGGATTATTCATAGTAAAGGCTGGGTTCGTGCAGATAACCAACAATTTACGACGTTTGGAATGAGATTGACGTGAGCTAAAGAATAATTAATTAATAAGAAGACTAATTGATCAGATATTAAAATATCTAAAGAGTTATATTAGGAAAATGATAACTTTGTATTCTGAAGATTTTCCTTGGTGCCCCAACTTTCTAGTTAATTAAATGTACATGATTAGTTTAATCACGTAATAATAATTACAAAGAATTGATTTGATAAAATAACAGTCTTCACTTTAAATGATGCCAAAGACACGACAGTAGGGTATGGTATGGTAGTATGGTAGTGATAGCAGTTGAATGATGTTGGTGGTAGTTGTAGTAGTAATTATGATGGTAGTTGTAGCACTAATGTTATGGTGAAGATGACAGTTAGTTGGTTATGAGTTAGTTATAGTTTCATTTTCCATGTTTAGCTTTTAAAATGTATTACATTTCTACTATTGACTGTTACCATTTTACTGTTGTTATTTTTTATAATTTTGTATGTTTTATTGTATTATTATTTACTACCATTTTATATTATTATTTGTTATTGTTTATAATTTTATTACAATTTATATTGTATACATTGTTGATTTGGCAATATTGACACAATGTTTTTCAATCCAATAAAGCAGCTGAAAGAGAGAGAGAGAGAGACAGAGAGAGGGAGAGAGAGAGGGAGAGAGAGAGAGACAGAGAGAGACACAGAGAGAGAGACACACAGAGAGAGAGACACACAGAGAGAGAGAGACACAGAGAGAGAGAGACACAGAGAGAGAGAGACACAGAGAGAGAGACACAGAGAGAGAGATACAGAGAGAGACACAGAGAGAGAGACACAGAGAGAGAGATACAGAGAGAGAGATACACAGAGAGAGATACAGAGAGAAAGATACAGAGAGAGAGAGATACAGAGAGAGAGAGAGATGGGTAAAAAAATGAAGGAGGGATTTGCAGAGAATTTACATCCCAGCAGAGAGAGAAATGTGGGTATAGGGAAGAGGGGCCGGGAGGAGAGAAGAGAGAAGGAAAGAGAGATGATGACGTCCCGGCAGCAGTCTTAAGATGTCTTTTCTCTGTCATCTCTCAGAGAAACATGTCCTGTTTACATAATCATGCTTATTATTAGAATGGGGCTTCTCTCTCTTATTATGTTTCATCAAAACTTTCTGCACCTCTCTGTCTCTCTGTCTCTCTGTCTCCCTGTCTCTCTGTCTCTCTGTCTCTCTGTGTCTCTGTGTCTCTGTGTCTCTGTGTCTCTGTGTCTCGCTCTCGCTGTCTCTGTCTCTGTCTCTGTCTCTGTCTCTATCTCTCTCTCATCGCTCGCTCCCTCTTGATCCCTTGCTTAATCTCTCTCTCTCTATGCATCCATCCATCTCTCTCTCTCTCTCTCTCTCTCTCTCTCTCTCTCTCTCTCTCTCTCTCTCTCTCTCATCGCTCGCTCCCTCTTGATCCCTTGCTTAATCTCTCTCTCTATTCATCCATCTCTCTCTCTCTAGAATAGTTTTTATACTGTCTCTATTGTCTTTTAGAGTATTTGGTTTGGCTGAGCATTAGCGCAATGAGAGTTTTGACATTTAAAATGGCACTTTTATTCTTCTCCAATACAAGATCTTTTCCCATTAGCCGAGGCTCAGCTGTCAATGAGTGAAGAATGATGAATTGCTAATTTTGAGTCTTTGGGTTGAGGGTACTTCAGGGACACTCAAAATGATCAATATCAATAATTCACAAACTTTTGTAACAGTGGAAAATATGTATTGGACACATATGAAAGCATGCATGCACACACATACTTACTCAAATTCACATCACACACTTGTACTTAGTAAGGCTTTGTGCACACATGTATGTGTATGTGGATGTATCACAGTGTGTGTGCAAGCATGCATGTGTGTGAGCGATGAGAGAGTTAGAGAGAGAATGATAGAGTTGAAATCATTATCACCATGATTCATCCATCTGCCTGTCCGATGTAATGCACATTCATACAGTACAAGCTGTCAGGGTCATCGAGGGAGAGGGAGAGGGGTGTGGGAAAGGGGAGAGAAATGAGAGAAAGGGGAGAGGGGGTGAGGGGAAGGGGAGAGGTGACAGGGAGAGGGGTGAGGGAAAGGGGCGAGGGAGAGGGGAGAGTGAGAGAGAGATGAGTAAAGTAATGAAGGCGGGATGGAATAAAAGTGAGATAGAGAGAGATGATGACGTCCCAGCAGAGAGAGAGGGATGGGTAAAGGGAAGGAGTGATGGGAGGAGAGAAGGAGAGAGGGATGATGACATCCCGGCAGTCTTAAGATGTTTTCTCTCTGTCATCTCTCAGAGAAACATGTATGTCTCTCATCGCTCGCTCCCTCTTGATCCCTTGCTTAATCTCTCTCTCTCTCTCTTGCAGTGCATGCTGGGAGTTTTGGGGAGTTTGAGTGTTTGGTGTGGAGGGCTCTGTCCTAACTAACTTTCTTGATTTTATTTTCTATGGTGGAGGGTTAATGCAATATTTGTTTTAGCGGTGTCCACAGTTCTTTCAAATTTAGGGTGGAAGAGGACAGAGTACGTTTCCTGGGGTTTGGAAGGTGTGATGTGCGCGATGGCTTCTCAGCCTAGCGCGGAGGAGATGCTGTCGATACGGCATGGATTCAGGTGTGTTCCAGAGAATAGAGTTAAGGTGGAGGAGGTTCTGCTCGCGGTCGGTGAACAGGTAGGAGCTGAATTTATACATTCCGCTTCAAGAATGAACAAAGCTGTGGTTGTGTTCATGAAAAGAGCAAATTTGGTTGGTAGGCTAATTGCTAGTGGAATATTTGTAAGGAGTGTGTTGGTGCCAATTTCACCTCTCTCTACCCCTTCGACAAGAGTGGTAATTGCAAATTTGCCTCCGTTTTTTATGGATGTTCAAATCAGGAAAGAGCTGAGTGGTTTTGGTAAGTTTGCTAGTGGTTTTTGTGTACTGACGGCAGGTTTTCAGGCAGATGCCGTGAAGCACGTTGTTTCATTCCGGAGGCAAGTGTTTATGTTTCTGAATAACAATGAGCAACAGCTAAATGTGCATTTTAAAGTGAGGCATGGGGAGGGGCTCTATGCAGGGTTTGCCAGCACAGATAGTCTACGATGTTTTGAGTGTGGGGATTTGGGGCACAAGAGTTTTGCGTGCCCACATAAAGGCCGTAGACGAGGTGAGGGTACAAGCGCCAGTGGGGGAAATAGAGGTCAAAGTGCAGGGGGTAATGAGATACAGACAGCAGAGGCTGGGCCTAGTCATGCCAGGGATGGTGGTGTAGATGAGGCTGGGCCTAGTCATGCCAGGGATGGTGGTGTAGATGAGGCTGGGCCTAGTCATGCCAGGGATGGTGGTGTAGATGAGGCTGGGCCTAGTCATGCCAGGGATGGTGGTGTAGATGAGGCTGGGCCTAGTCATGCCAGGGATGGTGGTGTAGATGAGGCTGGGCCTAGTCATGCCAGGGATGGTGGTGTAGATGAGGCTGGGCCTAGTCATGCCAGGGATGGTGGTGTAGATGAGGCTGGGCCTAGTCATGCCAGGGATGGTGGTGTAGATGAGGCTGGGCCTAGTCATGCCAGGGATGGTGGTGTAGATGAGGCTGGGCCTAGTCATGCCAGGGATGGTGGTGTAGATGAGGCTGGGCCTAGTCATGCCAGGGATGGTGGTGTAGATGAGGCTGGGCCTAGTCATGCCAGGGATGGTGGTGTAGATGAGGCTGGGCCTAGTCATGCCAGGGATGGTGGTGTAGATGAGGCTGGGCCTAGTCAGGCTAGAGATGGTGGGGTAGCTGAGGCTGGGTCTAGTCATGCTATGGATGGTGGGGTAGCTGAGGCTGGGTCTAGTCAGTCTAGAGATGGCGGGGTAGCGGAGGCTGGGTCTAGTCAGGCTAGAGATGGTGGGGTAGCTGAGGCTGGGCCTATTTATGCTATGGATGGTGGTGTAGATAATGCTGGGCCTAGTCATGCTTTGGAGGGTGGTATAGATGAGGCTGGTTCTAGTCAGGTAATGCTAGTGGATCAGGAGAGTATAGTGGGGAAGTGTAAGAGACTAGGGGGGAGGAGGGTGTCAAGTGGAAAAGGAAAAAGGGTGTGGTCAAAGGCACCATGGAAACTTTGCCTGTTGCTATGGGGGATGCCCTGACCAGAGAGGAAGGGCAGGTGGTCGGGATGGGAGATAGAGATGAGGAGGAAAGTGAGTGTGAGGAAGAGGATGAGAAGTAATTTTTTTCAGACTCCTTTTCAATGGGCCCGGAGCTGACAGCCAGTCAAGCAGAGGGGTCAAAGTACACATTGAGAGAACTGACAAGGTTCCTGAATGAGACCAAGGGGAAATAAGTTCATCTTGAGGCTTTTTTTTCTGATCCGAGAAAGTTTGTAAGATCAGTACAACATGCTATGAAAAATGAGGGGTATGGTGTCCTCTCACCCAGGAAACTTTTAGTTTAGGTTGAGGAAGTGGGTCACAACAGTGCGTAAAGGTTTACCTTCAGACACTGGTTAGATGTATATTTTCTTTCTGACACTGGGGCTTTTTGAGCTTTGCTATTGGTTTCTTTCTTTGCTGGCTTTTCTCCCACTTCTTTTGGAGATTCTTTGGGTAGGATCGCTCAATATAAATGGCGCCAGAGATGTGGGAAAGAGGAGTGTGTTGGGTGAATATGTAAAACCAAAAAAGTACAGGTGTTGTTTCTGCAGGAGACATAGTGATGTGTTAAATGAAGTCGATTGGGGGCTCTGGTGGAAAGGGGCAAGTGTGTTGAGCCATGGGACAAATTTTAGTGCAGGGGCGGCAGTCATGCCACCGGGTCTGTCTGTAAAAATTTGCCCCCCAAAGGAGGTGTGTAGGGGTAGGCTGCTTGTTGTAAAAGCAGAAATTAACAACATGGGTTTTGTGTTTATAAATGTGTATGCGCCTAACACAGAGAGAGAAAGAGGGGTTCTATTTGGTGTCTTAGACAGGAACTCTCACAGGTAGCGCCTGAGGAGACGCTGGTGGTCGGAGGGGACTGGAACTGTACAATGGATTTTACAAAAGACAGAAATGGGGAAGAGCCTCATTCAGTGTCAGTGGGAGTGTTAAGGGACATCATTAACCATTTCGACCTAGTGGATGTTTGGAGAACTAAACATCCCAACACAAGACAATATACATGGGTGAAGGTTTTTGGGGCTAGGGTGAGTGCAGCCCGACTTGATCGGTTTTACATGTCTAGGAATCGGAGCAGTAGGCTGTTGGGCGCTACCATTCTCCCGGTGGGGTTTTCAGATCACCACATAACCATGGCTCGGCTGTCTATTTCACCAGGGCCCCGGCAGGCATCCTATTGGAAGTTCAATGTAAAGCTCTTACAAGATGCCACTTTTTTCTCAGGTTTCCAAACCTTTTGGGAAAGGTGGGGGCAGCGAAGAGAGGAGTATGAGTCTCTGAGTCAATGGTGGGATGTGGGAAAAGTCCAAATTCGACTTTTCTGTCAACAGTACACAGCTCTCATCCTCAGAGGCTAGGAGAGTATTGGGGGAACTAGAGCGTTGTATTAGTGAGATGGAGGTAGAGATGGTGGGGCAAGGCAATGTAGGCCTCCAGGCTAATTTAGCTGAATTACAGAGGGACCTGGGTAGTTTTTTCCAGGTTAAAGCAAAGGGAGCACTTGTAAGAGCTAGATTCTCCATGCTCAAGGAGATGGATGCTCCCAGCTCCTTCTTCTTTGGTTTGGAAAGACAGAGCGGTGAAGCCAAGGGTATGCATCTTCTACGGCCGTCTGATGGGCGGGTGACCTCTGTGGTGGGGGAGATGCGGGAGCGGACTGTGGAGTTTTATACTGAGTTGTATAGGGCAGAAATGTGTGATCCTATGTGTGCTCAGGTCTTGTTCGCAGGACTCCCTAAGATCTCTCTGGCACAGAGAGAGGAAATGGACATTCCTCTGTTGTCCCATGAACTGGCAGAGGCCGTAACCCAGATGACCCCCAGTCATGCACCGGGGGTCGATGGACTCCCAGTGGAGTTTTATAAAAAAATCTGGGAAATAATTGGACAGGACTTCTTTTGCGTGTTGCGTGAATGCGTCGGGGGAGGAGAGTTGCCGATGAGCTGCCGTCGGGCGGCTCTGACTCTCCTGCCCAAAAAAGGGGACTTGTGTGAACTTAAGAACTGGAGGCCTGTGGCATTACTCTGTGCGGACTATAAGATATTTGCCAATGTCCTCTCTAACAGACTGAAGTCCCATTTGGACTCGATAGTACTTGAGGACCAAACATATTGTGTACCGGGATGCTCAATCACGGACAACTTGTTCTTAATCAGGGACATGTTGGACTTGTCGAGAGGTTCTAATGTGAACTTTGGACTGGTGTCTTTAGATCAACAGAATGCTTTTGATAGAGTGGACCATGAGTATCTGTTTAATGTGATGTCTGTGTTTGGGTTTGGGAAGAGTTTTTTGACCTGTGTGAAGCTGTTGTATGCTGGGGCGTCATGTATGGTCAAGATGGGAGGGGGGCTCAGTAGGCCAGTCTGGGTGAGACGGTGCATTAGACAAGGATGCCCTCTATCTGGGCAGTTATACACACTAGCCAATGAGCCTTTTTTGGGACTGCTACGCAGGAGACTGCAGAGAGTGTGCTGGACAGGCATGGATGTGGTGACAGGCATAGCAGTGTCAGCATATGCAGATGATGTTTCTGTGATGGTCAGGGATGTTCAGGATATGCAGGCACTAGAGACTAGTCTGAAGGTGTACGGGGGAGCTTCTTCAGCTAAGGTGAACTGGGGCAAGAGCAAAACTCTGTTATGTGGGGCATGGGGCGATAGGGCCCCTCTGCTTCCAGGGGGTTTGCAGTGGGGTTGTGAAGGGCTGCTCGCAGACCTGCAACGCAAGCTGGTGGACTTCTTCTGGTCGGGCCATCACTGGCTGAGGGCGGCAGCGTTGTACATGACCGTCCACGAAGGAGGACAGGGCCTGGTGGAACTGGAGAGCAGGATGGCTGCTTTCCGGCTAAAGGCGGTGCAGAGACTGCTGTAGCATACTGATGTTGGCTGGAGGGAACCAGCATGCGCACTGCTGAGGAGAGCTGGCGGATTAGGGTTGGACCGGCAGCTGTTCCTCATGAAGCTGGAGAGGCTGAGTACAGCAGATCTCTCAGATTTTTGCTCTGCAGTGCTGAGGGCCTGGCAGCTGCTAAGGCCCACACGAGAAGGGGGTGTGGAGCTTGGGCTGTGGGTGTGGGAGGAGCCTATCTTCAACAACCCAGCCATCCCTTTGAAATCGGTTCAGTCGGCCACCCTGCAGAGGCAACTGATGGCAGCGGGTTTACAAAGGCTGGGTGACCTGAGAATGCTGGGAGAGGAGGGGTGGAAAACCCCAGAAATCTTGGCACAACAAACAGGAATAACGTCTCTTAGTCTGCTGGAGAGATTCCTGGAGGAGGTCCAGGAGGCACTGTCTGAGCCAGTAAGGGGGATGTTTGAGCGGCCAAAGGGGGAGAGGCCACCAATGTTTCCGCCACTGCAGGTGACGGCAGAGACTGGAGACTGGCAAGGGGGTCTGGAGGACTTGTTAGATTTTAACACTCCGAGCCTGGGGGAGTTTGAAGGGGTGGGAGGTAAAGCCCTCTACAACCTCTGCGTTAAGGTTAGGAACATTAGGAGCCTTACAGGAGTGAAGGCACATGAGTGGCAGGGGGTTTGTGGGGCGGAGAGTAAGGTGAGTTTTAGATAGAGGTGGCTCTACAAACCCCCAGTACCAAAGAGGTCAGGGGTCCTCCAGTGGAGGGTTCTTCATGGAGCCCTGGCCACTAACAGCTGGTTGGCACAGGTTGAACCGGGAATCGGGCAGGGGTGTCCTTTCTGTGTAATGAAAGAAACTGTGATTCATGTGTTTTCTGTGTGCACCAGGTTAATGCCATTAATGTCTCTGTTGGAATGTCTGTGTGAGAGGTTGGGGGTGGTTTTTACTGTTGGGATGTTTATAATGGGCTACAGGTATTCGAGTAAGGAGAAGGCCAAATGTGTTTTGTTGAATTTTCTGTTTGCTCAGGCGAATTTGTCTATTTGGCTAAAAAGGAGGACCAGGGTCAAAGGTGGAGGGATGACAGACCCTTTACTATTGTTTAACGGGATGTTCTCTGGGCGCATTAGGGTTGAGTTTGAATACTATAGAATGATAAAAAATGTGGAGATGTTTCAGAAGATATGGTGTGTTGGGGGGCTGTATAGCTGGGGAAGATGTTTTGGATATACGGTTGTAGAAGTGGGTATTGTTTTGGGTATTGTGATGTTGGTTTGTATCATGTGGTTGATGGAAAGGTGAATATGGTACATGTATGCAGTACAGGATATATTTTGGTGTTTTATTTTTAAGGGGGGTGAGTTTTAAATGAAATGAGAAAGTTTCAGTAAAGAAAGACAAAAAGTCAAAAAAGTCTCTCTCTCTCACTCTCCCTCTCACTCTCCCTCTCACTCTCACTCTCTCTCTCACTCTCTCACTCTCTCACTCTCTCACTCTGCTCCCCCTCCCACACACCTTCATGTAAATGACCCAGTGCAGTCCTGTTTCAGTGCTTTCATTTTGGTGAGGACTTTCTTAATGACTTCTCATCGTCTAAATAAACTTTGGACTGTGTGGTTAGAGGGACTCTTCCAGTATTCCGTTCCATCCAGAGTCCTGGGTAATATTTCATGTGCAGTTTAGGGCCATATAGCTGGGTCTGGCTTAATCCCTTATGCATTTAAACAGCCCGGTAATGGCTTGGTAAGTGCCTAATGTCGGTTATCTCCCTCTCATTACCGGCTAGAAACAGACTTTTTGAGTATATGGGTGTGTGAGTGTAAACATTTTGATGCTCAGTGGAATATGTAATAAATGAGGACACAGGCTTCTGAGACATGCGGTACAAGGACAGGCACACACACACCCACGCCATTGCTTCCCCACGCCTGCAGTAGCCCCTAGTTCTTGTGTTCTGTGTCCTTCTCTTCCCTCTGGACTTTTTAATGCTGAAGTTATAGCTTGACTTTGAATCTCTCTGTATTTTTCTCGCTCTCATCGTCTCCGTGTACACCCAGAGACAGAAGGGAAAAGCAGTAGGTCTCTACAACCTGTCATGACTGTCCTGTAAGGATCCAAGTAGGTCAGATCATCTTTGCAATAAATAACTTCAGCTAGACCACCTCACACCCGCGGAGGGGGGAGAAGGGAGCTGGTGGGGGTTGACAGTTCACACCCTGTTGTAAATCAAGGAGAGAACATCCCTCTCCAATGTTCACACAGGAATGTGCCTTTGTCTACACAGACATTTTCCTGCTGAAACTCTAACCCGTTCTAAAGCGAATACTGAAACAAAATGTCTAACATAGAACGTGGGGAATGGGCAGAGGTGACCTAAAAGAACACTAATGTCATATGGCTTTTTATTTTGTGACATCATTAAACATGTCATAAAGGAAATACTGTAACTTGGAAAGTATACACACTACATGTACGAAGTCTCCGTCCTCTAGGTTGCGTATGAAATGTAAAAAATGATGAAAGTGTTTTTGTTAAGAGAGGGATGTGATCTTAGAAACTGTAAGAAGAAATTGTTTCAATAACTTTGTACAAGTAAGTAGCCCTTGAATGAGGTCAAAGAGCGTATGATCCTCACTAACCACCCCCTTTGAATGAACTGTATAAAATTATGGGTTAACTTCTTGACGCACGGATCCCTTTAGCGGGATCATTTTCGTAAACTACCGCTGAATTGCAGAGCGCCAAATTCAAAAAAAATACAAAAAATATTTATAATCATGAAATCACAAGTGAAATATACCAAAACACAGCTTAGCTTGTTGGTAATCCACCTATCGTGTCAGATTTTGAAAATATGCTTTACAGCGAAAGCAATCCAAGCGTTTGTGAGTTTATCAATCACTAGACAAAACAGTAAGAACAGCTAGCCGCAAATTAGCTTGGTCACAAAAGTCAGAAAAGCAATAAAATTAATCGCTTACCTTTGATAATCTTCGGATGTTTGCACTCACGAGACTCCCAGTTACACAATAAATGTTATTTTTGTTCGATAAAGATTTGTTTTATAACCAAAAACCGCCATTTGGTTTGCGCGTTATGTTCAGAAAACCACAGGCTCGTTCCTGTCCTGAAAGGCAGACGAAAATTCCAAAAGTATCCGTAATGTTTGTAGAAACATGTCAAACGTTTTTATAATCAATCCTCAGGTTGTTTTTAACATACATAATCGATAATATTTCAACCGGATGGTAACCTATTCAATACTACAGAGAAAGAAAATGTCGAGCTACATCTTTCGCATGCAGGAACTAATCAAAGGACACCTGACGCGTTTTGAAAAATCTCGCTCATTTTTCAAAATAAAAGCTTGAAACTATGTCTAAAGCCTGGTCACAGCCTGAGGAAGCCATTGGAAAGGGAAACTGGTTGATACCCCTTTAAATGGAGGAGGGGCAGGCAATGGAACAGGGATTTTTCCAAATAAAAGGCACTTCCGGGTCGGATTTCCTCAGGTTTTCGCCTGCAAAATCAGTTATGTTATACTCTCAGACAATATTTTGACAGTTTTGGAAACTTTAGAGTGTTTTCTATCATAATATGTCAATTATATGCATATTCTAGCATCTGGACCTGAGAAATAGTCCGTTTACCTTGGGAACGTTATTTTTCCAAACATAAAAATTCTGTCCCCTAGCTGAAAGAGGTTAAGAATGAACATATCAGACCAGAGAGACGTGGAGCTGCAGCTCACATCCAAAGTGGTTCGAACTCTGAACTCTCAACACGAGGTAGAGACGATAAAGTCACCTCCCGGACATCACTGATACAGCTGATTAGCTGTCCTGAGTAAAGTATCTAGAAAAGAGAATTTAAGTGGGACCACTCTACTACTTTCTCAAATCACCGTAGTACGCTACTCTCATCACCCCACTGAGAACCATCGACACTGCTGGTTAGCTTATCTTAAAGAATCATCTTCCAGAGCGAGTGGAAGTAGAGTGAGCTCTGTAGTTCTGTTCAGGACTACACGACGGGTCGCCGGATGCTGGGCGACGGCAGAGGAGAGCAACGGTAGAAGATGGGTGTGGACCCCTTTTGAACAATCAGAGCCTAACAAGCGTGCCTCAGAAAGGACCAACTAACCCCTTTCCAAGAAGGACCGGTTAGGAGCAATACAATAAAAACCAAGGCAATTCCACGTAAATACATTCATGATTTCTTACTCCAAACGGGCGGCGGTATATGTGCAAAGTATACAATTACTGTAAGAGTAGTTTCTAAATGTACCAAAGTATGTCTCTGCCCCCCATCTCTTTTGTAACAAGCCGCCATATTGTGTCCGATAGGGTTCTGTTTCTAATGTATTAAGTGTGTATGTTTATCCTGTGTTACCATTTAGTTAGCTAGTAAATAAATAATTAAACCAATTTGTGGAGTATTCAATCATAAGTAAGACTGGGTTTTTTGCAAATGCAGGAGGTTACGACTGTTCAGAATGATGATATGATACGAGGTTATCATTAATAAGTTGACTGTTTATGGATGTAATAGGTAAAGACCTTTAGTGTTTAATTCGGGAGATGGTAACTCTTTAAAGAACCGCTCTCATGGTGCCCCAAATTCCTAATGAGTTAGTTGTTACTGATTATTAATCAGGTAACAATTAAACATAGTCAGATGATTAGATAAATAACAGTCATCAGATTAATTAAAGTAAAGTCACAACAAACCTATTTTGGTCCATTTAGTTAGTTAGTTTAGTTAGTCAATTAGTCTGTACAGTATATTATTCCCCCTGTGTCCTGATGTGAGAAATGAGGAGTCTGAGCCAAGTGAGCCTGGGAAGTTTTGCATAATGAAGAGGGAGAGAGAATGGAGCTGAGAGTGAGTGAGAGGGAGAGATGTGGGGAGTGTAGGGCAGAGACCGAGAGAGAGAGATAGATGTGGGGAGTGTGGGGAGTGTGAGGCAGAGAGCAAGTGAGAGAGAGATGTGGGGCTGAGAGTGAGTGGGAGAGATGTGGGGCTGAGAGTGAGTGAGAGAGAGAGATGTGGGGAGAGTGGGGCTGAGAGAGAGTGAGTGAGTGAGTGAGTGAGTGAGTGAGTGAGTGAGTGAGTGAGTGAGTGAGTGAGTGAGTGAGTGAGTGAGTGAGTGAGTGAGATGTGGGGAGTGTGGGGCAGAGAGCGAGTCAGAGAGAGAGAGACGTGAGGCGTGTTGGGTAGAGAGCGTGTCAGAGAGATGTGGGGAGTGTGGGGCAGAGAGCGAGTCAGCGAGATGTTAGGAGTGTTGGGTAGAGAGCGTGTCAGAGAGATGTGGGGAGTGTGGGGCAGAGAGCGAGTCAGCGAGATGTTAGGAGTGTTGGGTAGAGTGCGAGTCAGAGAGATGTGGGGAGTGTGGGGCAGAGAGCAGGTAAGAGAGATGTGGGGAGTGTGGGGCAGAGAGCGAGTCAGAGAGATGTGGGGCAGAGAGCGAGTCAGAGAGATGTGGGGAGTGTGGGAAAGAAAGTTGGTCAGAGAGATGTGGGGAGTGTGGGGCAGAGCGATTCAGAGAGATGTTGGGAGTGTGGGGAGAGTGGGGCAGAGCGAGTCAGAGAGATGTGTGGGGCAGAGTGTGAGTAAGAGAGATGTTGGGACTGTGGGGCAGAGAGCGAGTCAGAGAGATGTGGGGAATGTGGGGCAGAGAGCAAGTCAGAGATGTGGGGAGTGTGGGGCAGAGAGTGAGTCAGAGAGATGTGGGGTGTGTGGGGCAGAGAGCGAGTAAGAGAGATGTGGGGAGTGTGGGGCAGAATGCGAGTAAGAGAGATGTGTGGGGTAGAGAGCGAGTAAGAGAGACGTGGGGAGTGTGGGACAGAGAGCGAGTAAGAGAGATGTGGGGAGTGTGGGGCAGAGAGCGAGTCAGAGAGATGTGGGGCAGAGAGCGAGTCAGAGAGATGTGGGGAGTGTGGGAAAGAAAGTTGGTCAGAGAGATGTTGGGAGTGTGGGACAGAGAGCGAGTCAGAGAGATGTTGGGAGTGTGAGGAGAGTGGGGCAGAGCGAGTCAGAGAGATGTGGGGACTATGGGACAGAGAGCGAGTAACAGAGATGTGGGGAGTGTGGGGCAGAGATTTGGGGAATGTGGGGCAGAGAGCGAGTCAGACATATGTGGGGAGTGTGGGACAGAGAGCGAGTCAGAGAGATGTGGGGAGTGTGGGACAGAGAGCGAGTCAGAGAGATGTGGGGAGTGTGGGACAGAGAGCGAGTCAGAGAGATGTGGGGAGTGTGGGACAGAGAGCGAGTCAGAGAGTTGTGGGGAGTGTTAGGCAGATCGGTTCAGAGATGTTGGGAGAGCGGGGCAGAGCGAGTCAGAGAGATGTGGGGAGTGTGGGACAGAGAGTGAGTCAGAGAGATGTTGGGAGTGTGGGGGAGAATAATGTGGAGAGTGTGGGACAGAGAGCGAGTCAGAGAGATGTTGGGAGTGTGGGGGAGAATAATGTGGAGAGTGTGGGACAGAGACCGAGTCAGAGAGATGTGGGGAGTGTGGGGGAGAATAATGTGGAGAGTGTGGGACAGAGACCGAGTCAGAGAGATGTGGGGAGTGTGGGGGAGAATAATGTGGAGAGTGTGGGACAGAGAGCGAGTCAGCTAGACAGATGCTGCAGACGTGTGTATTGTTTAAACCATCCTCCTGAATCTGTCTGTCTGTATCTCTGCCCACTCTCACAATCTGCACTGTCAGATCACCAAGACCCTCAGATGGAAGGTTGGGATGAGGGAGGAATCAAGTGATGAGGGTAAAACAGAAACAGGAATGGTGGACTGGTGGTTGTATAAAGGAATAGAGGAGTAAGAGGGTGCACGGAGAGAATTTTGGGAGGAGGAGGTAGGAAAGGAGGAAGAGGAGAGGAGGAGGAGGAGGAGGAGGGGGATGACGGAAGAGGAATGAGTGTTTTTGGGGGGAGAGCGGTTGAGAGCATTTTTGGAGAGGGTGAGAAGTAGGCGGAGGGAAAAGGGGAGGGACAAGGCATGTGATTACCGACTATCTATAAATATAACTTTTGGACTGTAGGTATGCTCTGTGTGGATCTGTGGAATCTGAGGGAAATATGTGTCTCTAATATGGTCATACATTGGGCAGGAGGTTAGGAAGTGCAGCTCAGTTTCCACCTCATTTTGTGGGCAGTGTGTACATAGCGTGTCTTCTCTTGAGAGCCAGGTCTGCCTACGGCGGCCTTTCTCAATAGCAAGGCTATGCTCACTGAGTCTGTACACAGTCAAAGCTTTCCTTAAGTTTGGGTCAGTCACAGTGGTCAGGTATTCTGCCACTGTGTACTCTCTGTTTAGGGCCAAACAGCATTCTAGTTTTCTCTGTTTTTTTTGTAAATTCTTTCCAATGTGTTTCTCTTGATTTGGTTGGGTCTAATTACGTTGTTGTCCTGGGGCTCTGTGGGGTCTGTTTGGGTTTGTGAACAGAGCCACAGGACCAGCTTGCTTAGGGGACTCTTCTCCAGGTTAATTTCTCTGTATTTGATGGCTTTGTTTTGGAAGGTTTGGGAATCGCTTCCTTTGAGGTGGTTGTAGAAATGAACGTCTCTTTTCTGGATTTTGACAATTAGCGGGTATCGCCTTATTCTGCTCTGCATGCATTATTTGGTGTTTTACATTCTCTCTCTCTCTCTGTCTCTCTATCCCTCTGTCTCTCTGTCTCTTTCTCTCTGTCTCTTTCTCTCTCTCTCTCTCTCTATCTCTCTGTCTCTGTCTCTTTCTCTGTCTCTCTGTCTCCTCTCTCGCTCTGTTTCTCGCTCTCTCTTGCTCTGTCTCTCTCGCTCTGTCTCTGTCTTTCTCTCTCTCTCTGTCTCTCTGTCTCTTTCTTTCTCTCTCCATCTCTGGCTCTCTGTCCCTCTCTCTGTCTCTCTGTCACTATGACAGCAGAGCTTATAACACTGGGGTCATTTAAAACCATTAGCCTTCGCTCCACTCTTTAATTACAGGGTCTTTTTTTAACTTCCTCATTCACCCATTTAACATTAGAGGGAGAGGGCGGTGGAGAGGGAGAGGAGAGTGGATATAGATAGAGTGTGAGAGAGAGAGAGAAAGAGAGAGAGTAATTTTGTACAAAAAGCACATGCCCTCTGAAATGACATTTTAACATGGTGTTTATGCGCCCTCCCATGTGCGTGTGTTACTCCCTGGTTTTTAGTTTCTGTTAGGGGAATGTTATTGCTCATCTGAATCTCCACTTATGAGCTATTTGCAGACTTCTGGCACCGGATTTAACTAGAGATTTTTCACCCCTGTAACCCATTCTCCCTTCTTCTCTATCTCAATCTCGTCCTTCAGCACACGTTTGTCTCTGTGTCTCCTTTATTTTAGTCATTCTTTCTCTTCTTCCGTCTCTTTCACTTCCTCTGTTTCCTCCCTCTACATCCCCCTATTGTCTCTCAATCCACTTTTTGTCAACCTCACTCTTTCTCTCACTCTCTTTATATCTCCCTACTCACATTTATCTGACTCTTCTTCCTACCATCTATCTCTCCCTCTATCTCCATCTCTCTCTCATTTCCTCTTACTCTCTCTCTCTCTTTATCCCATCTCTATTTTGGACAGTTAATCTCTGTGCCTGTGGATGTGTGGCTAGAGCAGGGAGAGAGAGACCCTTCATAACAATGTCTGAAATCAGAGCGACAGAGAGCTTCATCCTGGGGTGGAGTTTACCATGATTCTCTCTGTCCCAGCTAAAAACATCTGGGGGATTATCTGAGCTTAACAAACACAAACTCACACACTCACACAAACTCTCTCACACACACGCACGCACGCACGCACGCACGCACGCACGCACGCACGCACACACACACACACTCACTCACTCACTCACTCACTCACTCACTCACTCACACTCACACTCACACTCACACTCATACACTCACACACTAAGACACACACATACTAAGACACACACACACACACACACACACACACACACACACACACACACACACACACACACACACACACACACACACACACACACACACACACACACACACACACACACACACACACACACACACACACACACACACACACACAAAGACACACAGACAAATGCACACATGCAACACAGAGTCTAAAAGAGGTTGTCCTCATTCCTATCCCTCTTAGATGACTGACCTATGTTGCCTTAATGTACAGTATATCTGCAAGAATAGGATAGACTGGGTGGCTGCTCCATCCTGATCTCTGATAGGCTAGGTGGAATGTTGTCATATTGATCTGATCTCTTCTTTCAGAGTCTAATGTTCCACTCATTTTATTTTACTGAGTTGCTTCACTCTGTAATTGTGTGGAACATTGTGCTGGATATTGCTTTCAAAACCCAGGCGAATCATTCTGCAGCCCCAGCTCTAATAAGGGCAGTAGCTACTCTCTGTCCTGTCAGAACTGTTTGGCTGTGGCTCCTCTAGGGCTGTGACGATCCCAGTATCGCAATATTTTTTTCCATGGCAAAAATTAAAACACGTAGCAGACCGAACTCTTTGGTCCTATAAAAACCTACAGTATGTAAAATAGTGTGTGCTACAGCTTGGAAAGTACAGACATGTGATTCTGGATGACATCATAATGATGTTTGTTTCCAACATTAGGGCCGTTTTCCTGAAGAAGTTCTGCATCGTGTTTTGTTTCCTTGCCATGACAATTAACAATTTGGCATCTTCTCCAGATATAAACTTAATTACCAAAAAATGACTCGCTCTCTCCCTTTATTTTTATCCAC
The DNA here is from genome assembly GCF_016432855.1 of Salvelinus namaycush. Lineage (NCBI taxonomy): Eukaryota > Metazoa > Chordata > Actinopteri > Salmoniformes > Salmonidae > Salvelinus > Salvelinus namaycush. The sequence continues at coordinate 39,238,400 of NC_052322.1, forward strand.
TAACTGAAACTGGACTTTCAAAGGTGGAAAGCTTACCCCTGTCCTTAGTTGGGAGAACACATTATTCTCATTGAATTATCTACTACTCTTTCATCTCTCTTTCTTTTTCTTTCCTTTATAAACATTTTGTATGATATGTTTCTGTTATTATTTCGACATTAAAAATAAATACAATTAGTCTGTTTTCTTGTTTTTATGTATTTTTTTTAATCTATACAGCACATTCGGGAAATATTCCGACCCCTTCACTTTTCCACATTTTGCTACGTTACAGCCTTATTCTAAAATGTATTAAATAAATGAAAATCCTCATCAATCTACACACAATACCCAATAATAACGAAGCAAAAACAGGTTTTAAGAAATATTTGCAAATGTATTACAACTAAAAAACAGAAATACCTTATTTACAAAAGTATTTTGACCCTTTGCTTTGACACTCGAGCTCAGGTGGATCCTGTTTCCATTGGTCATCCTTGAGATGTTTTTACAAATTGATTGGAGTTCACCTGTGGTAAATTCAATTGATTGGACATGATTTGGAAAGGCGCACACCTGACTGTACAAGGGCCAACTGTTGACAGTGCATGTCAGAGCAAAAACTAAGTCATGAGGTCGAAGGAATTCCGTAGAGCGACGAGACAGGATTGTGTTGAGGCACAGATCTGGGGAAGGGTACCAATTCATTTCTGCAGCATTGAAGGTCCCCAAGAACACAGTGTCCTCCATCATTCTTAATAGAATAAGTTTTGTACTACCACGACTCTTCCTAGAGCTGAGCAATCGGGGGAGAATGGCCTTGGTCAGGGAGGTAACCAAGAACTGGATGGTCACTCTGAAAGAGGTCAAGTGTTCCTCTGTGGAGATGGGAGAACCTTCCAGAAGGACAAACCATCTCTGCAGCCCTCCAACAATCAGGCCTTTGTGGTAGAGTGGCCAGACGGAAGCTACTCCATGGTAAAAGGCACTCGACAGCCCACTTGGAGTTTGCCAAAAGACACTTAAAGGACTCTCAGACAATGAGAAACAAGATTCTCTGGTGTGATGAAATCAAGATTGAACTCTTTGTCCTGAATGCCAAGCATCACGTCTGACGGAAACCTGTCACCATCCCTACGCTGAAGCATGGTGGTGGCAGCATCATGCGGTGGGGATGTTTTTCAGGGACTGGGAGACGGGTCAGGATGGAGGCAAAGATGGATGGAGCAAAGTACAGAGAGATCCTTGATGAACGCTCAGGACCTCAGACTGCGGCGAAGGTTCACCTTTCAACAGGACAACAACCCTAAGCACAAAGCCAAGACATTGCAGGACTGTCTTAGGGACAAGTCTCTGAATGTCCTTGAGTGGCCCAGCCAGAGTATGGACTTGAATCCAATCAAAAATCTCTGGAGAGCCTTGAAAATAGATTTGCAGCGATGCTCCCAATCAAAACCGACAGAGTTTGAGAGGATCTGCAGAGAATAATGGGAGAAACTCCGACATACAGATGTGCCAAGCTAGTAGCGTCATACCCAAGAAGACTTGAGGCTGAATTCGCTGCCAAAGGTGCTCCAACAAAGTTCTGGGTAAAGGGTCTGAATACTTATGTAAATGTGATATTTCCATTTTTTATTTTTAAAGTCTAGGGGTCTGAATACTTTCCAAATGCACTGTATATTTACATAAAATATATTTTAGATTTTAGATTCTTCAAAGTAGCCACCCTTTTCCTTGATTACAGCCTTACATACTCTTGGCATTCTTCCATATGCTGAGCACTTGTTGGCGGCTTTTCCTTCACTCTGCGGTCCAACTTATCCCAAACCATCTCAATTGGGTTGAGGTCAGGTGATTGTGAAGACCAGGTCATCTGATGTAGCACTCAATCACTCTCCTTCTTGGTCAAATAGCCCTCACACAGCCTGGAGGTGTGTTGGGTCATTGTCCTGTTGAAAAACAAATGATAGTCCCACTAAGTGTAAACCAGATGGGATGGCGGATCGCTGCAGTGTGCCTTGACTTCTAAATAAATCACACACAGTGTCACCAGCAAAGCACCCCAACAGCATCACACCTCATGCTCCATGCTACACAGCGCGTACCACACATACGGAGATCATCCGTTCACCTACTCTGCATCTCACAAAGACACAGCGGTTGGAACCAAAACTCTTAAAGGACTCAGACCAAAGGACAGATTTCCACCGCTCTAATGTCCATTGCTCATGTCCTTTTGGCCCAAGCAAGTATCTTCTTATTATTGGTATCCTTTAGTAGTGGTTTCTTTGCAGCAATTCATCCATGAAGTCCTGACTCACGCAGTCTCCTCTGAACAGTTGATGTTGAGATGTGTCTGTTACTTGAACTCTGTGAAGCATTTATTTGGGCTGCAATTCCTGAGGCTGGTAACTCTAATGAACTTATCCTCTGCAGCAGAGGTAACCCTGTGGCGGTCCCCATGAGAGCCAGTTTCATCATAGCGCATGATGGACTGTTTCTCTTTGCTTGTTCGAGCTGTTCTTTCCATAATATGGACTTGGTCTTTTACCAAATAGGGCTATCTTCTGTATACCAACCCTACCATGTCACAACCAACTGATTGGCTCAAACGCATGACGAAGGAAATAAATTCATCAAATTAACGTTTTACAAGGCACACCTGTTATTTGAAATACATTACTACCTTATAATACATTACTACCTCAAAATACATTACCACCTCATAATACATTACTACCTCATGATACATTACTACCTCATGATACATTACTACCTCATGATACATTACTACCTCATAATACATTACTACCTCAAAATACATTACCACCTCATAATACATTACTACCTCATGATACAGTACTACCTCATGATACATTACTACCTCATGATACATTACTACCTCATGATACATTACTACCTCATAATACATTACTACCTCATGAAGCTGGTTGAGAGAATGCTAAGAGTGTGCAAAGCTGTCATCAAGGCAAAGGGTGGCTACTTTGAAGAATCTCAAATATGAAATATATTTTGATTTGTTTAACACTTTTTTGGTTACTACATGATTTGATATGTGTTATATGTGTGTATATATATATATATATATATATATATATATATATATATATATATATATATATATATATATATATATATATATATATATATATGTATATACTGTATGTATATGTGATTGGATGTTTATGTGATGGGACAATATGGACAGCATATGGATAGACTATGTAGTATATCTGAAGAGTAGTATATGTACAGCAATAGATAAATAGGATAGGCCTAGACTAGAATACAGTATATACATACATATGAAGTGGGTAAAACGGTATGTAAAACGTTATTAAAGTGACCAGTGTTCCATGACTATGTACATAGGGCAGCAGCCTCTAAGGTGCATGGTGGAGTAACCGGGTTGTAGCCGGCTAGTGACAGTGACTAAAGTTCAGGGCAGGGTACTGTGGTGGTGACTACAGTCTGATGGCTTTGAGATGGAAGCTGTTTTTCAGTCTCTCGGTCCCAGTTTTAATGCACCTGTACTGACCTCACCTTCTGGATGGTTACGGGGTGTACAGGCTGTGGCTCGGGTGGCTGAGGTCCTTGATGATCTTCTTGGCCTTCCTGTTACACCAGGTGCTGTAGATGTCATGGAGGGCAGGCAGTGTGCTCCTGGTGATGCGTTGGGCAGACCGCACCACCCTCTGGAGAGCCCTGCTGCTGCGGAAGGTGCATTTGCCGTATCAGGGGGTGATACAGCATCCTGTCTAGCATCCTGTAGACAGGATGCTCTCTCAATGGTGCTTCTAAATAGATGTTCCTTGCTAAATCTGCTTATATATATATATATATATATATATTGTCTCATTTATAACATGCTGCCAGTACTTATTTTCAAACCATGATACACGAAGGCCTATGCACGTTATAATATTATTCAAATTTTTTTGTATGTTTTTTTTCTCTCACTGGGATGGGAAAGGAGGGTTGGACTGGGGTAGGTGGGATGGAGGGATGGAGCTGTTCTTTGTAAAATAAAATAAAAAATGTATCAATGCTGCAATTGTAGATTTGAAATCTGTCTCTTGCCCTTCATCTACACTGATTAAAGTGGATTTAACCAGTGTCACCAATAAAGGATCATAGCATTCTCCTGGATTCACCTGGTCAGTCCATGTCAGGGATATTCAACTCTTACACTACTTGGTCCGGAGCCTGATGGTTTTCTGTTCTACCTAATAATTACCTGCACACAGATGGTGTCCCAGGTCTAAATCTTTAGTTACAGAGTAGCGTACTCTATTTGTCTGGGGAATCATTAGTTACAGAGTAGCGTACTCTATTTGTTTGGGGAATCATTAGTTACAGAGTAGCGTACTCTATTTGTCTGGGGAATCATTAGTTACAGAGTAGCGCACTCTATTTGTCTGGGGAATCATTAGTTACAGAGTAGCGTACTCTATTTGTTTGGGGAATCATTAGTTACAGAGTAGCGTACTCTATTTGTTTGGGGAATCATTAGTTACAGAGCAGCGTACTCTATTTGTCTGGGGAATCATTGGTTACAGAGTAGTGTACTCTATTTGTCTGGGGAATCATTAGTTACAGAGTAGCGTACTCTATGTGTCTGGGGAATCATTAGTTACAGAGTAGTGTACTCTATTTGTCTGGGGAATCATTAGTTACAGAGTAGCGTACTCTATTTGTCTGGGGAATCATTAGTTACAGAGTAGCGTACTCTATTTGTCTGGAGAATCATTAGTTATAGAGCAGAGTACTCTATTTGTCTGGGGAATCGTTAGTTATAGAGCAGAGTACTCTATTTGTCTGGGGAATCGTTAGTTACAGAGTAGCGTACTCTATTTGTCTGGGGAAAAGTTAGTTAGAGAGTAGCGTACTCTATGTGTCTGGGGAATCATTAGTTACAGAGTAGCGTACTCTATGTGTCTGTGGAATCATTAGTTACAGAGTAGCGTACTCTATTTTTCTGGGGAATCAATGGTTATAGAGTAGAGTACTCTATTTTTCTGGGGAATCATTGGTTACAGAGTAGAGTAATCTATTGGTCTGGGGAATCAATGGTTATAGAGTAGAGTACTCTATTGGGCTGTGGAATCAATGGTTATAGAGTAGAGTACTCTATTGGTCTTGGAGAGTGCTCCCATCCACGCTGCACTGAAATCACTCTATTCCTATTGTTTCACATTCTCTGGTAATTATGTCCATGTTTCAATAATTCAACAACATTTCGCTGTTTAAAAAAATAGTAATGAAAGACTTAACTTCTTATGGATGCAGCCCGACGTCGGTACACTTATGACAACAGCCAGCTCAAAGTGCAGGGCGCGAAATTCAAAAGATATTTTTTTTAAATATTTAACTTTCACACATTAACAAGTCCAATACAGCATATGAAAGGTACACATCTTGTGAATCCAGCCAACATGTCCGATTTTTAAAATGTTTTACAGCGAAAACACCACGTATATTTATGTTAGCTCACCACCAAATACAAAAGAGGACAGACATTTTTCACAGCACAGGTAGCATGCACAAAGCCAATCTAACTAACCAAGAACCAACCAAACTAACCAAGAAACAACTTCATCAGATGACAGTCTTATAACATGTTATTCAATAAATCTATGTTTTGTTCGAAAAATGTGCATATTTCAGGTATAAATCATAGTTTACATTGCAGCTACAATCAGAAGTTGCACCGAAAGCAGACAGAATAATTACAGACACCAACGTCAAATACCTAATTACTCATCATAAAACATTTCTGAAAAATACATAGTGTACAGCAATTGAAAGACAGGCATCTTGTGTTTCCAGACAATATTTCCGATTTATCAAGTGTTTTACAGCGAAAACACAATATAGCGTTATATTAGCTTAGCACAATAGCCAGAAAGACAAGCCATTTCCCAGTAGCAAAAGGTTAGCGATCGTAACAAACAAGCAAAATATATATAATTTTTGACTAACCTTGATTTTCTTCCTCAGATGACAGTCCTATAACATCAGGTTATACATACACTTATGTTTTGTTCGAAAATGTGCATATTTAGAGCTGAAATCAATGGTTACACCGTGTGCTAACTTAGCTACTTTTCCCCACTACGTCCGGATTTTTCCTGACACTTTTTCTGACACATATTCTGACCAAATAGCTATTCATAAACATAACTAAAAAATACATGTTGTATAGGAAATGATAGATCCATTAGTTCTTAATGAAATCGCAGTGTTAGAATTCTAAAAAATAACTTCATTATGATATGCAGCTTCGGTATAGCTAGAGTACCCAAACGTTGGCCGCCCACGACTAGTTCACATGCACGACAGATATATGAAATAGCATCATAAAATGTTTCTTACTTTTGCTGATCTTTCATCAGAATGTTGGACAAGGTGTCCTTTGTCCAGAACAGTCTTTGTTTGGAATTAGAACGTTCATTTTCCCTCTTCATTTAGCACGCGCGCTAGCTGTGTGGCACGAATCGCTCCATCGTCAACAAAGTCAGAGAACGGAACACGGCAAAACTCCCGAAAAATTTTCAATAATCTGATGAAACTATATTGAAAAAACATACTTTACGATGATATGGTCACATGTATCAAATAAAATCATAGCCGGAGATATTAGTCGTCCATAACGACAGCTAAACAGAAGGCAAATCCATGTCCCTTTCGCGCGCTCCAGAAAACAGAAAATGGACGGTCACGTCATACTAAGAGCTGTTATTCCACCTCAGACCAAGATAAACACGAAATTTCTTCTCTCACCGCCTCTTGACACCCAGGGGAAGGTGTATGAAGTGCACGTAGACTCTTACGTATCATGCCCATGTATAGGCAGGGAGTAGAAGAGAGCCTCGGTTTCAGACATTCCACTTCCTGGTCAGGAAGTGTGCTGCAGAATGACTTCTGTTTCACTCAGAGAAATAATTCAAACGGTTTTAGAAACTAGAGAGTGTTTTCTATCCAATAGTAATAATAATAAGCATATTGTACGAGCAAGAATTGAGTACGAGGCCGTTTGAAATGGGCACATTTTATCTGGCTACTCAATAGCAGCCCAAACAGGTTAATAGTTCGCTCCAAGGGGTTGCAAAAACATAGCCTAGTGGTGAGAGAGGGGACCCAGCAAACGGAGGGTTACTAGTTCAAATCCCTTACGGGAATTATCTGGTGGGAAGTGAGCTGGTGTAACGGATGTGAAATGGCTAGCTAGTTAGCGGGTACGCGCTACTAGCGTTTCAATCAGTTACGTCACTTGCTCTGAAACCTAGAAGTAGTGTTGCACCTTGCTCTGCAAGGGCCGCGGCTTTTGTGGAGCGATGGGTAACGACGCTTCGTGGGTGTCAGTTGTTGATGTGTGCAGAGGGTCCCTGGTTCGCGCCCGTGTCGGGGCAAGAGGACGGTTTAAAGTTATACTGTTACACTGGCAACCAGAGGGTTGCTGGTATCAAATCCTAGATGCCCTTGAGCAAGGCACTTAATCCCCCAAAACAACAGTGTGCATTCAGGAAGTATTTAGACCCCTCGACTTTTTCCACATGTTGTTACATTACAGCCTTATTCAAAAATGTATTAAAATGTATTTTTCCTTATCAATCTACACACAACACCCCATAATGACAATGAAAACAAGATTTGTTGCGAATGTTTTACAAATAAAAACTGAAATATCACATTTAAATAAGTGTTCAGACCCTTTACTCAGTACTTTGTTGAAGCACCTTTGGCAGCAACTACGGCCTTGAGTCTTCTTGGGTAAGACGCTACAAGCTTGGCACACCTGTATTTGGGGAGTTTCTCCCATTCTTCTCTGCAGATCCTCTCAAGCTCTGTCAGATTGGATGGGGAGCGTCGCTGCACAGCTATTTTCAGATCTCTCCAAAGATTTATGATTGGGTTCAAGCCCAGGCTCTGGCTGGGCCACTCAAGGACATTCAGAGACTTGTCCCGAAGCCACGCCTGCATTGTCTTGGCTGTGTGCTTAAGGTGGTTGTTCTGTTGAAAGTTGAACCTTCACCCCAGTCTGAGGTCCTGAGTGCTCTGGAGCAGGTTTTCATCTTTCCCTCGATCCTGACTAGTCTCCCAGTCCCTGCCGCTGAAATACATCCCCACAGCATGATGCTGCCACCACCATACCTCACCGTAAGGATGGTGCCAGGCAATGAGCGATGCCTGGTTTCCTCCAGACGTAATGCTTGTTATTCAGGCCAAGAGTTTAATCTTGGTTTCATCAGACCAAAGAATCTTGTTTCTCATGGTCTGAGAGACCTTTGGAGTGCTGCAGAGATGGTTGTCCTTCTGAAAGGTTCCCCCATCTCCACAAAATAACTCTGGAGCTCTGTCAGAGTGACCATCAGGTTCTTGCTCACCTCCCTGATCAAGGTCCTTCTCCCCCGATTGCCCAGTTTGGCTGGGCAGCCAGCTCTAGGAAGAGTCTTGGTGGTTCCAAACTTCTTCCATTTAAGAATGATGGAATCCACTGTGTTCCACAAAAAATGTTGTTACCCTTCCCCAGATCTGTGCCTCAACAGAATCCTGTCTCGGTGCTCAATGGACAACCAATGGCTTGGTTGCACTGCCAACAGTAGGACCTTATATAGGCAGGTGTGTGCCTTTCCAAATCATGTCCAATCAATTGGATTTACCAAAGGTTGACGCTAATCAAGTTGTAGAAGCATCTCAAGGATGATCAATGGAAACATCATGCACCTGAGCTCAATTTTGAGTCTCATAGCAAAGGGTCTGAATACTTATGTAAATAAGGAATTAAAGTTTTTTATTTGTAATACATTTGCACAAATTTCTAAAAACCTGTTTTTGCTTTGTCATGATGCGGTATTGTGTGTAGATTGATGAGGGATAATCAATTTTAAAATAAGCCTGTAATGTAACAAAATACAATGAAAGGGAAGGGGTCTGAATACTTTCCGAATGCACTGTATGTGTGTCTTTCGGAGGGGTTAAAAGCGGAAGTCAAATTCGGGTTGGACCTTGTGTGTAATTGACTAATAAAGTGATCTTAATCTGTCTGCGTGAGTGAGTTGGTTTTAATGACTCTATGTGTGCATGTAAGCATTGTGTTGATGGAAGTGTAGTACGCTGTGGTTTTAATGACTCTGTGTGCATGTAAGCATTGTGTTGATGGAAGTGTAGTACGCTGTGGTTTTAATGACTATGTGCATGTAAGCATTGTGTTGATGGAAGTGTAGTACGCTGTGGTTTTAATGACTCTATGTGCATGTAAGCATTGTGTTGATGGAAGTGTAGTACGCTGTGGTTTTAATGACTCTGTGTGCATGTAAGCATTGTGTTGATGGAAGTGTAGTACGCTGTGGTTTTAATGACTCTGTGTGCATGTAAGCATTGTGTTGATGGAAGTGTAGTACGCTGTGGTTTTAATGACTCTGTGTGCATGTAAGCATTGTGTTGATGGAAGTGTAGTACGCTGTGGTTTTAATGACTCTGTGTGCATGTAAGCATTGTGTTGATGGAAGTGTAGTACGCTGTGGTTTTAATGACTCTGTGTGCATGTAAGCATTGTGTTGATGGAAGTGTAGTACGCTGTGGTTTTAATGACTCTGTGTGCATGTAAGCATTGTGTTGATGGAAGTGTAGTACGCTGTGGTTTTTGCTCATGACCTTAGTCAGTTGATTGAATTTGTTGCCTTTGTTGTCACACACTGCAGTAACATACATTATATACTGTATGTGTACATTATGAATTCAAAGCATGTACACGTGTCGGCCTTGTAACATTCGTGTAGTTTATATGTGCAATCACAAGGAATGGATGGAGGAGAAACATTGCATATCATTTCAAGGAGTGTTGTTTTCACTATAACCCCCATAAAGATGCATGGAATTGTGAATCGTCTGAGAATAAGAACATCACACTATCTCTTTGAGTTATCCCTCCCAGCTCTACTATCTCTTTGAGTTAACTCTCCCAGCTCTAGATGTGAACTGAAGAGGAGATGGCTTCCCTGCAAACACATTCCTCAATGCTTTCTATTTCGATGAATGTTCCATTTAAATGGTCATCATCTAGTGTCATGATACAGTAATAAGTTTGGTGTAATGACCAGCTTTGAGGCAAAAAGGCTGTGTTGTTCATAACGGTTGGCTTGTCACATTGTATTTCAAGGTGAATGGCATCGATTACCATTATAGTCCTTCAATTTGAAAAGAGCTAGACATTACTTATTTAATTGTGGACTGTGTGTGGCTACATAATCACATTAAGCTCTCTTTTAACAAATTAGATTAGTGAACTCTTCACACATCAGCACCCTGGACCTCTCAATTCAATTCTAACCAAGTCACATCAGCAGTGAACGTCACAGCAGGGATACCTTAGGCATACCAGAGTAGCAACACGCGCAGATGCATACGCTCGCAACTGTTGGGCGGCTCCTGTGTTGTACTCCGACATGGCATGTCATATCTATTTAGATAAGTTCAGCCCATCCTTTTATTTCCTATAGGTTACTGTTCCAGGGGAAATTGATTTAGTGTGGTGTCGTGTCTTTGGCTATGCCAGATTAATTGCTATGACATGCTATTCTATAAAATAATTTCTCCGTAATTAATATCACCTGATTGAACTAATCATGTAAATGTAATTAACTAGAGAGGGACACCACGAAAGAATATTTATAGAGCTGTTATCTTCCGAATAAACTCTTAAAGATTTAGTAATATTTTACGTCAATAGCAGTCAAAATGAATCGTCATCTCATTCAGTCTCATATTCTGAAAGTTGTAAATTCTTGGTTATCTGCAAGAATCCTGGCTAACAAGTTGAATCAGCAATACAAAATTGGGTTTAATTATTTATTTACTAAATACCTAACTAATCACACAGAATCACACATACACAATTAAATCATAACTTGATTACAAATTGCCGTCATAAAGGAAAACGTCCCTAGCGGGCGGAACAGATATGACAGCTTGTTACACAAAGAAAAGGGGCGGGATTTTAGTGAAAGAGCGGGAGACTGGAACAGAGGCTAAGCTGTGCTATCGTAAATACAGTATCTTATGCATTCTAAATTACCGCCCATTTGGAAAAGGAAAATGCAATAAATATTTACTCTGAGCTGCGCTTCAGTAGGTTGGTGGTAGATGGAAGACCGTATCGCCAACCCGAGTCCTCTGTCCTTTGAAGAATGTCTCTGGTGGTCACTGGATACGTTGGAGTAACGTCGTGTAGTAGACGGGATACTCTGACTGTCCTTCCTAACCTGCGTTTGTAGCAGCTGTTGCTAACTCAACGGCTAGGAGGTATCACTTCTGTAGTGAATACGAGTTCAAAGTTCATACCATTCACAACCAAAGTCCATGCTGATGTTGGCTTAGTTCTGTAGTTATTATCTGAACCATTCTGACATCGGATTGTCATCCTAATGTACCCGGAACAGAAAGTTATATTTTTGTCAATGGCTTATATAGTGGAGGGAGAGGGGTGTGTCTGAAAAGTTTATAACCCATGCCTCTTCACAGGGGCGGGCCACTGTTTGAGCAGAGGCCCCAAACTTATGAAAACCCAAATCTCTCATTTGGAAGCTAAAATTACATTTCATCTCTTCACAAATAATTTCATATTCAAACATTTACATTTAAGTCATTTAGCAGACACTCTTATCCAGAGCGACTTACAAATTTACCTTTTTTTTATATTTAACTAGGCAAGTCAGTTAAGAACAAATTCTTATTTTTCAATGACGGCCTAGGAACAGTGGGTTAACTGCCTGTTCAGGGGCAGAACGACAGATTTGTACCTTGTCAGCTCGGGGATTTGAACTTGCAACCTTTCGGTTACTAGTCCAACACTCTAACCACTAGGCTACCCTGCCGCCCCAAACATTTAAATTAAACAACAATTCCATGTGAATCCGATACCTCTGAGGTTTAGACTTTCCACAGTAGAGTTTATGTCATTCTATCATTGATGAGACTGTGTCAGAGGGCAACCTAACTGACATAATATACCTTAAGTACCACCGCATATGTTCAGTTGGTCGGATTACCAGAAGATAGTTCATTTCCCCCCAACTTCTGATGTTCCCAGAATCTCTATGTTAACCAAGGGGTTTTCTTATGTCACCTCAGTAGGGAAGAGGAACGGGGGAGGGGGGAAAGAGGTATTTATGACTGTCATAAACCTACCCCCAGGCCAACGTCATGACAGTGGGGTACACACACACACGCACACGAACATAAATATACAATGAATGCAACGCTTATTTTCTCAGCTCACCAACCAATTTCCTCAGGCATGGAAGACAAAAGAAGCAATAGGGGGAGGAACTGTATGAGGAAATAGAGTGTTGTGTCTCAGGGGGCTGGTGGTGAAACCTACAGTATGTTGTTTTATATTGAAAAGAGAAAGAGGTGATAGGGTAACCACAGAAGCTGACAGACCCTGCACTGACGCCTCCTGTGTTCATTTCACGGTCTGTTTTGTTATTCCTTTAGTTTAAAGCAAATAAAGAAGAAAAATGGAGGAACAGGGTTTATGTTAATAACCTTTTACTGCAGTGGGTTAAATTAGGGTCACACAGAGTGTTCCTTAGTAGTCTTAAACAAATCTACTTTGAAAGAAATGTATACACCTCACACACATGGTTATGGGCTTTTAAAAAAGAAGACTCTTGTACCATGTCAGATATAGAGTTGAAATGTATTACATTTTGCTTTTGCATCCCATTATTATTATATACAATGCAATATAATAAATATAATGGAACCGTTTGACATAGAAACACCATCTTTTCGCAGTAATAAATAAATATGTGATTGATTATTAAATTATGAAAAATATGAATAACATTCCACCCATGAGGCCACTGGGTCATTTGACTGCAGGACAGGGCTACACAGGCCATCAAAGCCTTTATGAGAAGCTGCCCATCTTCTTGTGAATGACAACATAAACAACAACAAGTAAGCAGTTTACTCCCAGTGTATTCTAGATGTACTTATTCCATGTTGATGTACACTCTGTGAAAAAAGGGATCTATAGGGGTTCTTTGGCTGACCCATAGGAGAACCTTTTCGGTTCCAGGTAGAACCATTTTGGTTTCCATGTAGAACCCTCTGTGGAAAGGGTTCTAGATGGAACCCAAAGGGTTCCTACACAACACGTGTAGACCTTACAGTGAAATGCTTACTTACAAACTCTTAACCAACGATGCAGTTTTAAGAAAATACCAAAAAAATAAAAATAAAAAGTAAGAGATAATAAAAACAAATAATTAAAGAGCAGCAGTGAATAACAATAGCGGGGCTATGTACAGGGGGTACAGGTACAGAGTCAATGTGTCAATGTGCGGGGAACCGGTGTCGAGGTAATTGAGATAATTATGTACATGCAGGTAGGGTTGTTAAAGTGGCTATGCATAGATAATAACAGAGAGTAGTAGCAGCGTGCGGGGGGGCAAATAGTCTGGGTAGCCATTTGATTAGCTGTTCAGGAGTCTTATGGCTTGGGGGTAGAAGCTGATTAGAAGCCTCTTGGTCCTAGACTTGGTGCTCCTGTACCGCTTGCCGTACGGTAACAGAGAGAACAGTCTATGACTAGGGTGGCTGGAGTCTTTGACGATTTTTAGGGCCTTCCTCTGACACCGCCTGGTATAGAGGTCCTGGATGGCAGGAATCTTGTTCCCGGTAATGTACTGGGCTGTTTGCACTACCCTCTGTAGTGCCTTGCGGTCAGAGGCCGAGCAGTTGCCATATCAGGTAGTGATGCAACCAGTCAGGATGCTCTTGATGGTGCAGCTGTAAAACCTTTTGAGGATCTGAGGACCCATGCCAAATATTTTCAGTCTCCTAAGGGGAAATAAGTTCTGTCGTGTCCTCTTCACGACTGTCTTAGTGTGCTTGGACCATGTTAGTTTGTTGTTGATGTGGACGCCAAGGAACTTGAAGCTCTCAACCTGCTCCACTCCAGCCCCGTCGATGAGAATGGGGGTGTGCTCGGTCATCTTTTTCCTGTAGTTCACAATCATCTCCTTTGTCTTGATCACGTTGAGGGATAGGTTGTTGTCCATGCACCACACAGCCAGGTCTCTGACCTCCTCCCTATTGGCTGTCTCATCTTTGTCAGTGATCAAGCCTACAACTGTTGTGTCATTAGCAAACTTAAGATGGTGTTGGAGTCGTGCCCGGCCGTGCAGTCATGAGTGAACAGGGAGTACAGGAGGGGACTGAGCACGCACCCCTGAGGGGCCCCTGTGTTTGAGGATCAGTGTGGCGGATGTGTTGTTACCTATCCTTACAACCTGGGGGCGGCCAGTCAGGAAGTCTAGGATCCAGTTGCAGAGGGAGCTGTTTAGTCCCAGGGTCCTTAGCTTAGTGATGAGTTTTGAGGGCACTATGGTGTTGAACGCTGAGCTGTAGTCAATGAATAGCATTCTCACATAGGTTTTCCTTTAGTCCAAGTGGGAAAGGGCAGTGTGAAGTGCAATAGAGATTGCATCATCTGTGGATCTGTAGGTGCGGTATGCAAATTGGAGTGGGTCTAGGGTTTCTTGGATAATGGTGCTGATGTGAGCCATGACCAGCCTTTCAAAGCACTTCATGGTTACAGACGTGAGTGCTATGGGTCGGTAGTCATTTAGGCAGGTTACCTTAGTGTTCTTGGGCACAGGGACTATGGTGGTCTGCTTGAAACATGTTGGAATTACAGACTCAGACAGGGAGAGGTTGAAAATGTCAGTGAAGACACTTGCTAGTTGGTCAGAGTGTGTTCGGAGTACACGTCCTGGTAATCCGTCTGGCCCACTTCCGTGTTGTGGAAGTAAACTGCTTACTTTTTCTCATTGACTACTTTTTCAATGTAAATAGCTCATTGGATTGTGGTAGTAATATAGTGACATTCAAAGTCAGTAGTAGGCAGTAAAAGTCAGTGGCTGTTATTGTAGCTTGTTGTCTTAGCTAAGGCCTTATCTGACTGGAATTAGTCCCTCTCATGTGTCTGTGCCTGGGTGGGTGCGTGCGTACGTTTGTGCAAGTTCGGTTGTAATGATATGTTGTGCAATATGTCTTGGCTTTGGCCCCTGGATAGAGGTATACAGTGAACTTCTGAACAAGGACCAGAGGCTTTGTCACACAGCAGAACTAATTTAACCCCATTACTCCTCTCCTCCCTTGTATGTATCTGACAACACAAATAAAGTTCTCTCTCTCTTTCTAGATGGGAAATGCCTCTGAAACATCTTTGTTCGCTGACACATCTTCGTTCCTTTCTACCATCTCTAAAGAACATGACATCCTCATGGGGACCATCTATGCCATATTTGGTGAGTCTTTCTCCTGGTGTGTTTACCAGCTTTCACAACACTGGGGTTCATAGTTGTGCTCCGAGTTCAGTTGTGGAAAAATAACTTGAAAGATATACAAAGATAAAAGTCTTAGAAGAGGGATCGGAAAACAATGCCTTTCATTTCATTGCTTTTGTCCACTATTGGCAGTGTTTCATCTTGATTTACTGGATGCCTTGAAGCTTTCTACGGTATGTGCACTCTGTCATTTTACTTTTCAGTCTTGTTAAAACTCTAATTGTGTGTCTCAGGTGTTTTCTCACTGGTGGGGAATGGGATATTGCTGTTTGTGGCCTACCGGAAGAAGTCCTCCCTGAAGCCGACTGAGTTCTTTGTTATAAACCTCTCCGTCAGTGACCTCGGAATGACCATCTCTCTCTTCCCCATGGCCATCTCATCAGCCTTCGCACACAAGTGAGTATCCACACTCCTTTACCATCCACTCCTCTGCTCATCAACCCTTACTTCTTCCATCCCCTTCCCCTTTCAAATCAAATCAAATCTCCCTTCTTCCATTCTTGAGGTTATTCAGTGTATGTGCTGCTGTGTTTTGTTATGCCCTCACACATGTAGACAGACAGATAGACGGAGAGAGAATATAAAAACGTGAAATTAAAAGGTCACCTGTGAGACACAACTGTTTTAATAGTCATAAATATATATATCCACTCTCTCTTGTACTCCAGGTAGTGTCAGCCATGTGGGGCCTCTGGCCTCAGACACTGAAAAAGTGAGATAAATGGTCTCTGAATATCTATCGAATAAATGACTAGTCTCTCTCTCTCTCTCTCTGTATCTCTCTCTCTGTATGTGTCTCTCTCTGTATGTCTCTCTCTCTCTCCCTCTCTCTCTCTCTCCCTCTCTCTCTCTCTCCCTCTCTCTCTCTCTCTCCAGGTGGCTGTTCAGTGATGTTACATGTATGAGCTATGCCTTCTGTGGGGTTTTGTTTGGACTAGCCAGTCTCACCAACCTCACAGTGTTGTCATCTGTGTGCTGGCTTAAGGTCTGCTGTCCCAGCTATGGTAAGTGAATGCAAAACCTTGACCTCTAACCCTGATCCTTGATCGCTAACCATAACTTTGATCCCTAATATTGACTGACCCCAGCCCCTCTAGCACACCTTTTAGTGTATTGGGATGGTTGGAGTTGGGACTGAAAAATAGACTCTGAAAATGTATTATATCTAACCTGCACACTCTCTTTCAGATTTGTACTTTCCTCCCAGACATCCAAGCCTCAGGAACACTTGTGGTAGGTTTGGAGGTAGGCAGGGGTTAGGCCACATTGCCAGCATCTCCGAAGCTGGATAGACTGGCAGAGTGGGGGGCAACCAAGAGGTTAAGGGTCATAAGTAAAAGGTTAGAGTTCCCTCAACTATTTGCTATTGTGCAAAAGATCAACTCCTCTCCGAAGTAGGAAGTAATTAACCGAGTTAAAGTGGAGAGGGGGAAGTATGATTCAAGGACACTCTTAAGATATGTCACTTTGGGACAGTGAGAAACCTATTTACTGGGTGAAGCCATTAAGTCACCGAGCATCCACTTGCCTTAGCAGCTAATTAGAATGTATTCGACCGTACATTACAGAGGGGTGTTAGGATAATAAGGTCTGGCTAATCACTAGTGATTACCGTTCCGTATTACAACTGTAGGGATTAACGTTCAATTCTCAGAGACAGACAGACACAATGCTGATCTAGCTTTATCTGGTTAGCACACATAGGGTGTGTTTACACAGACAGGCCAATTCTGATATTATTTTTACTAATTGGTCTTTAGACGAATCAGATCTGATCTTTTCACATTATATCTTTTTCAGAGCAGATCTGATTGGTCAAAAGACCAATTAGTGAAAAAAATAACAGAATTGGGCTGCCTGTGTAAATGAGGCCATACACACCATGCTCACATACACATGCACTTATGTAATGGATGGTGCGAAGAAAACTTTGAGCTACAAAACGGACAAAAAAGAGTATTGAAGGGCATTAGTAGTGTGCTATGTTGTCGTCTCTTTTAAGCTTTGAGAAAAAGTAGAGTGAGTGTGAATACACAAATTAATCTACTAAAGTCCATTAAAAGTTATCATTAGCTTTTCTCCCCCATCGTTTTGTATGTGTGTGCGCACGCGCTAATGTGTGTGTCTGTGTGTTATTGGATAAATTAGTATCAAGAGTACATTCACTAATGAGTAGGATTAATTTGTGCCACTCAAGCTTCTAAAGATCTGCTTAGGCAATTACAAACATGTGAGCACACGTACAAACCGAGGGGGGAGAGCAGCTGCCAAAACTTTTTTTTTATTCTCCTTCAAATCTCATCAACCCTCATGAAGAGCATCCATTGTGCAACAAGCTAATATTATAAATAAACAATTCTCAAAACTTTCACTCACTCACAAAATTTCCCGTTAAATCATCAATACGTTGTCAGAACAACACAGCCAAGTCATGATTAATAAAAAAATATATATGTATAGTGCTTAATTGGTCAGCAATTTGTTGTTTGATTTATGTAACTTAATTATGTTGACTTATTGCTGAATATACAGTGTCGTTGGAAAGTATTCAAACCCCTTTACTTTTTCAATATATTGTTATGTTACAGCCTTATTCATAAATGAATGAAAATGCTTTATTTCCCTCATCAATCTACACACAATACCCTATAATGACATTTTTTGCTCAGTACTTTGTTGAAGTACCTTTCACAGCGATTACAGCATTGAGTCTTCTCGGGTATGATGCTACAAGCTTGGCACATCTGTATTTGGGAGGTGTTTGCCATTCTTCTCTGCAGATCCTCTCAAGCTCTGTCATGTTGAAAGGGGAACGTTACTGCACAGCTAATTTCAGGTCTCTCCAGAGATGTTCGATTGGGTTTAAGTCCGGGCTCTGGCTGGCTCTGCCACTCAAGGACATTAAGAGACTTGTCCGGAAGCCACTCCTGCGTTGTCTTGGCTGTGTGCTTAGGGTTGTTGTTCTGCTGGAAGGTAAACCTTCACCTCAGTCTGAGGTCCTGAGCGCTCTGGAGCAGGTTTTCATCAAGGATCTCTCTGTACTTTGCTCTGTTCATCTTTGCCTCGATCCTGACTAGTCTCCCAGTCCCTGCTACTGAAAAACATCCCTACAGCATGATGCTGCCACCACCATGCTTCATCGTAAGGATGGTGAACGGTTTCCTACAGACGTGGCGCTTGGCATTCATGCCAAATAGTTCAATCTTGGTTTCATCAGACCAGAACATCTTGTTTTTCATGGTCTGAGAGTCTTTAGGTGCCTTTTGGCAAACTCCAAGTGGGCTGTCATGTGTCTTTTACTGAGGAGTGTCTTCCGTCTGGCCCCTCTACCATAAATGCCTGATTGGTGGAGTGCTGCAGAAATGGTTGTCCTCCTGGAAGGTTCTCCCATTTCCACAGAAGAACTCAGGAGCTCTGTCAGAGTGACCATCAGGTTCTTGGCCCTGACCAAGGCCCTTCCCCCCATTGCTCAGTTTGGCCGGGAGGACAGCTCTAGAAAGAGTCTTGGTGGTTCCAAACTTCCGTTTAAGAGTGATGGAGGCCACTGTGTCCTTGGGGACCTTCAATGCTGCAGACATTTTTTGGTACCCTTCACCAGATCTGTGCCTCGACATAATCCTGTCTCGGGAGCCCAACGGACAATTCCATCGACCTCATGGCTTGGTTTTTGCTCTTAAATGCTCTGTCAACTGTGGGGCCTTATATAGATAGGTGTGTGCCTTTCCAAATCGTGTCCAATCAATTGAATTTAACACAGGTTGACTCCAATCAAGTTGCAGAAACATCTCAAGGTAGTTCAATGGAAACATGATGCACCTGAGCTCAATTTCGAGTCTCATAGCAAAGGGTCTGATTACTTATGTAAATAAGCTATTTATGTTTTTTTAAGTTTAATACAATTGCAAACATTTCTCAAAACCTGTTATCCCTTTGTCATTATGGGGTATTCTGTGTAGATTGCTGAGGATTTTTTATTTATTTAATCCACTTTAGAATAAGGCTGTAATGTAACAAAATATGGAAAAAGTAAAGGGGTCTGAATATTTTCCGAAAGCACTGTCTCGGGAGTCCTTGATACTTGGTTAAAGAGTTAGGGGATGTCTCACCGTTCAGATGTCATGCTCCTGTGAACTGAGTGAGTGGAACTAATAAGCATAGGTAGTAATGGAAGTCAGAACAGCATTTTAAAGAGTTACACAAACTCTTCAGTGTGTGTGTGTGTGTGTGTGTGTGTGTGTGTGTGTGTGTGTGTGTGTGTGTGTGTGTGTGTGTGTGTGTGTGTGTGTGTGTGTGTGTGTGTGTGTGTGTGTGTGTGTGTGTGTGTGTGTGTACTCTTCAGAGAGTGGAAGTCCACCTTGAGGCTCTGGAGACTGCTGGCTGCACCAATAACACTGTTTGAAATGCAGATGAGCACAAATAATGATGTGTTTAAAAGAGTCAGCCCAAAAGAACCTTGTACAAATATAGCACACACAATAAGGACAGAGAAAAGTGGGGAACCAAAATGAGCAGAGATCAGTGTTAAGTTGTGAGTACGGTAGCAGTAAAAGTCACAGAGGATTAGAAGGTTTCCAGAGGAGAAACAATGGAAGGAGGATCAGAGTCATGAACTGATGACACACGTTTTACTACAGAACACCGGTGTCAGATAAATACGCAGAGCTCCACACAGACTGTACCATCAGCAAAAAAAGAATACAACACAGCAGAGCAGGTGTCATTAGAAATGGAAGCAGGCTAGGACTGGCATCCCACCATCTCACTAGTCCGGCTCAAGGGATGACGGTGAGGTAGCATAGAATATTCAAGGGATACTCAAGGATGATATTAATGCTTAATTCAAGTATTCTTACCTTCAAATTAAAATAGGGATAGTTAGTCCAATAAATGGCCCCTGGTTGGGTGATACAGATGGTTCCAGGTTTTGACTAGCTGGGATACAGCTTATGTCAGAATTGAAAATAATTTACTTTTCGAAGCATTTTAGGAGTTCTTTGCCGCAAGTTAGGAGAATGAACGTAGCAGGTTAGGAGAATTAGGTTAAGGTTAGGAAAATGTTTAGGGTTAGCTAAAATGCACAAAAAAATGCAACTTTAGATGTCAGTTTGACATGAGCTATATCTCATCGAACCAGGCACTAACCAGGCACTCCGCTCTCTGATGTGTGGTGACCTCACGTGTGCCTGTCAGATCGCGATGGTGTGTTTTACACTAAAACTATCACGATTCCACTCTTTATTGTCCGTAAGACCATTCTAGTCTTCTCTCTCTGTAACACATGCACGCACAGGCACACAAACACGCACAAACACGCACACACTCCCAGCTCCCAGATACAACAACTATCCCCATCCTTCCTGTCATTAGGTGCCCCAGGAGAGGGATCTCGCTAGGTGTTTTAACCAGCCACATAGAGCTCTTTCTGGGAATCCATCAGCTCTGATGCCCTGGCCATCTGATGGCCTTCCATAAAGCACACAGGATAAGGTCAGGATGGTTAAAGACAGGTCAAATTGGTGAATAGAAAGAAAAAAAGAGTCAATGCCTGTTTCCTCTCTTTGGGGTCATTTTAAGTATCCTTCCATTCCTACACAGAGCACTAAACCATCTTAAAGGAGTCTTTCAATCACAGGTTGTTACACATTTTCTTACCTCAGTTGCAGGACCGAGTTTGGGAAACCCTGCTAGACCACTGCTTACTTGCTCAGTATGCTTATCTCCTTTCCTCCCCCCTCTATCTTTCTCCTGCTCTCATCTGTCTTATCGAGACTGGAGAGTTAAGCAGGGGTAAATGTTGGCTTTGGATGGGTAGAAAATGTTCTTACCTCCACACTGCAACAATCTGACTGCCATGGCATTGGGTCATGGGCACAGATCCAAAAAGCAGAGACCCACCATCCCAGCCAAAACACACTTAATGCCACGTCTCCCCTCCCTCAATTAAGGTCACCCCCCCTTCCATCAAGAGCTCTCTCTCTCCTTTCCCTCAGTTTGTCATCTGTTTGTCTCCCATCCTCCTCTGTCGTTCTTCCCCCTCTATCAAACAGAGAGCCAGTTGGGTTCATTCCACAGGTCACGTTTCTAAGTGAGTGTTAAAAAAAGGTATTAAGATTAGGAAAGGTTTTGCGATACACCTGAGAGTTCCTCAAAACCACTGGTGTAGATTAGTCTCTCTCTCTCTCTCTCTCTCTCTCTCTCTCTCTCTCTCTCTCTCTCTCTCTCTCTCTCTCTCTCTCTCTCTCTCTCTCTCTCTCTCTCTCTCTCTCTCTCTCTCTCTCTCTCTCTCTCTCTCTCTCTCTCTCTCTCTCTCTCTCTCTCTCTCTCTCTCTCTCTCTCTCTCTCTCTCTCTCTCTCTCTCTCTCTCTCTCTCTCTCTCTCTCTCTCTCTCTCTCTCTCTCGGAGGGCCGTGCTATAAATCAGTTCGGAACATAGAGCAGTGCTGAGGACTGTATAAGAAATTCCCATGAACCTTGTAGTCTAGATAGCCAACAGACACCACAGTGCATGTTTTAAACATACTGTATACACACAGCCAGGACTCCAGTACTGATCAGGCAGCTGAACAATTAGGACAGAGGAGTAATAATCAATCTAAGATCAGCTCACTCTGCACATCCTCTACTGACTGCAGGAGGTTGACATATTGAACTGCTAAATGTGATTCAACATTCCAATTCAGTGATAGCCACAGGCTCTTTGTATTCCCTGTTCGCCATACGCCGTCTAGCTCCTCACACACACAGAGGACGCATTTTCCATTTCAGCTTTCTGATTCATGGAAAAATGTACACACCGGTGAACATGCTTCAGTAATTAATTATCCATCTGCCGCAGGTGACAAATGTGCAGAACCATCAAATAGGCTTCCTAGTCTACGCATGCACTAGGCTTATTCACCAACAGTTCTAAATTCTTCTCATCATCTGTTTGAAATGTGCAGCCCTATTTGTGGTTTATGACATGTAAGAGATGTGTAAGAAGACAGAAATAATCAGTATACTGTATATTTCTGGTGAAGCTTAGCTCCTGGGGTGAGTGTGTTCTTCTGATCCCAGGCCACAGGGAAGGTGATATTGGTAAGGTTTCTTAAAATGTAGATATATTCTATAACACCGGAGAGTGAAGATTGGGGAGAGAGGATTGATAATAGTGTATTCACGTACACAAACAGGCACACACTAATACACACGCATTTAGGCCCTCCAGCTAAACCGGTATGGTGCTAATCTCTCCACAAGAGGGAGCGTATTTATATTTGGCTTCCTGTAAATATATAAATGCATATATTTGTGTCTCTACGGATACATGCGCCTACCCTCTGTTTCTGAACATGCTTGAGGTCATGTCAAGAGATATGCGTATGGAGGAATGAGAGAACACGTGAATGTGTCATTTCTGTATGTAAATATGCCCGCTAGGATTATCTAAGAGTCTAAAACGGCTAAATTCCTGTAAAACCAACTAAAATAAAATAATTTTCAAACTGATGAGATGTGAATGCTTGCTAACTTCCAGTGAATCATCTTTTGTATTTCTGTTCACAATTGTCGTTCACAATTCTGCTTTGATCCTAAAACTGTCATTTGCTTTTGGCCATTTAGATTATATGAGGTATTTCAGAGAAAATACACACATACAAACTGAGACGTAATTAACAATGATATCAATGTTGCTTTCTCTCCTCTTCCCTGTATCTAATTTGCCTAATTTCTCCACAAACTAATGTGCCAAATCAGGTAATGTTGTCTTTCTCTTTCCTCCTCTTCCCTACCTCCCTCTCTCCTTTCCTCCTCTTCCCCTCCTCTTCCCCACCTCCTCCCCTACTTCCATTACAGCATCAGGTAACAATGTCCCCCATGATATTACATGTTCTCTCTCCACCTCCTCCTCTGCCTCCCTTCTCTCATCCCATTGGTTAATAACCCCCTCCCTGTCTCCCCTTCTTCTCTCCTTCGCCCCCATCCCCCCATTCCTCCCACAGGTAACAAGTTCTCATCCTGCCATGCCTATCTCCTAATAGCAGCGGTGTGGTGCTATGCTCTTATCTTTGCCATCGGGCCTCTGACTGGCTGGGGCCGGTATGGTTCTGAACCCTACGGTACAGCCTGCTGTATCGACTGGTACGCCCCCGGCCAAAGCAGAGCTGCCATGAGCTACATCATCTGCCTCTTCCTCTTCTGCTACATCGTCCCCTGCATCATCATCTTCCTCTCCTATATCTTCATCCTGCTGACTGTCAAGGGGTCACGCCAGGCGGTGCAGCAGCACATATCCCCTCAGAACAAGATCCCCAACACACACACACTCATCGTCAAGGTATGCACTCTCACACACACACTCTCACGGTCAGGATACACACACTCCTTCTCACAGACACACACACTCATCGGTAAGGTATGCACTCTCACACACACACACTTATCTTCAAGGTACGCCCAGGTAAGGCCAGCATGTTATAAATATGCCAACTTTGATTGATTATTCTCAATTATACTTTTAGAAACAAATGTCAATTATACTGTAGGTTAACAATCTTTACTCCACATTACCATTCTATAGACTACATTTTGAGAAAATCCCCTAAACATGTTTTTTTTTATCACCAACACACACACACACACACACACACACACACACACACACACACACACACACACACACACACACACACACACACACACACACACACACACACTCAAACACACTCACTGTCAAGGTACACACTGTCACACACACACTTAAATAGTAGTTGTGCAAACACACACACACTACAATACACACCTTGGAAACTGTAGCAGCACATTTTCCTAACTTAAATGCTGCTTTATGTTTAGGTTTTAAAGGGTTTCAAGTGGGAATTGTGATTGGTTATTAGTTCAAAAGGATTTTTAGAGCACCCCAATCATCAACTTGGGGGATCTGTAAACAATTTTCTTTTTTTCACTCCTTCATGAATTAAAGTTTGGTTGGGACATTAAGGTTTGAAAGTAGGAGTTTTAATCGATTAGAAGGTCAATGTATCGGTCGGTGGTCAATAAACAGCCTCATCATTATGACAGGGGAGAAGTTGTCCTCTTTGACTTTGTTTTTGTTCTAAGTATTAGTTTAAAGTATTGTCACATGGATGGGTGGGGGAAGAGGGTTTGAAACTTTTATTTTCACCTAATAAACTACTGTATGTCTATTCCTCCCTTTGTGTGTGTGTTTTCCCGTCTCTCCCTCCTAGCTCTCGGTGGCGGTGTGTATCGGTGTCGTGATCGCCTGGAGCCCATACGCCTTCGTCTCCATGTGGGCGGCGTTCGTTAACTCAGCGGAGGTCCCTCCCTTTGCTTTCGCTGTGGCTGCCATCTTTGCCAAGTCCTCCACCCTCTACAATCCTATCGTCTACCTGGTCTTCAAACCCAACTTCCGCAGGTCCCTCTGCCGGGACTGGCTGACATGCCGACGGACCCTATGTGCGTGTTTGTGCTCGCACGGCTCGAACCAGAAGGTGTCCTGTACACAGTCCCAGCAGCATGGGAAGGAGGAGTGTAACTCGACGCGGCGGTCCAATGGATTGCCGGAGAACCATAGGGGGGCATGCAGGCACTGCCCATGCCCAGAGAGAGACACTGGTTCTGGCGGATACGGCCAAGAGACTACCCCTCAGAGGACTGCAAGGATACTGCAGGGGTCCACACATAGCGAAGTGGCTGTTAGTCAGCTGTCCAATGAGATGCAGAGTGACTTTCTCTGAAAAGACAAAGGAGAGAGAGTAAGCAAACGAGAGAGGGAAGGGAGGATGAGGGGAGAGAAAGGGGGAGAGGGAGAAGGTAGAAAGTTAGAGGGAGGGAAATGTGGGAGAGGAAGGCAGTGACCGGGAGGAGGAGAGCGAGAGATGAGAAAAGACGAACAGTGAATTGTTTTTTACATACAAAATAAAAAACATGGAGAGGGGAAGATCAGAGGGAAAATACTTTCAAACAGGAAATAAGTTATTGTTGAGGAAGGGCAGGTGTGAACTTGCACTAACAATCACAACAAGGCCATCCTAACTCCTCTCACTCAGAGGAGTGGCCAAACCAATCACCTCGGAACCTGTTACTGCCACAAAACTAACTCAACCACAAACTGAACTAAACCAGGGGTGTATTCATTATGCAGATGCTGTTGGAAAATGTTTCTTCTGTTGCGAAATTTTTAGCAACAGAAACGGTTTATTCCAAACAGAAAACGTTTTGCAACGAAAATGAGAATATTTATTGGACAAATTCAGCTAGGTCCCTCACTGTTTCATTCCGTTTGGTCTGTTTGCTTCCATTTGGTTCTTAACCTTGTAAGACGTAATGATTACAACCCTGTCAACCAACATGCGACCACAAACTGAAGAGTCAGCAACATACCAAAAACTCAACCAAAATACCACCACAGACTGAGCAGCCAATAAGAACCAGGAACTCAACCAACAAACTCACCTAAGCCAGACTGAAAAACAGACTTAGCCAACAAGCCCCTGATCTCTCGGATGCAGCTGGTTTGATTCAAAAAGACTTGAAAGTCATGAACCCACAGTCTTGATGCAGTAGTTAGAGATATCGGACGCAGGGCCAACAAGAGGGTCCATAATGAGAACTACACTGGTGTTTAGGGAAATACTACCAGATGGAGTATCAGCTTCTACATATGTCCCACAGGGCCTACCAAAGTAGAGAGAGAGAGAGACGTGGATGAGGATACTATGGTGTATATATTAAAACTCACATAACTGAGAGAGTTGTCTACATGGGGGCTTGGAGTGTGTGAACCGAATTAAGACATCACTTAGCTGAAGGCAGAACATGAGAAAATTAACCCCTTAGTTGCTGTATTGATCACATTACAGTGGTGTGAGTCAGAGTCAGACTTGGCCAAGCAGCCGTGTCCAGAATTATTCAATGAACAGTTAGGACTGTGTTCAATGCCCCAGTGCCAAATGAGCTACCATGAAAAATAAACATTTCCGCACCATGGTTGGGATCAATTTTAACTCAGTCAATCCAGGAAGTGAATGGAACATTCCCAATTCTGCACACAGTCTTAATAAAGTCCAACTAAAATGTCCTCTCAAATCTCAGACATTCTCTCAGTTTTTACCCCAGACATGAAACCAACGCAACAACAGCTACAAGACTAATACACGATCTATAAAAAATCAAATTAAAAGATCCCGTTTTGCAATTTAGCCTCAGAAAACAGAATAGATAAAATATCGAGCTATAGTGAGTTGTGTTGCTATCTACTTTTTCCTTCCAGTGTTTCCCCAGGAGTGTAGATAGATGGTTATTGTAAACAAATTGGAGAAGGGTACAGTGGAGGTGCTGAACTACAGAGCTGGGCTGGTTCTGCTTGGTTAACCTGTTTGGCGTGCAAGCCCGACGTCGGTACACTTATGACAACAGCCAGCTCAAAGTGCAGGGCGCGAAATTCAAAAGATATTTTTTGTAAATATTTAACTTTCACACATTAACAAGTCCAATACAGCATATGAAAGGTACACATCTTGTGAATTAAGCCAACATGTCCGATTTTTAAAATGTTTTACAGGGAAGACACAATATGTAAATCTATTAGCTAACCACGTTAGCAAAAGACACCACTTTTCTTACTCCATCAGTTTTTTACTCCATCAGTAGCTATCACAAATTCGACCAAATAAAGATATAAATAGCCACTAACCAAGAAACAACTTCATCAGATGACAGTCTGATAACATATTTATTGTATAGCATATGTTTTGTTCGAAAAATGTGCATATTTCAGGTATAAATCATAGTTTACATTGCAGCTACAGTCAGAAATTGCACCGAAAGCAGACAGAAAAATTACAGACACCAACGCCAAATAACTAAATACTCATCATAAAACATTTCTGAAAAATACATAGTGTACAGCAATTGAAAGACAGGCATCTTGTGATTCCA
Source organism: Salvelinus namaycush (assembly GCF_016432855.1). NCBI lineage: Eukaryota > Metazoa > Chordata > Actinopteri > Salmoniformes > Salmonidae > Salvelinus > Salvelinus namaycush. Next base: position 39,265,701 of record NC_052322.1, read on the forward strand.
GACAATATTTCCGATTTATCAAGTGTTTTACAGCGAAAACACAATATAGCGTTATATTAGCGTAGCCACAATAGCCAGAAACACTTGGGCGCCGACGACCAGTTCACATGCACGACAGATATTAGAAATAGCATCACAAAATGTTTCTTACTTTTGGTGATCTTCCGTCAGAATGTTGGACAAGGTGTCCTTTGTCCAGAACAGTCGTTGTTTGGATCTGGAACGGCAAATTTCCCTCTTGATTTAGCATGGGCACTTGCCAAGTGGCACGGATCTCTCCAACGTCAACAAAGTCAGAGAACGGAACACGGCAAAACTCCCGAAAAAAATTAAATAATCTGATTAAACTATATTGAAAAAACATACTTTACGATGATATGGTCACATGTATCAAATAAAATCTAAACCGGAGATGTTAGTCGTCCATAACGACAGCTAAACAGAAGGCAAATCCATGTCCCCTTTCGCACGCTCCAGAAACAGGAAATGGACGGTCACGTCATACAAAGAGCTTTAATTCCACCTCAGACCAAGATAAACATGAAATTTCTTCTCTCACCGCCTCTTGACAACCAGGGGAAGGTCTATGAAGTGTACGTAGACTCTTACGTATCATGCCCATGTATAGGCAGGAAGTTGAACAGAGCATCGATTTCTGACATTCCAATTCCTGGTCAGGAAATGTGCTGCAGAATGAGTTCTGTTTCACTCAGAGAAATAATTCAAACGGTTTTAGAAACTAGAGAGTGTTTTCTATCCAATAATAATAATAATATGCATATTGTACGAGCAAGAATTGAGTACGAGGCCGTTTGAAATGGGCACGATTTAACTGGCTACTCAATACTGCCCCTTGCAGCCATAAGAAGTTAAACAAATTGGCCTGCCATCACCGTACAATCAATATAGAGCCATTATAGAGTTCTCACTGGGTCCAGAGAGGGAGCTCAAATCTGGGATCACGGAACAGCCAAAGCCCCAGGACTTGACCCAAAACAGTGATAGTGCTATTGTTGAGAGTGTAATTGTTGACATAGTTTTGGCATTTGTGTGTTCTCATTTACATTAATGTGTGTGTGCTTATGTACGTGTTGTTTGATGCAATTTGCATATGCGTGTTTCTGTGTGTGAGAATAGCTACTGTATGTCTGCTTTAGTTTGCAAGTCTATGTGGGCATATGTTAGTGCAGTAACTCACTGAGGAAAGTCGTAACATTATTCTCTACATTGAGTGAGTCACAAACAAAATAGAACTCGAAGCTCTCAAATAAAATAAAATAAAATGTTATTTGTCACATTCGCCGAATACAACAGGTGTAGACCTTACTGTGAAATGCTTACTTACAAGCCCTTAACCAACAATGCAGTTTTAAGAAAACTAAGAATAATATTTACTAAAGAAACTAAAGTAAAAAATAAAAGAGCAACAATAAAATAACAATAACGAGGCTATATACAGGGGGTACCAGTACCGAGTCAATGTGCGGGGGTACAGGTTAGTCGAGGTAACTGAGGTAATATGTGCATGTAGGTAGCGGTAATGTGGCTATGCATAGATAATAGATAATAAACAGTGAGTAGCAGCTGCGTAAAAAAAGGGGGGAGGGTCAATGCAAATAGTGCAGGTAGCCATTTGATTAGCTGTTCAGCAGTCTCGGGTAGGTGTTGTAGTAAAATATGACATGAATGAGCTTTTCTTCAATCCACTGAAGACCTATCTCCTCTTGTTCCTCTCCTCTTTAGTGAGAAAAACATAGAGTTGCTATTTCATAAAGGGACTTCTAGAGAGACAACAGGTATGCTTTAAGACCTGAAGACAGAGTACAGATGAGCTTAATGTTTTGTCTGGCTAGAACTTTCTATTCACTCCTCTAGGACACTGGGTCATCAAACTCGTCTAAACACCGTGCCGCTGTGTTAACCAGTAATCAGGTCCGCTAAAGATCATGTCATGCTCCAGTCTGACTATCTCTGATACATTAACTATTTCATGTTACAACAATAACAGTTTATATCTATTGTTCACAAAATACCACAGTGTCAGCACAAACACCCGTAACCAGTCTTCTGGTTCGGCACCTTCAGAACTAAAAGACAGTGGCTTTGTTATTATTGAATAACGCAGCAATAACTCACTGCTATAAATTGTAATCTGCTCTGTGGGTGACTTGGCCAATCTCTGACTTTGAAGCATGTATCTCCACCCTGACCCCTGACCTCCAGAGAAAGATATCCTCTCTGTTTCTCCATCCACCCCCCTCCCCCTCTCTCTCTCTCCATCCAATGCTCCTTTATTTAATGAAAGTGTCAATATTATTGAAACAGCTCTATTATTATGTTGTAATGTCTTTACGACCCTGTTATGAGTTTAAAATAGAGTATAGATGTGTATTTTAGCCGCACTAAAGAAAACACAAGACCTAGTCGGACAGCTGAAGAGAAGATGCAACATACAATGATTGAGATGACCATGCTGAGCCAAGCTCATGTGAGGAGTTAACAGGGTACTTTTTTAGTAATCTCCCATCACAACTTCTAATCTGAGCCATCGATTTACAGGGTTTAGCAAACTCAGATTGAACACTAGTCTGTCAACGGCCGCCATATTGGCACCAAAGGTTACAATCGCGTTCTATTGATGAATATAGAATGTTTGGTGCGAACGTGGAGGTTGGTTCAGCCAAATTGCCACAGCTGAACGGCACCCTGTTCCCTGAATAGTACGGACATAGGGTGTCCTTTGGGATCTTTCCTTTCCTTCTAATACTATGGTGGATAAGATATGTTTGTCCTTTGACAATGGGGTGGAACTAGGAACCATAACTGTGCATTTGTGATATATTTCTTTATATGTAATGATATTGATCAGTGATCATATTACTGCATGGTTCATAAGGAGTATACATCACCGTCAGGCAATCAGGGCACCTGGCCATCTCATCCAAACAGCACATATGTACCAGATGTCAGGGCTTTCAAACGGGTTTGGTTTGCATGTACAGGTGTACAAATGTCTATGTACAGAAGTTATATATAGTTGTAGATACCAGCCTACATGCATACTTGGGGGAATGGGTGACCCCCAAATTGTGTCCTTGGAAATGGGGTTGAATGGTAAATCTCAAATAACAAACAAATCAGAGCACACAAACAGTGTGTTTTAACATTGACTCTTTATGCAGTGCCAATGCAAAACCTCTTCCTGGTCCTCTGGCTGTCTGTTCATTTGGTCCTTAATGGCCCGTTGTCTCCACGTGAAAATTGTCTTCCCATTATTGACCTTGAGTGGTCATTTGCAGGGGGACCACATGAAAATAACTTGGACCGCCTCAGATGCAAATTTTTTAAAAGTTCCATTCAATTGCAGTCTAATTGTGATCATATAAAACATTTTTGCTAAAGCAAAGAACATTATAGCCGATATCGCTGGCTCTCCAGCACCAAATTTACTCCATATTTAACGTTTGATTCTGTACTGAGCTCCACATCATCTCTGATATCGATGTCATCTACAGTGAAGCGTCTCACATGGGCCCGTTTATTTATTATGTTGTAATCTTTGGACCGACTTTTTACATGAAGTGGCCTAAAGATGATGTATGTACTACATTGTCTTTTTTTTAGGCTTGGGCCCTAACTTATGGCTATCCACATGAAAACGTATCTGTTCTGTTACCATAGCTCGTCCAACCTCATTCACCCCAGCAGCGTCATCCCAGCAGCGTTATGAATCATCACAGGACCATAATGTTGTAACGTTATAGTACCAACATTCACATATGCTCTGGCTTTTGCTTGGCCTGAACGGTGAGCTAAATTCTACGTTATGTCCAGAAGTCTCCATTGAATACTGTCAATCAGTCCTGCTTAACTAAAGCTAAATGGATGAATACAGATGGGGTTTGGATATCTCCTCTGCAGCAGGATAGCAGTAGGACTTTAGTTGGAACTATATTCCTCTGTGCTCATGCTGTGCAGACCAGATAGTATGTCCACAAATGACACTGTCTGAGTTGAAAGGGTAAAAAAACAGTATTGAATTACTGACTGAACGCCCATCATGCACACATGCAGGTGCATGCGCACGCACGCACGCACGCACGCACGCACGCACGCACGCACGCACGCACGCACGCACGCACGCACGCACGCACGCACGCACGCACGCACGCACGCACGCACGCACGCACGCACGCACGCACGCACGCACGCACGCACGCACGCACGCACGCACACACACACACACACACACACACACACACACACACACAGGAAGAGGTTGCTGACCTTCTCCACCACTTCCAAAGACACAGAACGAGGCTGGATGTGATGTACACATATGTTTATATAAAATATATGGTTTTAAAAGATTACTGCTATCAATATAATTATTAAGATGATTATTATTATCATTGTCAATGAGGTCTCAGATGCACTGTGAAAACATGTTTACAAGAAAGCATAAAAAAGAAAGTGCTATTTGTTAAAAAATATTACCATGTTTTGGCGTGGGTTGTCCTATGGGATGTGAGTCGTTTAAAGTTGTTAATGCTAATGAGGCAACATATTGCACACACACACACACACACACACACACACGGTCCAGAGGGAGTCCAGTCTAGCTGCCTGGCCCTTGCTGCAAGCTAGCATAAATATTAAGTCTAATTGGGTTTGGTCACAGTGTTCCACGTCCCTCATCTTCATAAGCCAGGAACTATTGATTAAGATCAATGAGCATTCAACTCAGTGGTGTGGCACTGCAGAGACAGTGTGAGAGAGAGAGAGAGAGAGAGAGAGAGAGAGAGAGAGAGAGAGAGAGAGAGAGAGAGAGAGAGAGAGAGAGAGAGAGAGAGAGAGAGACATAATATGACATTTGTAATGTCTTTATTCTTTTGGAACTTCTGTGAGCGTAATGTTTACTGTTCATCTTTATTGTTTATTTCACTTTTGTATATTATCTACCTCACTTGCTTTGGCAATGTTAACATATGTTTCCCATGCCAATAAAGCCCCTTGAATTGAGAGAGAGAGAGATATGCAGCATCCACAACAGCCTTTTCTACCCTCAGGTAGTAAGACCATTCCTGAATCTGGAACAGATGAAGCTTCTAAGATACCTGCTCTGTTTGGTAGGTGGCTAGAACAGCTCCTGCAGCTTGTTTCTCCTGGCTCTGCAGGTTTCTGTATCCTCATGTTTCTGGTGTACCTGACCTAGGGCTGACTGTATTCTCGCCACACTGGCAATCACGAGGCATGACGGCAATCTAATTCCACGTGACTGTTGAGTCATGGTAACTAGGATTCTCCAAAACTGTGCTCTGATGCCGCTGATGGTCATTAGTAGCCTACCAAACTTTCTAACTCAGCGCTCTATTGTCCCTCTAATCACTCCCTCTAAAATGCAATCGAAAACAAATCAAACACTTCATGAGAGCCTGTTGCGCAGCGAGAGCCATCTCCTCGATAGCTGGCTGATGCATGGAATGAAATAAGTGTTCCCATGTTGAGCAACATTTCTATAGGCTACATTATGCTTTGCATTTGTGTGAGAAAACAGAGTTTTGATGGCCTCTATTAAAAAGTCGAGGATCCCATCAGCTTTCTATAGGCTAGGCCTACTATGTATTTTTTCTCAACTTTCCTCATATTAAGCACATTGCTTCGCTTTACAACCAGAGTAGCCTACCTGGCTGGCATGACAATGAATTGTGGGAGAAGTATCCTCCATTCCCTATTCAAGTGTATAGGCCTACAGATAACATGTATTTTTTTTCCCTGACCCTGTTCGTACAGGTGCATAATAATTGTCCAATCTAAATCAAAGCTAATTGCATACACATATTATTTAGTATATGTAAAGACTAGATTGAATCAAAAATAGTATGATCGGTGAGAATGCATTTTTCTGCAACTTTTTCAAATCATAGTTGCATGCATCATGTAGCCTAGCCCATAGGCCTATATGTTTTGATAAGATGATTATCACAACTAAAGTGGGCAAATAACGTTTCTCGTGATGCTATATTTATTGATAAATTCTTAAAGAAAACTCCACCCAAAAACAATATTTTGGCATTTATTTCATTCTCATCCATTGTTGATACTGTCCCAAAATGTTTTAATTCGACACATATATTAGTAGGATATATGTAATGACCAGATTAAACTGAGAATAGTCTGATGGGTGAGAATATTATCAAGTGCTTGTCAAACTGTGAATGAGAGACTGATGAAGTGTGCAGCCTGCTCAAGAAACAGAGCAGAGCTTATGCTTTTCATGTTACTTTTTTCAAATCACCATTATATAAAGTCACATCATGCAGCCTTAGAATGTATTACAAATCAAAACATATAGCCTAAGGTTTGTATCACAAATGAAAGTTGCATAAATAACTCTAAATTAAGCATATAGGAAGACCTGTTTCAAATGATCACTTTGTTAACCTCTCAAAACAGAATAGCCACTCCCTCTGAAATACTTTGGGAAAAATATCCTTTGTATTTTATATAGCTATGTTCAATTGTATTCTTCTTACTATAAAATAATATAAAACAATGCCACTGGAATTATAAGCAAATCTTGTCTGATAAATAAATTAGTGTACCCCACAGCCATATGACTCAGAATATGCTATTCTGTTCTTCTGAAATAGGCTACATTTTATTAATATATTGATTCTTTAAACCTGACTGAAATAAATAAGACTACATTTTAAAAAAGTAGACGTTCCAAAGGTCCACATCAGTGCATGGCTTGTAGTCTATGCGTGGAAGCCCTGAGATGCTAAACGTGTTTATGTTAATTAACGGTAAATTACAGTGAGACCGGCAGTTATTTGCATGACAGTTACCAGCTGACAAAATGTAATGGCCGCCACAGCCCTAACCTGATTTAATCCATTAATCCTGTAGGTCTGGCCTGTAGCAGGCAGGGAATACTTATAAAAACACATTGCTGTATGTCTGCCTCACCTTCACCAGACGTCCCTACTGCACACCATCTGCTAAGTACTGTACACACAGAGCCAGATGGGGGGGGGGGGGGGGGTTACATCATGGAATAACAATGGTTTATTTCAGTGCAGTACAATATTATTTATAAACACACACGCAAGCATTCTCCCAGCTAGGTTTTGCTTCCAGTTTAATTGAATTAATTTTACAGTTGGATTTGTAAAACATTTAGCTTGTTTTTTTTAAGGTAACATAAGATAGCTTGTGTTATTTCTGGCAGTTCAGCTAACCAGGCTACAGAGGATAACCCTAGGTAACGGCTGTACAGATGACAGCTGCCCGGTGATAAAGTAATGTATGACTCACCAAGCAACAGAGCACATACAGTATGTTCAGCCATACTGTTAACTTTCAACTTTTAATGTCACATGCACAAGTACTCTAAAATGCCTTTCTTGCGTACTCAATACCCAGCAATGTAATAATCAATAACAGTGTAATACTATAAAATAAAAAAAACACAAGAAACAAGAAGAAATATGAAGAACACAATAAGTAATTAAGCATACCATATACAGGATCGGTTCCAATACCTTACAATGTGCAGGGAAACTGGAGTGATGGAGGTAGATACAGTATGTATAGGGGTAAGGTGACTAGGCAACGGGATATAAGATAAACAGAGTAGCAGCAGCTTGTATGTGAGTGGGTGATTGTGTGTGTAGTCAGTATAAATGTATGTGCATATTATGTGTGAGTGAGCAGATGCTGGAGTGAGTGTGTAGGACCCTGCGAGTGTGTAGGGCCCTGCGAGTGTGTAGGGCCCTGCGAGTGTGTAGGGCCCTGCGAGTGTGTAGGGCACTGCGAGTGTGTAGGGCCCTGCGAGTGTGTAGGGCCCTGCGAGTGTGTAGGGCCCTTTGAGTATGCATAGAAACAGTGCTAAACGAAAAATTCAAAGGTCAATGAGGAAACCAGGTTAACTCAGTCTGTGTAACTATTTTATTAGCTCTTTCTCACTCTTATTGCTTGGGGATAGAAGCTGTTGGTGCCAGACTTGATGCACTGGTACCGCTTGCCGTGCGGAAGCAGAGAGAATAGTCTATGGCTTGAGTGGAGTCTTTACCGGTGTCCTGGGCCTTCCTAAAACACCGCCTGATATAGATGTCCTGGATGGCAGGGATCTCGGCCCCAGTGATGTACTGAGCTGTCCGCACCACCCTCTATAGTGCCATGCGATCGATGGCGGTGTTATTTCCATACCAGGCAGTGATGCAGCCAGTCAAAATGCTCTCAATGATACAGCTGTAGAACTTTTTTGAGGATGTGAGGGCCCATGACAAACTTTTCAACCTCCTGAGGCGCTGTCGAGGCTTCTTCACAACCTGCTCCACTTCGGCCTTGCCACTTCGGCCTCACCCCCCCACCGTTTACTGTAGTCCACAATCAGCTCCTTGGTCGTTAAGGGAGAGGTTGTTTTTCTGGCACCACACTTCCAGGTCACTGACCTCCTCCCTGTAGGCTGACTCATCATTGCCTGTGATCAGGCCTACCACCTTAGTATTGTCAGCAAAATTGATCAATCAATCAAATGTATTTATAAAGTCCCCATACATCAGCTGATGTCACAAAGTGTTGTACAGAAACCCAGCCTAAAACCCCAAACAGCAAGCAATGCAGGTGTAGACCATGATGATGGTGATGATGGTGTTGGAGTTGTGCGTGGCTACTCAGTTGTGGGTGAACAGGGAGTACAGGACCAAGGACATAGCCCTGTAAGGCCCCCATGTTGCGGGTCAGTGTGGCGGAGGTGACATTGCCTGCCTACTAACATAGCAAGGAATAAAGCCCATGGAAAAGTTCAACCAAAAGAGCTAATAAGCATAATGACTTATTGAAATATAGACAAAGGTATTTCATGAAATCCTCATCCTATGTTTTTTTTCTGGGCTAAGACTAAAAAAACGTATTGAACCAGGCTATACTTGAGTGTTCATGCTTTTGTTTTGTTAGTTTCTCTCTGTAAACATTATTTAAGAATCTATAGCATAGCCTGAAAACCTGCTTGCTAATTTATATGATAAGGCAAAGAGCAACAACCATTAATGCTATTGAATCATTGAAGTTAGTTAGCTAGTTAGTTAGTTAGCTCCCCCAAGCAACATAGAGCAGTATCCTTCATTATCCTTCACTTCACTATCCTACACTGCTGTGAGCTACCGTGTACATCAACGCTCAGTGTGTGTGTGTGTGTGTGTGTGTGTGTGTGTGTGTGTGTGTGTGTGTGTGTGTGTGTGTGTGTGTGTGTGTGTGTGTGTGCGTGCGTGCGTGCGTGCGTGCGTGCGTGCGTGCGTGCGTGCGTGCGTGCGTGCGTGCGTGCGTGCGTGCGTGCGTGCGTGCGTGCGTGCGTGCGTGCGTGCGTGCGTGCGTGCGTGCGTGCGTGCGTGCGTGCGTGCGTGCGTGCGTGCGTGTGTGTGTGAGCTTTGCTACTCGACAGTAGCCCGATGGACCCTGACATTACACATCAGGTTAGGGCAGGGGAGGGCATGTTATTTCATCAATAACTATAGGGTTCGGGTATCACTAAATTGATGAATAACATTTTAAAACTGAGCTATTTGCTTGTGCTTTGCTGCGCAGTACATATCATGGTGTCAGAAGTGCTTCAACCTCTTCAAATATAAGACCAGAACATTGTCAGAATCCACAGGAGAGACTATTTAACCAAAAATAATAATGTCCCTTGAGTTTTGTCGTAGTTTAGAGTGACGTAAAGTTGCTAGTTTACAGCTAACTTCTATCTGTCTCGTCATTGAGTAGAACAGCAAGCAGAGCAGTTGCTATGGTTACTCACACTGTGTTGACCCTCCCACTCTGTCTGCCAAATTCTTTCTCTTTGATCTTGTTTTCCTTAATAGGATGTCGGTGGACTGAGCCAGGTGTGTCCCGGGGATAAATACACATTTCCCCAATACATCGAAGAGACTCTCTCCACGCAGGCACACTGTTGTTTTTGGATGTGGCATTTTGGGGCTTCTTTGTGTTCATTTGTTTTGGCACCTCTCAATACCCCTCATTATCATCATCTATGCATGCATCCACTCACTTACACTACTGACTACACACACCATTATTACCCTAATAAATATGTTTTTGTTATTTCTTTATCTCCGGTTTGTCTCTTTCTTACGAGCTACGAGCTGGTTGGTAACAACACAAGTAGAGCCATGATCGGAGCACATGCAGCGTGAGCAGCACAGTGAGAGAGGGACACACAGACCAGCAGCTAATGGATACTAATGGAGGAAGTTATTTCTGATTTCAGTGCAGGGCCGGGACTTAACATTTAGCAGAAGCAATTGGGCCTCGGTAGGGTAGGGCCTGAATGTCACGGGCATGGGTAGGTCTTGGGCTTAAAATTCATGGCTGTGTAGGGCTCTAGTGTTTGTATGTGTGCATGTGTGTGTGCGTGTATGTTCCTGTATGTGTTTGCGCTTACATGCCATACAGGAACCTAAAGAGAACGCTGAACTATGGTAACCTTTTGTTTTTGTCACTAAGCATTTGATCAACTGTCTCATGCAATAATAGTGTGCAATATGATGGGGATTGAACTATAAAAAATATGGTACAACTAATATGAATAATCTCAATTTATCATATTAGGTGCTGAAAACCCCCAAATACATGTAGTTCACTTTCTAATCTTTTCCTTTCTTCTCCTTTCTAACAAGTTAATGTATTCTGTCTGTCTGGGATGGATGCCAGGGATTGCAGCCCATGGGAAGACACATGGAAAGTAAACACACACATAATTAAAACTGTTCAATTGTAATTCGAGCCTGTGCTTGCCCCAAATCCATATCCTAGAATACGCTACAGAGAAAAACACTTAATTTCAACCATAAATAATTATTTATTTTATTTTTCCCTTGAGTCCAATATTCCACAAATGTGCCACCATCAATAACCCAATGTATTAACATAACCCAAAACTTAATTGGGAGAATGTAGGGTGTTTTTGAGCAACACTTCAGAGGCAACAAATCGTCATCAGGACATCACTCCCAGCTATCAGTAATCATCAGGACATCACTCCCAGCTATCAGTAATCATCGGGACATCACTCCCAGCTATCAGTCATCATCAGGACATCACTCCCAGCTATCAGTAATCATCAGGACATCACTCCCAGCTATCAGTCATCATCAGGACATCACTCCCAGCTATCAGTCATCATCAGGACATCACTCCCAGCTATCAGTCATCATCAGGACATCACTCCCAGCTATCAGTAATCATCAGGACATCACTCCCAGATATCATTAATCATCAATACATCACTCCCAGCTATCAGTAATCATCAGGACATCACTCCCAGCTATCAGTCATCATCAAGACATCACTCCCAGCTATCATTAATCATCAAGACATCACTCCCAGCTATCAGTAATCATCAGGACATCACTCCCAGCTATCATTAATCATCAGGACATCACTCCAAGCTATCACAAATCATCAGGACATCACTCCCAGCTATCAGTAATCATCAGGACATCACTCCCAGCTATCAGTAATCATCAGGACATCACTCCCAGCTATCAGTAATCATCGGGACATCACTCCCAGCTATCAGTCATCATCAGGACATCACTCCCAGCTATCAGTAATCATCAGGACATCACTCCCAGCTATCAGTCATCATCAGGACATCACTCCCAGCTATCAGTCATCATCAGGACATCACTCCCAGCTATCAGTCATCATCAGGACATCACTCCCAGCTATCAGTAATCATCAGGACATCACTCCCAGCTATCAGTCATCATCAGGACATCACTCCCAGCTATCAGTCATCATCAGGACATCACTCCCAGCTATCAGTCATCATCAGGACATCACTCCCAGCTATCAGTCATCATCAGGACATCACTCCCAGCTATCAGTAATCATCAGGACATCACTCCCAGCTATCAGTCATCATCAGGACATCACTCCAAGCTATCAGCAATCATCAGGACATCACTCCCAGCTATCAGTCATCATCAGGACATCACTCCCAGCTATCAGTAATCATCAGGACATCACTCCCAGCTATCAGTCATCATCAGGACATCACTCCCAGCTATCAGCAATCATCAGGACATCACTCCCAGCTATCAGTCATCATCAGGACATCACTCCCAGCTATCAGTCATCATCAGGACATCACTCCCAGCTATCAGTCATCATCAAGACATCACTCCCAGATATCATTAATCATCAATACATCACTCCCAGCTATCAGTAATCATCAGGACATCACTCCCAGCTATCAGTCATCATCAAGACATCACTCCCAGCTATCATTAATCATCAAGACATCACTCGCAGCTATCAGTAATCATCAGGACATCACTCCCAGCTATCATTAATCATCAGGACATCACTCCCAGCTATCACAAATCATCAGGACATCACTCCCAGCTATCAGTCATCATCAAGACATCACTCCCAGCTATCAGTAATCATCAGGACATCACTCCCAGCTATCAGTAATCATCAGGACATCACTCCCAGCTATCAGTCATCATCAGGACATCACTCCCAGCTATCAGTCATCATCAAGACATCACTCCCAGCTATCATTAATCATCAAGATATCACTCCCAGCTATCAGTAATCATCAGGACATCACTCCCAGCTATCAGTAATCATCAGGACATCACTCCCAGCTATCAGTCATCATCAGGACATCACTCCCAGCTATTAGTCATCATCAAGACATCACTCCCAGCTATCATTAATCATCAAGACATCACTCCCAGCTATCAGTAATCATCAGGACATCACTCCCAGCTATCATTAATCATCAGGACATCACTCCCATCTATCAGTAATCATCAGGACATCACTCCCAGCTATCAGTCATCATCAAGACATCACTCCCAGCTATCAGTAATCATCAGGACATCACTCCCAGCTATCAGCCATCATCAGGACATCACTCCCAGCTATCAGTCATCATCAAGACATCACTCCCAGCTATGATTAATCATCAAGACATCACTCCCAGCTATCAGTAATCATCATGACATCACTCCCAGCTATCATTAATCATCAGGACATCACTCCCAGCTATCAGTCATCATCAAGACATCACTCCCAGCTATCAGTAATCATCAAGACATCACTCCCAGCTATCATTAATCATCAGGACATCACTCCCAGCTATCAGTAATCATCAGGACATCACTCCCAGCTATCAGTAATCATCAGGACATCACTCCCAGCTATCAGTCATCATCAAGACATCACTCCCAGCTATCATTAATCATCAAGACATCACTCCCAGCTATCAGTAATCATCAGGACATCACTCCCAGCTATCATTAATCATCAGGACATCACTCCCAGCTATCAGTAATCATCAGGACATCACTCCCAGCTATCAGTCATCATCAAGACATCACTCCCAGCTATCAGTAATCATCAGGACATCACTCCCAGCTATCAGTAATCATCAGGACATCACTCCCAGCTATCAGTCATCATCAGGACATCACTCCCAGCTATCAGTCATCATCAGGACATCACTCCCAGCTATCAGTCATCATCAGGACATCACTCCCAGCTATCAGTAATCATCAGGACATCACTCCCAGCTATCAGCAATCATCAGGACATCACTCCCAGCTATCAGTAATCATCAGGACATCACTCCCAGCTATCAGCAATCATCATGACATCACTCCCAGCTATCAGTCATCATCAGGACATCACTCCCAGCTATCAGTAATCATCAGGACATCACTCCCAGCTATCAGCAATCATCAGGACATCACTCCCAGCTATCAGTCATCATCAGGACATCACTCCCTGCTATCAGTCATCATCAGGACATCACTCCCAGCTATCAGTCATCATCAGGACATCACTCCCAGCTATCAGTCATCATCAGGACATCACTCCCAGCTATCAGTCATCATCAGGACATCACTCCAAGCTATCAGTAATCATCAGGACATCACTCCCAGCTATCAGTAATCATCAGGACATCACTCCCAGCTATCAGTCATCATCAGGACATCACTCCCAGCTATCAGTCATCATCAGGACATCACTCCCAGCTATCAGTCATCATCAGGACATCACTCCCAGCTATAATTAATCATCAGGACATCACTCCCAGCTATCAGCAATCATCAGGACATCACTCCCAGCTATCAGTCATCATCAGGACATCACTCCCAGCTATCAGTCATCATCAGGACATCACTCCCAGCTATAATTAATCATCAGGACATCACTCCCAGCTATCAGTCATCATCAGGACATCACTCCCAGCTATCAGTCATCATCAGGACATCACTCCCAGCTATCAGTCATCATCAGGACATCACTCCCAGCTATCAGTAATCATCAGGACATCACTCCCAGCTATCAGTAATCATCAGGACATCACTCCCAGCTATCAGTCATCATCAGGACATCACTCCCAGCTATCAGTCATCATCAGGACATCAATCCCAGCTATCATTAATCATCAGGACATCACTCCCAGCTATCATTAATCATCAGGACATCACTCCCAGCTATCAGCAATCATCAGGACATCACTCCCAGCTATCAGTCATCATCAGGACATCACTCCCAAATATCAGTCATCATCAGGACATCACTCCCAGCTATCAGTCATCATCAGGACATCACTCCCAGCTATCAGTCATCATCAGGACATCACTCCCAGCTATCATTAATCATTAGGACATCACTCCCAATTATCAGTCATCATCAGGACATCACTCCCAGCTATCAGTCATCATCAGGACATCACTCCCAGCTATCAGTCATCATCAGGACATCACTCCCAGCTATCATTAATCATCAGGACATCACTCCCAGCTATCAGTCATCATCAGGACATCACTCCCAGCTATCAGTCATCATCAGGACATCACTCCCAGCTATCATTAATCATCAGGACATCACTCCCAGCTATCAGTCATCATCAGGACATCACTCCCAGCTATCAGTCATCATCAGGACATCACTCCCAGCTATCAGTCATCATCAAGACATCACTCCCAGCTATCATTAATCATCAAGACATCACTCCCAGCTATCAGTAATCATCAGGACATCACTCCCAGCTATCATTAATCATCAGGACATCACTCCCAGCTATCAGTAGTCATCAGGACATCACTCCCAGCTATCAGTCATCATCAAGACATCACTCCCAGCTATCATTAATCATCAGGACATCACTCCCAGCTATCATTAATCATCAGGACATCACTCCCAGCTATCATTAATCATCAGGACATCACTCCCAGCTATCAGTAATCATCAGGACATCACTCCCAGCTATCATTAATCATCAGGACATCACTCCCAGCTATCAGTCATCATCAGGACATCACTCCCAGCTATCAGTCATCATCAGGACATCACTCCCAGCTATCATTAATCATCAGGACATCACTCCCAGCTATCAGTAATCATCAGGACATCACTCCCAGCTATCAGTCATCATCAAGACATCACTCCCAGCTATCATTAATCATCAAGACATCACTCCCAGCTATCAGTAATCATCAGGACATCACTCCCAGCTATCATTAATCATCAGGACATCACTCCCAGCTATCACAAATCATCAGGACATCACTCCCAGCTATCAGTCATCATCAAGACATCACTCCCAGCTATCAGTAATCATCAGGACATCACTCCCAGCTATCAGTAATCATCAGGACATCACTCCCAGCTATCAGTCATCATCAGGACATCACTCCCAGCTATCAGTCATCATCAAGACATCACTCCCAGCTATCATTAATCATCAAGATATCACTCCCAGCTATCAGTAATCATCAGGACATCACTCCCAGCTATCAGTAATCATCAGGACATCACTCCCAGCTATCAGTCATCATCAGGACATCACTCCCAGCTATTAGTCATCATCAAGACATCACTCCCAGCTATCATTAATCATCAAGACATCACTCCCAGCTATCAGTAATCATCAGGACATCACTCCCAGCTATCATTAATCATCAGGACATCACTCCCATCTATCAGTAATCATCAGGACATCACTCCCAGCTATCAGTCATCATCAAGACATCACTCCCAGCTATCAGTAATCATCAGGACATCACTCCCAGCTATCAGTAATCATCAGGACATCACTCCCAGCTATCAGCCATCATCAGGACATCACTCCCAGCTATCAGTCATCATCAAGACATCACTCCCAGCTATGATTAATCATCAAGACATCACTCCCAGCTATCAGTAATCATCATGACATCACTCCCAGCTATCATTAATCATCAGGACATCACTCCCAGCTATCAGTCATCATCAAGACATCACTCCCAGCTATCAGTAATCATCAAGACATCACTCCCAGCTATCATTAATCATCAGGACATCACTCCCAGCTATCAGTAATCATCAGGACATCACTCCCAGCTATCAGTAATCATCAGGACATCACTCCCAGCTATCAGTCATCATCAAGACATCACTCCCAGCTATCATTAATCATCAAGACATCACTCCCAGCTATCAGTAATCATCAGGACATCACTCCCAGCTATCATTAATCATCAGGACATCACTCCCAGCTATCAGTAATCATCAGGACATCACTCCCAGCTATCAGTCATCATCAAGACATCACTCCCAGCTATCAGTAATCATCAGGACATCACTCCCAGCTATCAGTAATCATCAGGACATCACTCCCAGCTATCAGTCATCATCAGGACATCACTCCCAGCTATCAGTCATCATCAGGACATCACTCCCAGCTATCAGTCATCATCAGGACATCACTCCCAGCTATCAGTAATCATCAGGACATCACTCCCAGCTATCAGCAATCATCAGGACATCACTCCCAGCTATCAGTAATCATCAGGACATCACTCCCAGCTATCAGCAATCATCATGACATCACTCCCAGCTATCAGTCATCATCAGGACATCACTCCCAGCTATCAGTAATCATCAGGACATCACTCCCAGCTATCAGCAATCATCAGGACATCACTCCCAGCTATCAGTCATCATCAGGACATCACTCCCTGCTATCAGTCATCATCAGGACATCACTCCCAGCTATCAGTCATCATCAGGACATCACTCCCAGCTATCAGTCATCATCAGGACATCACTCCCAGCTATCAGTCATCATCAGGACATCACTCCAAGCTATCAGTAATCATCAGGACATCACTCCCAGCTATCAGTAATCATCAGGACATCACTCCCAGCTATCAGTCATCATCAGGACATCACTCCCAGCTATCAGTCATCATCAGGACATCACTCACAGCTATCAGTCATCATCAGGACATCACTCCCAGCTATAATTAATCATCAGGACATCACTCCCAGCTATCAGCAATCATCAGGACATCACTCCCAGCTATCAGTCATCATCAGGACATCACTCCCAGCTATCAGTCATCATCAGGACATCACTCCCAGCTATAATTAATCATCAGGACATCACTCCCAGCTATCAGTCATCATCAGGACATCACTCCCAGCTATCAGTCATCATCAGGACATCACTCCCAGCTATCAGTCATCATCAGGACATCACTCCCAGCTATCAGTAATCATCAGGACATCACTCCCAGCTATCAGTAATCATCAGGACATCACTCCCAGCTATCAGTCATCATCAGGACATCACTCCCAGCTATCAGTCATCATCAGGACATCAATCCCAGCTATCATTAATCATCAGGACATCACTCCCAGCTATCATTAATCATCAGGACATCACTCCCAGCTATCAGCAATCATCAGGACATCACTCCCAGCTATCAGTCATCATCAGGACATCACTCCCAGCTATCAGTCATCATCAGGACATCACTCCCAGCTATCAGTCATCATCAGGACATCACTCCCAGCTATCAGTCATCATCAGGACATCACTCCCAGCTATCATTAATCATTAGGACATCACTCCCAATTATCAGTCATCATCAGGACATCACTCCCAGCTATCAGTCATCATCAGGACATCACTCCCAGCTATCAGTCATCATCAGGACATCACTCCCAGCTATCATTAATCATCAGGACATCACTCCCAGCTATCAGTCATCATCAGGACATCACTCCCAGCTATCAGTCATCATCAGGACATCACTCCCAGCTATCATTAATCATCAGGACATCACTCCCAGCTATCAGTCATCATCAGGACATCACTCCCAGCTATCAGTCATCATCAGGACATCACTCCCAGCTATCAGTCATCATCAAGACATCACTCCCAGCTATCATTAATCATCAAGACATCACTCCCAGCTATCAGTAATCATCAGGACATCACTCCCAGCTATCATTAATCATCAGGACATCACTCCCAGCTATCAGTAGTCATCAGGACATCACTCCCAGCTATCAGTCATCATCAAGACATCACTCCCAGCTATCATTAATCATCAGGACATCACTCCCAGCTATCATTAATCATCAGGACATCACTCCCAGCTATCATTAATCATCAGGACATCACTCCCAGCTATCAGTAATCATCAGGACATCACTCCCAGCTATCATTAATCATCAGGACATCACTCCCAGCTATCAGTCATCATCAGGACATCACTCCCAGCTATCAGTCATCATCAGGACATCACTCCCAGCTATCATTAATCATCAGGACATCACTCCCAGATATCAGTCATCATCAAGACATCACTCCCAGCTATCAGTCATCATCAGGACATCACTCCCAGCTATCAGTCATCATCAAGACATCACTCCCAGCTATCAGTAATCATCAGGACATCACTCCCAGCTATCAGTAATCATCAGGACATCACTCCCAGCTATCAGTCATCATCAGGACATCACTCCCAGCTATCAGTCATCATCAGGACATCACTCCCAGCTATCAGTAATCATCAGGACATCACTCCCAGCTATCAGCAATCATCAGGACATCACTCCCAGCTATCAGTCATCATCAGGACATCACTCCCAGCTATCAGTAATCATCAGGACATCACTCCCAGCTATCAGCAATCATCAGGACATCACTCCCAGCTATCAGTCATCATCAGGACATCACTCCCTGCTATCAGTCATCATCAGGACATCACTCCCAGCTATCAGTCATCATCAGGACATCACTCCCAGCTATCAGTCATCATCAGGACATCACTCCCAGCTATCAGTCATCATCAGGACATCACTCCAAGCTATCAGTAATCATCAGGACATCACTCCCAGCTATCAGTAATCATCAGGACATCACTCCCAGCTATCAGTCATCATCAGGACATCACTCCCAGCTATCAGTCATCATCAGGACATCACTCCCAGCTATCAGTCATCATCAGGACATCACTCCCAGCTATAATTAATCATCAGGACATCACTCCCAGCTATCAGTCATCATCAGGACATCACTCCCAGCTATCAGTCATCATCAGGACATCACTCCCAGCTATCAGTCATCATCAGGACATCACTCCCAGCTATCAGTATTCATCAGGACATCACTCCCAGCTATCAGTCATCATCAGGACATCACTCCCAGCTATCAGTCATCATCAGGACATCACTCCCAGCTATCAGTCATCATCAGGACATCACTCCCAGCTATCATGAATCATCAGGACATCACTCCCAGCTATCAGCAATCATCAGGACATCACTCCCAGATATCAGTCATCATCAAGACATCACTCCCAGCTATCAGTCATCATCAGGACATCACTCCCAGCTATCAGTCATCATCAAGACATCACTCCCAGCTATCAGTAATCATCAGGACATCACTCCCAGCTATCAGTCATCATCAGGACATCACTCCCAGCTATCAGTCATCATCAGGACATCACTCCCAGCTATCAGTCATCATCAGGACATCACTCCCAGCTATCAGTAATCATCAGGACATCACTCCCAGCTATCAGCAATCATCAGGACATCACTCCCAGCTATCAGTAATCATCAGGACATCACTCCCAGCTATCAGCAATCATCAGGACATCACTCCCAGCTATCAGTCATCATCAGGACATCACTCCCAGCTATCAGTAATCATCAGGACATCACTCCCAGCTATCAGCAATCATCAGGACATCACCCCCAGCTATCAGTCATCATCAGGACATCACTCCCTGCTATCAGTCATCATCAGGACATCACTCCCAGCTATCAGTCATCATCAGGACATCACTCCCAGCTATCAGTCATCATCAGGACATCACTCCCAGCTATCAGTCATCATCAGGACATCACTCCCAGCTATCAGTAATCATCAGGACATCACTCCCAGCTATCAGTAATCATCAGGACATCACTCCCAGCTATCAGTCATCATCAGGACATCACTCCCAGCTATCAGTCATCATCAGGACATCACTCCCAGCTATAATTAATCATCAGGACATCACTCCCAGCTATCAGTCATCATCAGGACATCACTCCCAGCTATCAGTCATCATCAGGACATCACTCCCAGCTATCAGTATTCATCAGGACATCACTCCCAGCTATCAGTCATCATCAGGACATCACTCCCAGCTATCAGTCATCATCAGGACATCACTCCCAGCTATCAGTCATCATCAGGACATCACTCCCAGCTATCAGTCATCATCAGGACATCACTCCCAGCTATCATTAATCATCAGGACATCACTCCCAGCTATCAGCAATCATCAGGACATCACTCCCAGCTATCAGTCATCATCAGGACATCACTCCCAGCTATCAGTCATCATCAGGACATCACTCCCAGCTATCAGTCATCATCAGGACATCACTCCCAGCTATCAGTCATCATCAGGACATCACTCCCAGCTATCATTAATCATTAGGACATCACTCCCAATTATCAGTCATCATCAGGACATCACTCCCAGCTATCAGTCATCATCAGGACATCACTCCCAGCTATCAGTCATCATCAGGACATCACTCCCAGCTATCATTAATCATCAGGACATCACTCCCAGCTATCAGTCATCATCAGGACATCACTCCCAGCTATCAGTCATCATCAGGACATCACTCCCAGCTATCATTAATCATTAGGACATCACTCCCAATTATCAGTCATCATCAGGACATCACTCCCAGCTATCAGTAATCATCAGGACATCACTCCCAGCTATCAGTCATCATCAGGACATCACTCCCAGCTATCAGTCTTGAACTTATTATCAGGACTTACACTTCCCACAGTGTTGTGATGTTCATCCTTACTTTAATGCCATTAGGTTTCAGTCAGAGAGAGAGAGAGAGAGAGAGAGAGAGAGAGACCCAGAGACCCATTGACCCACTGGGCACAGATGTCAATTCAACATCTATTCTACGTTGGTTCAGCGTAATTTCATTGAAATTACGCGCCCATAGCCCGGTGCGCTATAGGACAGCCCCCCGAAAGTGTCATGCGAGTGTGGGCATCCAGCCAGGGCGTATTGTGCCGGCTCAGCGTGTTTGGTCTCCGGTACGCCGTTTCGGTCCAGGGTATCCTGTGCCGGCTCTGCGTGCTGTGTATCCGGGGCGCTGGGAGGGTGCAGTGCGTCCAATGCCTGCGCTCCGCTCGTGCTGGGCGAATGTGGGTATTGAGCCTAAGGGAGAGGTGCGCGTAGTATGTACCAGATCTCCAGTGCTCACCCACAGCCCGGTTCAACCTGTGCCTGCACTCTGGAGGGTCCGGGCTAGAGTAGTCATCCAACCTGGGGGAGTGGTGCCAAGGCTGCGCACCAGAGCTCCAGTGCTCCCCCACAGCCCGGTCCTTCAGGTGCCTCCTCCAAGCACCAGGCCTCCTGTAGGTCTCCCCAGCCTGGTGGGTCCTGTGGCAGCCCCACGCACCAGGCTGTCTCTCCGTCTCCTCCCTACAGGTGCTCCCGTCTGTCCTGAGCTGCCTGAGCCGCCCGTCTGTCCTGAGCCGCCTGAGCTGCCCGTCTGTCCTGAGCCGCCTGAGCCGCCCTTCAGTCAGGAGCCGCCTGAGCCGCCCGTCAGTCAGGAGCCGCCTGAGCCGCCCGTCAGTCAGGAGCCGCCTGAGCCGCCCATCAGTCAGGAGCCGCCTGAGCTGCCCGTCAGTCAGGAGCCGCCAGAGCCGCCCGCCAGTCCGGATCTGCCAGAGTCTCCCTCCAGTCCGGATCTGCCAGAGTCTCCCTCCAGTCTGGATCTGCCAGAGTCTCCCTCCAGTCTGGATCTGCCAGAGTCTCCCTCCAGTCCAGAGGTGCCAGCTTCTCCCTCCAGTCCAGAGGCGCCAGAGCCGCCCGTCAGTCCAGAGGCGCCACTCACTCCAGACTCAACCATCAGTCCAGTGGCGTCCTCTAGTCCGGGGTCGGTGGTGAGGTTTCCCGCTCAAATGTACTCAAATCACGCTGCGCTTTGGTCTCATCACTATAACGAACGTGACATGTCTGTCATATGTTCCTTCCTGCAAGCCCTGGGGTGCTTTGTCCCCTTCGCTCTATTTGCTGCAAAACCTGGCTGTCTATCTGTTGCCTATTTGAACTGTACAGTAAGTCTCTCTGTCTCTCTTTCTCTCTCACCCTGACTCACTGATTTGTTGAGCCCTTGATGTACAACCAATCCCCCATTTGGCAAACATAAAATTCCCTACTCAGAATTCCTCTGAGTCTCCGCTAAACTTCTGCTCGTTCACTTCACAGCCGCCCCACCAATCCACCACCAGTACCCCAACCCAGTCACAATAACACACACACGTGAGAACACACAAACACAAATACAGTACTTGTCAAAAGTTTGGACACACATACTCATTGCAGGGTTTTCCTTTATTTGTACTATTTTCTACATTGTAGAATAATAGTGAAGACTTCAACACTATGAAATAACACATATGGAATCATGTAGAAACCAATTTATATTTGAGATTCCTCAAAGTAGCCATCCTTTGCCTTGATGACAGCTTTGCACAGTCTTGGCATTCTCTCAACCAGCTTCTTGAGGTAGTCACCTAGAATGCATTTCAATTAACAGGTGTGCCTTGCTAAAGTTAATTTGTGGAAGTTATTTCCTTCTTAATGCGTTTGAGCCAATCGGTTGTGTTGTGACAAAGTATACAGAAGATAGCCCTATTTGGTAAAAGACCAAGTCCATATTATGGAAAAGAATAGCTCAAATAAGCAAAGAAAAATGACAGTCCATCGTTACGTTATGGCATGAAGGTCAGTCAATACGGACAATTTAAAGAACTTTCAAAGTTTCTTCAAGTGCAGTCGCAAAAACCATCAAGCACTTAAATGAAACTGGCTCTCATGAGGACCGCCACAGGAAAGGAAGACCCAGAGTTACCACTGCTGCAGAAGATAAGTTCATTATCTGCACCTCAGATTGCAGCCCAAATAAATGCTTCACAGAGATCAAGTAACAGACACATCTCAACATCAACTGTTCAGAGGAGACTGCATGAATCAGGCCTTCATGGTCAAATTGCTGCAAAGAAACCACTACTAAAGGATACCAATAATAAGAAGAGACTTGCTTGGGCCAAGGAATATGAGTTATGGACATTAGACCGGTGGAAATCTCTTTTTGGTACCAACCGCTGTGTCTTTGTGAGATGCAGAGTAGGTGAATAGATGATCTCTGCATGTGTGGTTCCCACCGTGATGCATGGAAAAGGAGGTGTGATGGTGTGGGGGTGCTTTGCTGGTGACACAGTCTGTGATTTATTTAGAGTTCAAGGCACACTTAACCAGCAAGGCTACCACAGCATTCGATACGTCATCCCATCTGGTTTGCGCTTAGTGGGAATATCATTTGTTTTTCAACAGGACAATGACCCAAAAACACACCTCCAGGATGTGCAAGGACTTTTTGACCAATAAGGAGAGTGATGGAGTGCTGCATCAGATGACCTGGCCTCCACAATCACCCGACCTCAACCCAATTGAGATGGTTTGGGATGAGTTGGACTGCAGAGTGAAGGAGTAGCAGCCAACAAGCGCTCAGCATATGATTCCATATATGTTATTTCATAGTTTTGATATTTTCACTATTATTCTACAATGTAGAAAATAGTAAAAATAAAAACCCTTAAATGAGTAGGTGTGTCCAAACTTTGACTTGTACTGTATGTACTCAGACAGTCACACACACAGAGACAGATAGACAGACACAGTCACAACCACACATACTTTCAACATTTTACCTCAGATGGTATCAACCTCAATCATGGTCAGAGACCTTTTAAGAAGGTAAAAATACCCCCAAAACGATCTTTTGTGTCGTGACATTTGAAGGTCTTAGATGCAGATCAGCTTTGAGAGAAAGCCTGTCTTTGTGTGTGTTTTTACAACAATGAATGTGATATGCTGTCTTGTGTTGCATGGTTGGGTCACGGCTGGACTGTCTTTGTTTGTGTTCTGTGTTCTGTGCTTTGTGCTCGTTCCATAACTGATTGATCATTATAGTGTTTTTTTAATGTTTTTACGATCAAACAGATGCCTGACCAGAGGGCTTGGAGATGGCATCGGAGAGAAATGTCATAATCATTCAAATGAATAGATTTGGTAAATTGTTTTTTATTATTTTGACCGTCCCCACGTTATATTTGGAAGAAGTGTAAACTCTAACATAGCCTATTAGCTAGAAAGGTAACTCCAAACTAGGGCAATGACGATTATGGAATATTGGGTAACGATTCATTGTCATGCAAAGATGACAGTTATTTTCAGAATTTTAGATTTTGTTGAAAAATGTTTTGAGCTTGCTTATAACGCATCATATTGCATCTTTGAAAGACATACCTGAAAAGAACAATTACCACATAGCTAATTAATACAACACAGCTTTGGTGACACCCCTGTCTCAAAAAATGAATGGTTTGGACCACTTAGGACTTTGGAAGTTACATTTCTCCTCCCAATCATGCCATTCTGGTCGTAAAATGATTACAAACTTTATCTACTTCATGTAAAAATGTATATATCAGAGAAATGTCTTAATATTCCACTCCTCATTATCTCCATGGAGGACACACACACATAAGAATATTTTGAAGATAAATACACAACGCAGAGGATGAGAGGACTAAACACTAGAGTACTAATGGTCAATAGGGAAATGTAAATTGGAGTTGGGTTTCAATTCAAAAACGTTTTAGAATCTGTGGAATGTCTACCCTGAACTCAGAGCTACGTGTGCTATGTGTTCTACGTTCTCGACATTGAGTCGGAAGCAGGATACTTGTTATTTGGCCATTGGACCAGTGGTACTGCAAGGACTTCTGATTGGTCAACCACAGGCTAGGGTGGGGGGTTATAAATGGCATCCTGTTACTTTGTTCAGTGGAGAAAATCTGAGGACAGGGGAGACTGAACCTCTACCTCCCAGCATAACATCTTGATTTGTCCTTCTCAAATAAACCTATTTTTCTCCCCTTGATTTGCTTTTGAGTTTGTGTTATTGAAGAACAACACCAACTGCTAACACACATACAGTGGCAAGAAAAAGTATGTGAACCCTTTGGAATTACCTGGGCTTCTGCATAAATTGTTACCTGATCTTCATATAGGTCACAACAATAGAAAAACACAGTCTGCTTAAACTAATAACACACAAACAATTATACATTTTCATGTCTTTCTTGAATACACCGTGTAAACATTCACCATTCTTGTTTAGTGTTTTATGTGTCATAGACTCGTCAACAGAGATGTTAGCATGTTCCAGAGATTTAGCTGACACTCTAGGATTCTTCTTAACCTCAGAGCATTCTGCGCTGTGCTCTTGCAGTCATCTTTGCAGGACGGCCACTCCTAGTGAGAGTAGCAACAGTGCTGAACTTTCTCAATTTATAGACAATTTGTCTTACCGTGTACTGATGAACATCAAGGCTTTTAGAGTTACTTGTGTAACCCTTTCCAGCTTTATGCAAGTCGACAATTCTTAATCTTAGGTCTTCTGGGATAACTTTTGTTCGAGGCATGGTTCACATCAAGCAATGCTTCTTGTGAATAGCAAACTCAAATTTTGTGAGTGTTTTTGATAGGGCAAGGCAGCTCTCACCAACATCTCCAATCTCGTCTCATTGATTGGACTCCAGGTTAGCTGATTCCTGACTCCAATTAGCTTTTGGAGAAGTCATTAGCCTAGGGGTTCACATACATTTTCCAAACTACACTGTGAATGTTTAAATTATTTATTCAATATAGACAAGACAAATACAATCGTTGGGGGGTTATTAGTTTAGGCACACTATGTTTGTCTATTGTTGTGACTTAGATGACGATCAGATCAAATTTGGCTACCAATTTATGCAGAAATCCAGGTAATTCCAAACGGTTCACATACTTTTTCTTGCCACTGTATATACACACACACCCACACACACACCACAGCTCACAGCAATGTAGGTACAGCTCTGTGTTTTTGAGAAGCAGATCAGGCACAACTTTGTTTGATATTTTTCTCCCCTCTCTTCTGCATAGCAGCCAGTCAGTGTTAGCCTTTAATGAGACTGTCAGAAATAACTACTTTTCACCTAAGAAAGCCTTTCTTCCATACAACAGACACACAAAGACAGACAGTCAGACACACACTGTCACGGCCGTCGAATGAAGTAGACCAAAGCACAGCGTGGTGAGCATACATATTCCTCTTTATTAGGATGACGCCGACAAAAACAATAAACAATACAAAAACAACCGTGAAGCTTAAGGCTATAGTGCCACAAGCAAAGACAACTTCCCACACTGAAAGTAGGGAAAAGGGCTACCTAAGTATGGTTCCCAATCAGAGACAACGATAGACAGCTGTCCCTGATTGAGAACCATACCCGGCCAAAACATAGAAATACAAAATCATAGAAAACAAAAACATAGAATGCCCACTCCAAATCACACCCTGACCAAACCAAAGAGAGACATAAAAAGGCACTCTAAGGTCAGGGCGTGACAGTACCCCCCCCCCCCCCCCCCCCCAAAGGTGTGGACTCAGGCCACAAAACCTGACCTATAGGGGAGGGTCTGGGTGGGCATCTATCCGCGGTGGCGGCTCAGGTGCGGGACGCAGACCCAGCTCCACCACTGGCTCACCCCACTTTGGTGGCACCTCCGGTGCGGGGACCCTCATTGCCGACCCCGGACTGGGAACCCTCGTTGCGGGCCCCGGAGTAGGCACCCTCGCTGCGGGCCCCGGAGTAGGCACCCTCGCTGCGGGCCCCGGAGTAGTCACCCTCGCTGCGGGCCCCGGACAGGGCACCCGCACTGCGGCGCCAGACTGGGCACCCTCGCTGCGGGCCCCGGACCGGGGACCGTCGTTGCGGGCCAAGGACTGGGGACCGTCGCTGGAGGCTCCGGACTGGAGTCCGTCGCTGGAGGCACCGGACTGGAGACCGTTGCTGGAGTCTCCGGAATGTAGGCCGTCGTGGGAGGCTTTGTGCCGTGACTCCTCACTGGAGGCTTCGTGCCTTGGATCATCACCGGAGGCTTCTTGCCATGGATCATCACCGGAGGCTTCTTGCCATGGATCATCACTGGAGGCTTCTTGCCATGGATCATCACTGGAGGCTTCATGCCATGGATCATCACTGGAGGCTTCGTGCCATGGATCATCACTGGAGGCTTCGTGCCATGAATCATCACTGGAGGCTTCTTGCCATGGATCATCACTGGAGGCTTCGTGCCATGGATCATCACTGGAGGCTTCTTGCCATGGATCATCACTGGAGGCTTCTTGCCATGGATCATCACTGGAGGCTTCTTGCCATGGATCATCACTGGAGGCTTCTTGCCATGTATCATCACTGGAGGCTTCTTGCCATGGATCATCACTGGAGGCTTCGTGCCATGGATCATCACTGGAGGCTTCTTACCATGGATCATCACTGGAGGCTTCTTGCCATGGATCATCACTGGAGGCTTCGTGCCATGGATCATCACTGGAGGCTTCTTGCCATGGATCATCACTGGAGGCTTCTTGCCATGGATCATCACTGGAGGCTTCGTGCCATGGATCATCACTGGAGGCTTCTTGCCTTGGATCATCACGGAGGCTTCATGCCATGGATCATCACTGGAAGCTTCTTGCCATGGATCATCACTGGAGGCTTCGTGCCATGAATCATCACTGGAGGCTTCTTGCCATGGATCATCACTGGAGGCTTCGTGCCATGGATCATCACTGGAGGCTTCTTACCATGGATCATCACTGGAGGCTTCGTGCCATGGATCATCACTGGAGGCTTCGTGCCATGGATCATCACTGGAGGCTTCGTGTCATGGATCATCACTGGAGGCTTCTTGCCATGGATCATCACTGGAGGCTTCGTGCCATGGATCATCACTGGAGGCTTCTTGCCATGTTTCATCACTGGAGTGAGGAGACGTATGGGCAGTCTGGTACGTGGAGCTGCCACAGGGCTCACCAGGCTGGGGAGACATACAGGAGGCCTGGTTTTGGCAGCAGGCACAGGACTCACCAGGCTGGGGAGACATACTGGAGGATTGGTTCTTGGCGCTGGCACTGGATACCCTGGGCCGTGGAGGCGCACTGGAGGTCTCGAGCGCAGAGCTGGCACAACCCGTTCTGGCTGGATGCCCACTTCCACCCGGCAAATGCGGGACACTGGCACAGAGCACACCGGCCTGTGAATGCTCACTCGAGACACAGTGCGCATCACCCCATAACACGGTGCCTGACCAGTCACATGCTCCCCACGGTAAGCACGGGGAGTTGGCTCAGGTCTATAACCTGACTCCGCCAATCTCCCCGTGTCCCCCCCCAAAATATTTTTGGGGGCTGCCTCTCGTGCCTGCTTCGCTGACTTGCCTCCTCATATCGCCGCCGCTCTGCTTTTGCTGCGTCCAGTTCCTCCCTTGGACGGTGATACTCCCCAGCCTGCCTCCAGGGTCCCTTACCGTCCAGGATCTCCTCCCATGTCCAGGAGTTCCTTTCACCACGCTGCTTGGTCCTTTGGTGGTGGGAAGTTCTGTCACGGCCGTCGAATGAAGTAGACCAAAGCGCAGCATGGTGAGCGTACATATTCCTCTTTATTAGGATGACGCCGACAAAAACAATAAACAACACAAAAACAACCGTGAAGTTTAAGGTTATTGTGCCACAAACAAAGACAACTTCCCACACTGAAAGGAGGGAAAATGGCTACCTAAGTATGGTTCCCAATCAGAGACAACAATAGACAGCTGTCCCTGATTGAGAACCATACCCGGCCAAACATAGAAATACAAAATCATAGAAAACAAAAACATAGAATGCCCACCCCAAATCACACCCTGACCAAACCAAATAGAGACACAAAAAGGCTCTCTAAGGTCAGGGCGTGACACACACATGCACTCCATGTTTCTTACATTCATTGGGTACGGTTGCATGCACACAATAATGCGATTATTGTGAATACTCAGATTAATATAATAGTTTGATCACACTTTGCAAGAATAAAAATGTTGCCAGTAATCCTTTTTACATGGACAAATCTGAAATCAGGCTAACTGATGGGACTTTGATACATTCAGAAAATCGCCAATCAAAAGGAACGTTATACAGTACCACAGCGACCATGTAATTTTTTGGAAGCTTATTTGATTCTAAGTATTGACATATAACGTTTGTATAAAAACTATTTCTAGATGCATACTTTTTTCAAAAAGTATGCACAATGCTTGTGCTATGCTTGTGCTAGCACATGCGCAGATCAAATACACCGCTGGAACTCAGATTAAAGTGTTTACATATAATCACCTTACACTGATTAAAGGAGAACTCAGCCCCAAATCTATATTTTTGTATTTGTTTCATTAGTCCATTGTTGATATAGTTCCAAAATGTGTTGCATGTCAGCAATCAAGATTTAAAAAATACAGAAAACTGGCCCATAAGGTGCATTTTGAAAAATGCATCATACGGGACAGATTTCTGTATTTTGAAAGTTACGTATCTTGAAAACTTGATTGCTGACATGCAGAACTGCTTTAACTCAGCGACATTTGTGGTCATGAGTGTCATGACGTTGACCTGATGGGGGAGGTTTATGACCCCCATAAATACCTTTCCCCTTCTTCCTCTCTCTACTCTACCGATGTGACTATTGAAAATCCCTTTGTTAACATGGAGAGTCTGGTAACATCAAAAGGTGGGAAACTTAACCATATTTCGGTAATCCAACCAGTTGAAAATATGCGTTGGTACTTATTGAATATGATGTCAGATCAGTTGGCGTCTGAGACATTATTACTGATGATAGGACGACATAAACTGTATCTTGGGAAGTCTACACATTCTGGTTCACATTCAGATTCACATGGAATTGTTGTGCAATTTAAATGTTTAAATATGAAACTATTTGTGAAAAGATTAAATGTAATTTTAGCTTCTAAATGAGAGAATTGGTTTTCATGAGTGAACTATGCTCAACTCAGTGGCCCCGCCCATGTGAACAGACACTGGTTGTAAACTATGAAACACGGCCCTCTCTCCCAACCCTATATAAGTCCCTTTACGAAAATGTAACTTCCTGTTCCAAGGACGTGTGGACTTGAGGTCCCCACGTTGAAAGGACAAAGACCACCTACAGAACTAAGCCAACCTCAGCAAGAACCTAATGAAATTAGCATCAAATTTCAATGTGAAGGTGACAACCTACACGACGGAAGGATGAATTTCGACTATACCAGCCGAATATACCAGCAGAATATAGCATGAGCTTAAAGTATAGCAACTTGGTATGAACTTTGAACTCTTATTCACTAAAGAAGTGATACCTCCTAGCCGTTGCGTTAGCGCAGAAACTGTAGACGTGGGCTAGGAGAGGACGGACAGAGTATCTGTCCTTCAACACGACGACGGTACTACCAAGTATTCGTTCTACCACCAGAGACATTCTTCAAAGGACAAACCGGCCTACTATCTACGACCAATCTTCCGAAGCGCAGCTCAGAGTAAATATTTATTGCATTTTCCTTCTTCAAATGGGCGGTAATTTAGAATGCATAAGATTCTGTATTTACGATAGCATAGCTTCTCCCTTTCTTACTCAGTCTTCCCGCTCTTTCATTCAAAACCCAACCCCCTTTCTTTGTGTAACCAGCCGTCATATCGGTTCCGTCCACCAGGGACGTTTTCCTTTATGACATAATTTGTAATCAATGTATGATCCATTCTGTGTAGATGTAATTCTGTGTGATTATTTAGGTATTTAATAAATAAATAATTGAACCAAATTTTGTATTGCTGATTCAACTTGTTAGCCAGGGTTCGTGAAGATAACCAAGAATTTTCAACTTTCAGATGAGACTAAATAAGGTGAGGATTAAATATTGACTGCTACTGATGTAAAAGATTACCAGGTCTTTAAGAGTTTATTCAGAAGATAACAGCTCTATAAACATTATTTCGTGGTGCCCCGACTTTCTAGTTATTTATTTACCTGATTAGCTTAATCAGGTAATATTAATTACAGAGAAATTATTTTATAGAATAGCATGTCATATCACTTAATCCGGCATAGCCAAAGACATGACATGAGGCAGCAAAGCAACCCTAAACCATCACACTACCACCACCATGCTTGACCGTTGGTCTAAGGTTCTTACTGTGGAATGCAGTGTTTGGTTTTCGCCGGGCATAATGGGACTCATGCTGTCCAAAAAGTTATACTTTTGACTCATCTATCCATAGAACATTCTTCCAAGAGTCTTGAAGATCATCCAGGTGCTTCCAGGTGCTTTTTGGCAAACTTGAGCCAACTTTTTGAATGAGATGGGTCCCATAATGTCTGGTGAAATCCAAACACTGCATTCCATAGTAAGAACCTCATAGCAACGGTCAACGATGGTGGTGGTAGTGTGATGGTTTGGGGATGCTTTGCTGCCTCAGGACCACAAATGTTGCTGAGTTAACTTCTTATGGCTGCAGCCCGGTGTCGGTACACTTATGACAACAGCCAGCTCAAGTGCAGGGTGCGAAATTCAAAATATATATTTTTAAAATATTTAACTTTCACACATTAACAAGTCCAATACAGCATATGAAAGGTACACATCTTGTGAATCCAGCCAACATGTCCGATTTTTAAAATGTTTTACAGCGAAAACACCACGTATATTTATGTTAGCTCACCACCAAATACAAAAAAGGACAGACATTTTTCACAGCACAGGTAGCATGCACAAAGCCAACCTAACTAACCAAGAACCAACCAAACTAACCAACAAACAACTTCATCAGATGACAGTCTTATAACATGTTATTCAATAAATCTGTTTTGTTCGAAAAATGTGCATATTTCAGGTATAAATCATAGTTTACATTGCAGCTACAATCAGAAATTTCACCGAAAGCAGACAGAATAATTACAGACACCAACGCCAAATAACTAAATACTCATCATAAAACATTTCTGAAAAATACATAGTGTACAGCAATTGAAAGACAGGCATCTTGTGATTCCAGACAATATTTCCGATTTATCAAGTGTTTTACAGCGAAAACACAATATAGCGTTATATTAGCTTACCACAATAGCCAAAAACACAAGCAATTTCCCAGTAGCAAAAGTAAGCGATCGTAACAAACAAGCAAAAGATATATAATTTTTGACTAACCTTGATTTTCTTCCTCAGATGACAGTCCTATAACATCAGGTTATACATACACTTATGTTTTGTTCGAAAATGTGCATATTTAGAGCTGAAATCAATGGTTACACATTGTGCTAACTTAGCTACTTTTTCCCACTACGTCCGGATTTTTCCTGACACTTTTTCTGACACACATATTCTGACCAAATAGCTATTCATAAACATAACTAAAAAATACATGTTGTATAGGAAATGATAGATCCATTAGTTCTTAATGAAATCGCAGTGTTAGAATTCTAAAAATAACTTCATTACGATATGCAGCTTCGGTATAGCTAGAGTACCCAAACGTTGGGCGCCGACGACTAATTCACATGTACGACAGATATATGAAATAGCATCATAAAATTTTTCTTACTTTTGCTGATCTTCCATCAGAATGTTGGACAAGGGGTCCTTTGTCCAGAACAGTCGTTGTTTGGATTTAGAACGGCAACTTTCCCTCTTCATTTAGCACGCGCACTAGCCAAGTGGCATGGATCTCTCCATCGTCAACAAAGTCAGAGAACGGAACACGGCAAAACTCCCGAAAAAATTTCAATGATCTGATTAAACTATATTGAAAAAACATACTTTACGATGATATGGTCACATGTATCAAATAAAATCAGAGCCGGAGATAGTAGTCGTCCATAACGGCAGCTAAACAGAAGGCAATCCCACTGTCCACCTCGCGCTCCCAAGAGTACCGGAAATGAGGGACACGTCATACAAAGAGCTTGTATTCCAATTCAGACCAAGATAAACACTACATTTCTTCTCTCACAGCCTCTTGACATCCAGGGGAAGGTCTATGAAGTGCACGTAGACTCTTACGTATCATGCCCATGTATAGGCAGGAAGAAGAACAGAGCCTCGATTTCAGACTTTCCACTTCCTGGTCAGGAAGTTTGTGCCAAATGAGTTCTGTTTGACTCACAGATATAATTCAAACGGTTTTAGAAACTAGAGAGTGTTTTCTATCCAATAGTAATAATAATATGCATATTGTACGAGCAAGAATTGAGTACGAGGCCGTTTGAAATGGGCACCTTTAATCAGAGCTACTCAATACTGCCCCTGCAGCCATAAAAAGTTAAAGCAGTTCTGGACCGAAATTCCTCCACAACGATGTCAGAGACTGATCAACAACTACAGGAAGCATTTGGTTGCAACAGGGAAATTACTTTTTCACACATGAGTGAGGTGAGTTAAGAATAACTGAAAGTATGTATGTTAGAAATAATTTACACATGCAAACTTGATATGCTGTGGTAAACAAGCGCTGTATGAAAACAACTATTTCGCAACACCCGCAATAACATCTGCTAAACATGTGTATGTGACCAATAACATTTGATTTGATTTGGTAGACCATTTATTTTGATTGAGGATTTTCTGCGGTCATCAAAAGTCCCATCAGGTAGCCCGATTTCAGATGTGTCCATGTAAACAGGTTTATTAGGAAAATCATTCTTCTTGCAAGCGTGTAAATGTTTAAATCAAACTATTATATTATGACATATTATACTATGACATTTACTCCTGATTATTATTTGACCATGCTGGTCATTTATGAACATTTGAACATCTTGGCCATGTTCTGTTATAATCTCCACCCGGCACAGCCAGAAGAGGACTGGCCACCCCTCATAGCCTGGTTCCTCTCTAGGTTTCTTCCTAGGTTTTGGCCTTTCTAGGGAGTTTTTCCTAGCCGCCGTGCTTCTACACCTGCATTGCTTGCTGTTTGGGGTTTTAGGCTGGGTTTCTGTACAGCACTTCGAGATATTAGCTGATGTACGAAGGGCTATATAAAATAAACTTGATTTGATTTGATGATTTATATTAATCGGACTAGTCACAATAATTGTACTTTTGTGTGCATGCAACCATACTCAATGAGATATCTTTAAATGTTTCATCTTCTGTAACCATGTCCTTGAGATGGTAATGATAATTTATGCAAATGTCAAGTAATCTTTGGGAAAATGCATTGCACACAGTACAATCTAGCATTTAGGACTAATCCAACACTCTTTTTCTGTGTGATGTCTATTTGAAATGTTCAGGTTTACTTTGAGCACCGCGAGTGTGCGATTAAAAGTAGAAGTGTGGGGCCTCGGTCTCTGTGCATTTTTAGTCCAGGAGTAGGCTGAATCTGCACCCCTTTAGATCCTCAAACAAGTGCACTGCACGCCTACATTACGATCAGCCAATGAAGGCAGTAGTGGCACATTTACTGTTAATGTTCATTTGAAAGTTGGAAGTTGTCCCATTGTTTATGATGATGTCATCATAGCTTTAATCTGAATCAGTGTAACTGCTCCCATGTCTTGTGTTCCCCAGTAACTGAGGTGGCAGGTAGCCTAGTGGTTAGAGTGTTGGACTAGTAACTGAAAGGTTGCAAGATCGAATCCCTGAGCTAACAAGGTAAAAATCTGTTGTTCTGCTCCTGAACAAGACAGTTAACCCCTCATAGGTGGTCATAGAAAATAAGAATTTGTTCTTAACTGACTTACCTAGTTAAATCTTGTTTTTTTAAAAACTACTTCAATGTTTTGTGTTCCCAAGTAACTGCTCCCAAGTCACCAATTGAGGTGCAGTGATGCAGATCTGGCCATGACTCTTAGGTGTGTGTGTGCTATAACAGAGCCAAAGTAGTCTGGAAA
Source organism: Salvelinus namaycush (assembly GCF_016432855.1). Classification (NCBI taxonomy): domain Eukaryota; kingdom Metazoa; phylum Chordata; class Actinopteri; order Salmoniformes; family Salmonidae; genus Salvelinus; species Salvelinus namaycush. The sequence goes on from NC_052322.1 coordinate 39,300,922, forward strand.
AGGAGATGTGATGAGGTCATCCCCCTGTCTCTTCTCTACAGAGCCTGGAGACAGAGAGTGAGAGAGACTAAGAAGAAAGAAAAGCAAATACTGTATGAAAACCTGTGATGACAGAGGCTGTTGTGTTTTGGCCAGGTCATTGCTCAGACACGTGCAAGCGCACACACACGCACACGCACACGCACGCACGCGCTTCGGGCTGGATTAATGTAGCAGAACTTTGAGCTAGCCCTACCAGCATCCAGAACTACAGGGCCGCAGCAAGCTGTCCAACCCATGCCCAAAATCATGAGCTCATCACTGACAGTGTGTGTGTGTATGTGTCCTCGCTGACCTTCTGTCCTCCTACACATCAGCATGCTTCCTCACTGTATTTCCTGTGATCGTGACCCAACCATATGTCTCCCTCTCTCTGTCTCTCTCTCCCTATTTATGTTTGAAATGCATCCTTAGATCCTCTTCTTTACCTTCCCTTCCCCTCCCTCACTCCATCCCAAGCCTCTCTCTCTCTCTTTCTCCCCTCCCACCTTCCCTTCCTCCATCCATCTGTCCCTCCCTCCCTCCCCAATGCTCTCCTATCTCTCCTTATATTAACACAAAAAATGACATTTTAAATTAAATACAAGCTTTTGTCTGAAGTTCGAATGAAAATTTTACCTACGCAGTATTACTGCGAGAGAACTGCGGCTTTATTGGTCTACTGTGCTTCAACAACAGATGTCCTCACATTGGATGGGTTAATTAGGATTCAAGCCTTCTCTCAAACAGCCTAATGCAGTACATATTCTAAGAGTATGTTTATGCCATTAATGTACTTGGCAATGTAAACATGTTTTTTTCATGTAAGATACACATGCAACCTCCCATCTGGGAATCTGTTCAATGTTCCTGATCTTGATATACAATGCATTCGGAAAGTATTCAATTTTTTGACATTACAGCCTTATTCTAAAATGGATTAAATAGATAAAAATTACACTTTAATCAACACACAATACCCCATAATGACAAAGCGAAAACAAGTTTTTTGAATTTTTTGTAAATGTAAAAAAATGACAAAATAAACAACTTTTTATATACGTATTCAGACCCTTTGCTATGAGACACAAAAATTGAGCTCAGGTGCATCCTGTTTCCATTGACCATCCTTGAGATGTTTCTACAACTTGATTGGAGTCCACTTGTGGTGAATTCAATTGATTGGACATGATTTGGAAAGATACATACCTGTCTATATGAAAGGTCCCACAGTTGACAGTGCACGTCAGAGCAAAAACCAAGCCATGAGGTCAACGGTATTGTCCATAGAGCTCCGAGACAGGATTGTGTCGAGGCACAGATCTGGGGAAGGGTACCAAAACAATTCTGCAGCATTGAAGGTCCCCAAGAACATAGTGGCCTCCATCATTATTAAATGGAAGAACTATGGAACCACCAAGGCTTCCTATAGCTGGCCGCCCGGCCAAACTGAGCAATTGGGGGAGAAGGGCCTTGGTCAGGGAGGTGACCAAGAACCCGGTGGTCACTCTGACAGAGCTCTAGACTTTCTCTGAGGAGATGGGAGAACCTTCCAGAAGGACAACCATCTCTGCAGCACTCCACTAATCAGACCTTTATGGTAGAGTAGCCAGACGAAAGCCACTCCTCAGTAAAAGGCACATGACAGCCCACTTGGAGTTTGCCACAAGGCACCTTCAACCAAGATTGAAATATTTGGCCTGAATGCCAAGAGTCATGTCTGGAAGAAACCTGGCACCATCCCTACGGTGAAGCATGGCGCTGTCAACATCATGCTGTGGGGATGTTTTTCAGCGGCAGGGACTAAGAGACTAGTCAGGATCGAGGCAAAGATGAATGGAGCAAAGTACAGAGAGATCCTTGATGAAAACCTGCTCCAGAGCTCTCAGGACCTCAGACTGGGGCAATGGTTCACCTTCCAACAGGACAATGACCCTAAGCACACAGCCAAGACAACGCAGGAGTGGCTTCGGGACAAGTCTCTGAATGTCCTTGAAAGGCCCAGCCAGAGTCTGGACAAACCCAATCTAAAATATCTGGAGAGACCTGAAAATAGCTGTGCAGCGACGCTCCCCATCCAACCTGACAAAGCTTGAGAGGATCTGCAGAGAACAATGGGAGAAACTCCCCAAATACAGATGTGCCAAGCTTGTAGCGTCACACCCAAGAAAACTTGAGGTTGTAATAGCTGCCAAAGGTGCTTCAACAAAGTATTGAGTAAAGGGTCTGAATACTTATGTAAATGTAATATTTCCGTTTTTATTTTTATACATTTGCAAACATTTCTAAAAAACAGTTTTTGGTTTGTCATTATTGGGTATTGTGCGTAGATTGATAAGCGAAAAAACACAATTTAATCCATTTTAAATGTCCTGAGGTCCTGAGTGCTCTGGAGCAGTTTTTCATCAAGTATCTCTCTGTACTTTGCTCAGTTCATCTTTCCCTCGATCCTGACTAGTCTACCAGTCCCTGCCACTGAAAAACATCCTCACAGCATTAAGGTGCCACATTATGATGATGCCAGCACCATGCTTCACCGTAGGGATGGTGCCAGGTTTGCTCCAGACGTGACGCTTGACATTCAAGCAAAACACTTCAATCTTGTTTTTTTCAGATCAGAGAATCTTGTTTCTTTTGGTCTGTCCTTTGGATGCCTTTTTGCAAACTCCAAGCGGGCTGTCATTTGCCTTTTACTGAGGAGTGGCTTCCGTCTGGCCACTCTACCATGAAGGTCTGATTGGTGGAGTCTACTCCTTATGAGGAACGTGACAGAATGAAAAATAATTGTATCCATTTTAGAATAAAGCTGTAACGTAACAATTTGTGGAAAAAGTCAAGGGGTCTGAATACACTCCGAATGCACTCTATAAACAAAGAAATATTGATAGAAAACAGGTAAAACGAAATGAAGTCCAGCTAGTTTGTAGTTTTACAGCTTCAGTTCGAAATGAGTGTTAGCTGCGTTGTTGGCTAGCTCTCGAATAACAGTGTCCTAACGAGAGAACACATTTTCTATGCCAGGTTAAATCACGCCTCATTAGCTCATTGTTATGGATATATCCTAATAAATATCACTAGAACACAGTTTATGCAAATGCAGCTACTTTGTTGTTATTCTGGCTGCACTGTCTGACGTAACTGTAAGTTTGCCAAAGTTGGCTAGGTAGCAAGCATGGGATAAGAAAATTGCCAGCCAGTATGGCAACAGAACATTTAGATACAGAATAAAAACACTGAACAACTGGGTCGTGTCTCTGCTAACCAAACCAATAGAACAAACGACCAGCTGGCTTGGGTAGCAACCCTAGATTTGTGTTGGGACTATATCTTGTGGAAGGATGAAATAGTATAAATAAATTCATCAAAATACCGTTTTTAATTAAAATATGTCAATCATTATTTGAACATGTTGATAACCCGTTGTATAAAAGTGATAATGCCCTCGAAGCCGGTGTTTGGAGGATATAGTGTCACGGTTTGCCTGCTTCGACTTCGTCTCGGGCCTAACAACACCCGTGACAATATATCCTCCAAACACCAGCTTCTCGGGCATTATCACTTAAATAGGGATAGATAAGGTATATGTCACGCCCTGACCATAGATTGATTTGTATGTTTCTATTTTTTGTTTGGTCAGGGTGTGATGTGGGTGGGCATTCTATGTTTGTATGTCTAGGTGTTGTATTTCTATGTGTTTGGCCTAGTATGGTTCCCAATCAGAGGCAGCTGTCAATCGTTGTCTCTGATTGAGAACCATACTTAGGTAGCCTGTTCCCACCTGTGTTTGTGGGTAGTTGTTTCCTGTTTTGTGTTGTGTCACCTTTCAGGACTGTTTCGATTTTTGTTGTTTCACTTTTGTTATTTTGTATTCTGTGTTCAGTTGTAATAAATTTAACATGGACACATACCACGCTGCATTTTGGTCCGATCTTTCCTATTCCTCGTCCGAAGAAGACGACGATCGTTACAGTATAGGCCCCAGCTTGCTCTAAATTCACTTGGGAGGTATATGGCATGGCATACACATGCAGATGTGATCCCTTTTAGGCAATAAGCCCCCAGACTTTGATAAACACACACAGAGACACACAGACACACACACACACACTGTTGTGAAATTGTGAGGTTAGATTACTCGTTGGTTATTACTGCATTGTCGGAACTAGAAGCACAAGCATTTCGCTACACTCGCATTAACATCTGCTAAACATGTGTATGTGACAAATAACATTTGATTTGATTTGATTTGAGACGCACACACATTTAAACAGAGATTGATTTGACAGAAGAGATTACACCCAAACCTCCTATCTAAGTCGACATTGTCGCCTCCGGGATGGGATTCTAAGAGCTTCCCATATTATTAACTGGATCACAACAAACACATCTGAACACTTCTGGAAATGCTTCCTGTGTCTAAGGCGTTGATTCAAAGTGGAGAAGATATGGGGTCTGGGGGCAAGAGATGGTCTGAGGAGAAGATAGAAGGAGAAACGATAGGGGAAGACACGTGAAGAAGGGAGAGGATTGGGTAATATGTGGGATAGCGACATGCAGTAGCGATTCCTACAGGTGATAATCCTCCAATAGTTTGACAGGAGAGATGACAACCAAAGCTCCTGTCTTATCACTTCACATTGGGAAAGGTGGGATTAGTGCCTCCAGAGCAGGGATGGTGCATGATGGGATACAGAGAGATTCAGAAAGCATTGTTACCCACGATCATTAATAACTGGGATTATTCTAGCTTCACGTTTCACGTTTCATTTGTTCGTTTTGTTGTTTTTGTTCTTTGAAGTTTTCTGTTCCGAAATAAAGGATGGAAACATACCACGCTGCATCTTGGTCTACTCCTTATGACGAACGTGACAGAATGAAAAATAATTGTATCAATTTTAGAATAAAGCTGTAACGTAACAATTTCTGGAAAAAGTCAAGGGGTCTGGAATTGCAGATGAGGAGAAGCCTTCTGCATCAAAGATGTCCGAGTGTAGGGGTGAGGACAGAAGGGTTTGGAAGAAAGGTAGTAAAAGGGAAAGGAAGACAGAAGAGAGAGAAGCAGAGACAGATAGAGACAGACAGAGAGAGAACGCGAGAGGGAGAGGGAGATGCTGACAGTGGGAGTATAAACTCAGCAACAACATTGACATTCTCTGTGGATGCAGTAAGTATTAGTTATGCTGACAAGGCACTGGCCTATCTCCCCAAATGTGAAAAGGCAGACATACATCATATCAGTCCTTCTTTCATCCTCATATTATATTTATTAAACCCTTTATCTAGCATTGTATTTTATGTCATTTCTCTGTGCAATAATCCCCTAAACCCATTTGAAGTAATAGCTGGCTGTGATCCGCTCCAGCGCACTGATATGCTTATCCAGCTACCCTGATCTCTCTGTGGTCACACTGTAAATCATGAAGCTTTGTTATCTCCTAATAGGAAGTAGATCTAATAGTGATAGGTAATAATAGTGTCATGAATCTCAACATTCTAACAGGAAGTGGCCTAGTTCTGGTGGTGGTTTTACTGGGAGTCAGAGGGAATAGTTCTGAGCCAACGGAACAGAAGCTTTGGCTCCCAATGTCTCTCTGACTGTGTCTACATCTACAGTTTAGCAAACACTCTTATCCAGAGCAACTTACAGGAGCAGTTAGGGTTACTGTGCCTTGCTCAAGGGCACATGGGCAGTTTTTTCACCTAGTCGGTTCAGGGATTCAAACCAGCGAACGGTCAGTTACTGACCCAACACTCTTAACCGCTAGGCTACCTGCTGTCTAAAATGGTACTCTGTTCCCTACATACTGTAGTGCACTACTTTTGACCAGAGGATTAGGGTTACGTTTAGGCGACCTAGTGAAAAGTAATGCACTACATGAGGGATAGGAATCGGATGCTATTTCAGATGCAGCCTCACCTCAGTCTTTTCTATGACATCATCTTGCCCTGTCCTTCCTTCTTTCCTCCCAGCCGGTGAACCGGGACGTGTTCTGTCACATTCAACCCAATACATCATCCCATAAGGAGTTTTCATCATGTTTTACTTCTAAGAGCTTTGATTCGATAGCAGCCAGTATTTCACCTCTGAGTTAGAGGGAGATGTATGAAGCGGTTTAGGGGGTTGGCAATTAGATTATGTGCCCTGTCATCTGATCTTTTAGGAGAGCAGACACAGAAACATGGGATGTCAGTGTCACTTCTCTACCTCCTCTGCTAGGTTGCTGGGCCTCTTTGGTGTATTGTGATGTTAGTGAAAAAGGACTATAAGAGAAGAGACAGGGTTAAGGGGTGTCAGTGGAAGAGAGAAACTATACTGTATAGGTTGCATGTTAGTACTGTGAGTGTACAGTGAGCCTATTTATTTGATTAGAAACATACTACAAAAACTGATATCAAATGCACGTTCCACTTTATAAGTTGTTTACGCTTCATAGACCCACATCTCTGTGCTAGATGTGGAAGATTATGTGGCACTGGGTAAAACAGGACTGTAGTAGTGATGGTATACAGTATGGGAACAAACAAGGTTACAGAAAATCGAATGAAATATCAACACACAAACACAGACACGCAGGGTTGAGGAGTAACTGATCAGTTACGTTACCTGAAAAAGTATTGTAATCAGATTACAACGACTTTTGAAAAACTAAATGATTGCTTCTTGAGGGAAAAAATAAATACATTATGACACTGTTCTGTTTTCTTAATGACATTCAATTCAGCAATGAAAAAAGTCACAAGTTTGTTCCACCTGAGCGAGTCTGGCCTCAAGTCAGAAACCACTATGATGACACACAAAATGCATTTGATGGATCCTTTTTGTCTTCTTCTAATTTAAAAAAATGTTGGACAGGTAACTGGTAACAGATTACATTTAGAAAGTAACCTACCCAACTGTGAACACACACACACACACACACACACACAGTGCAGTAATAGTGGACTAGCCCAGTGACCTCTAGGCTCTCTCACATGTTAGCAGAACAGCTGTGAGGACAGGAACGTTAAAGACCCGTCTGCTGTTGCCCTGCAGTCATCCCTCTCTCTCGCTCTCTTTCTCTCTCTCTCATCCCTTTTGTCTCGCTCTCGTGCACACGCTCCCATACCTTTCTCCCTATCCCATCTCTTCCTCCATTCCCTCTCTTCATCTCCCTCATCTTCGCTCTCCTTTTTTTATACATGTATGTCCCTCTGGCTTGTCACAGCTCCACCATCACCACCCATCCTCTGTCTCTCTCTGTGTGTCTCTCTGTGTGTCTCTCTCTGTGTGTCTCTCTCTGTGTGTCTCTCTCTGTGTGTCTCTCTCTCTGTGTGTCTGTCTGTCTGTGTGTCTGTCTGTCTGTCTCTCTCTGTATCTCTTTGTCTCTCTCTCTTTAACACACACATCCCTCAGACACTTGAAGGCTTACTGCTCTTACGCAACGCCTGCCTTACATAAGCAATTACAAACATTCTCTCTTTTTATATCTGTCCGTTGTCATAATCATCTGCTACATGCACGCTCTAAACTCTGTGAAAATCCTTTTCCCTTTCGGTGTCTCTCAGTGGATCACTCACTGTGTGTTTGTGTGTCTACATATGTGCTCGTATGTAGGTGAGTGCATGTAGGTACATTAGCGTGTGTTCCCTTTCATCAGGGATTCACAATGCAAGGTGCATCTGGCATGTAGAGCGTCCAGACTTGCTATATTATGCAGGACACAAACACACACATGAATGCATACTCCCCGGAGCAGGCTGGGAAGAGGGGACCTGGAAGCAGGAATCATCTGCGGCACAAATGTGGAGGACACACACACACACAGTGCAGAATCACCTCTAGGGAATGTGCTTATTGGGCATATATAATTAGGCCCTGTTCAGAAGAAACCATAACCCTTCCTCCCTAAGCGCTTAAGTAAATCAAATCAATGATGAGAGAATAGTCAAATGAACTGATAACTGACAAAGACATGGTGGCGTAGCAGCAAAATGTTAATATGGTGAATCAAGAGGTTCGGAGTTCAAATCTCAGGGGAGGACATGTTGAATGATAAATACTTTATAAATTAACATATGCAATCATGTATGTCGTAAGATGAAAACAGTGCATGTTAAAATCACTGCGTGTGAGTATCTCTAAACAATGGATCAGTGGTTCACCAATCAGGGCCTTGAAGGGCTTGGCAACAGTAACAAGGTGTAATGAACAAAACATTTGGGAGAATGTTTCTTTGGGACCATCAGGTGACGTCCTGACAACTGATACACAGAAATGATCTTGCAAATTTCCATTGAAACGTGTCTAGAACATTAATATTTTACATTCTGAGAACATGGCAACCATGTTTTATGTACACTACTGTTCAAAACGTTTGGGGTCACTTAGAAATGTCCTTGTTTTTTAAAGAAAAACACATTTTTTGTCCATTAAAATAGCATCACATTGATTAGAAATACAGTGTAGACATTGTTAATGTTGTAAATGACTACTGTAGCTGGAAACAACTTATTTTTAATGGAATATCTACATAAGCCCTAACCAGAATAAAAGAGGAGTGGGAGGCCCTGGTGCACAACTGAGCAAGAGAACAAGTACATTAGAGTGTATAGTTAGAGAAACAGATGCCTCACAAGTCCTCAACTGGCAGCTTCATTATAATGGTACCCACAAAACACCAGTCTCAACGTCAACAGTGAAGAGGCGACTCCGGGATGCTGGTGTTTTACTATTCAATGAAGCTGCCAGTTGAGGACTTGTGAGACGTTTGTTTCAAATGTTTTGGGTGTCATTACATACCGCCGGGAAAACCTTTTGGACATCAGAGTGGCGGTAACTCACCAGCATTACCAGCATGACGACCAGGAATCTGACTTTCCCGAATCAAATCCTTTGTCCGTACCCCCCAGGGCAACTGAACTGATTCCAGAGGCTGATCCAAAACACCGCTGGCAGAGAAGAGGTATTCGTTGAGTTGGACTTCTAGTCCAACTCAGGAGGTGTGCACACCACCCACCACTTCTGAGTATATTACTCGCTAATGTTCAGTCTCTGAATAATAAAGTTGATGAGCTCAGGGCGAGGATTTCCTTCCAGAGAGTGTGACGTAGAAGTCCGTCACTGGCCGCGGGCAGCATTTGGTTCTTTAACGCACGCACACATTCATCACTCCTCCCTGCTCCGTTATAAGATAAGTTAACAATGTGGGTCGACACACAAATTAACTTCTGTCTTAGTACATACATTTCATACTTGTCAGTGTTCATATTTAAGATATGCAATATTTATTATACTTATCAATGTTGTGGATGAGCGCTTTGTTTGTTCGTTCTGTTCCTCTCTCTCTCCATCTCTGTAGCTTCTGGGTATGCTGGAAAAGGACCCGAGCTAAGGGATTGGGCTGACTTTATAGTGCCTGTCCCAAATGGATCATTAATGTAAATGGGCATATGGGCATATTGAAAGATACTGTCAGTAGTGATGTAATGTTGTAAATGTTATGTTGTGGTATTGTTCAAAAAACGTGTTGCAATGTATATCCTTTAGTAGGTTTAGTTAATGGAAAATGTAGGTTTGTATAGTTAATTGCTTAATTAATTAGTGTTAATTGTTCTGAGGGGAGGGGCTAGCCCTACAAAAGGAGCCTCTCTTTCAGTTCATGAGAGAGGCATTTTGGATTGAGCTGTGGAAGCATTGTTTTAAGCTGTCCCATAAGGTAGACGTTTGATGGCAGTACTGTTGTTTTTTGTTCCGTAATCACCTTGTAAATAAACACCTTTGCACAGAAGAACTTTTGCGGTTCCGCCATCTTTTTATTTTGATAGAGGTTAGGTTTTCCAGTTTAGCCTTCTGGCCTACTCTACGTGACATATGGTGGCAGCGGTGGGATCGGAGATTCATTCCTCAGTTTTCGACCATCGCTGTCCCTCTGACCAACCTCACTTCAAAGGTGGCCAGCAACCCTGTGAAGTGGACTGAGGAGTGTGAGGAAGCCTTCATGATACTGAAAAACCGACTGTGCTCATTTCCTGTTCTCCAGACCCCTGATTTTCAGAAGCGGTTTCTCGTGCAGGTGGATGCTTCGGCTGTGGGAATTGGAGCTGTACTGGCCCAAGGGGAGCCAGGAGAAGAGCTTCCTGTGCTGTACCTGTGTCAGAAGCTGTTGCCCAGGGAAACCAGGTATTCTACAATCGAGAAGGAGTGCCTGGCTATAAAGTGGGCCCTAGATAGCCTCCGTTACTACCTTCTTGGGAGGGAATTTGACCTACACACGGACCACAGAGCACTGACCTGGATCCAGACCATGAAGGACCGGAATTCTCGTGTGACCAGGTGGTATCTGGAGCTCCAGCCCTTCAGGTTCTGTGTCCGTCACAAGGCAGGAAAGGAAAACGTCACGGCGGACTACCTATCAAGGCTCCTGAACCTGGTCGCTTCAGGAGAGGAGGAAGGTAATGTGACGTAGAAGTCCGTCACTGGCCGCGGGCAGCATTTGGTTCTTTAACGCACGCACACATTCATCACTCCTCCCTGCTCCGTTATAAGATAAGTTAACAATGTGGGTCGACACACAAATTAACTTCTGTCTTAGTACATACATTTCATACTTGTCAGTGTTCATATTTAAGATATGCAATATTTATTATACTTATCAATGTTGTGGATGAGCGCTTTGTTTGTTCGTTCTGTTCCTCTCTCTCTCCATCTCTGTAGCTTCTGGGTATGCTGGAAAAGGACCCGAGCTAAGGGATTGGGCTGACTTTATAGTGCCTGTCCCAAATGGATCATTAATGTAAATGGGCATATGGGTATATTGAAAGATACTGTCAGTAGTGATGTAATGTTGTAAATGTTATGTTGTGGTATTGTTTAAAAAAACGTGTTGCAATGTATATCCTTTAGTAGGTTTAGTTAATGGAAAATGTAGGTTTGTATAGTTAATTGCTTAATTAATTAGTGTTAATTGTTCTGAGGGGAGGGGCTAGCCCTACAAAAGGAGCCTCTCTTTCAGTTCATGAGAGAGGCATTTTGGATTGAGCTGTGGATGGGGCAGCATTGTTTTAAGCTGTCCCATAAGGTAGACGGTTGATGGCAGTACTGTTGTTTTTTGTTCCGGAATCACCTTGTAAATAAACACCTTTGCACAGAAGAACTTTTGCGGTTCCGCCATCTTTTTATTTTGATAGAGGTTAGGTTTTCCAGTTTAGCCTTCTGGCCTACTCTACGTGACAGAGAGACATCAGGAATTGTAACACACTCTGTTTCACTGAAAAAATGTCTCTCTCGGAATATACTGTCTGAGTCCATACAGCCAGTCAGTTCATCGCGCAAACAGGAATACATATCTCTCCGGGAAAAGTCCTTTTGTTCACCCGATCCAGAATACCTCACAATCAAATGCCGACCGTATTACCTCCCAAGAGAATTATCTTTGGTTATAGTCACAGCCTTGTATATTCTCCCTCAAGCTGATACCACAACGGCCCACAAAGAACTTCACTGGACTTTATGCAAACTGGAAACTGCATATCCTGAGTCCGAATGTATTGCAGCTGGGAATTTTAACAAAGCAAATTTAAGGAAAACGCTACCGAAGTTCTAACAACACATTAGTACTCGCGCTGCTAAAACAGTCGACTATTGCTACTGCAACTTCCGGGATGCCTACAAGGTCCTCCCATGCCCTCCATTTGGCACATCTAATCATGACTCCTTTTTTCTCCTCCCTTCTTATAGGCAGAAACTCAAACAGGAAGTACCCATGCTAAGGTCTATTCAATGCTGGTCTGACCAATCGGAATCCACGCTTCAAGACTGTTTTGATCACGCGGACTGGGATATGTTACGGGTAGCCTCCGAGAATAACATTGACAAATACACTGATACGGTGACTGAGTTTATCAGGAAGTGTATAGGAGATGTTCTACCGACTGACTATTTAAACCTAACCAGAAACTGTGGATAGCTGGCAGCATTCGTGCAATAACCATGTCTAGAACATTAATATATTATGTTCTGAGAACATGGCAAACATGTTCTGTATATGTGTGGTGGGACGTTGATGAAATATTCTCCTAACCTACAGGAAACTGGACACACATATACAGCACATGTTTGCCATGTTCTCAGAACATAATATATTAATGTTCTAGACACACAATTTTCTTGCAAAGTTCCCTTGAAATGTTCCCTTGAAACGTGTCCAGGACATTCTTAGAACAAGATAATCATGTTCTGGGAAAGTTCTCTTTGACATTAAGGGAATGGCCTTTTGGAAACATTCCTTGCACATCACAGGAACATTCCTATGAGAACGTTAATGGCCTATTGAGACTCGTAAGGGAACGTTCTCTAAAGTTGTGGGAATGTTTGTTAGCTGGGTTGTCCATGGGATCAGCTGACACTCACTCATGCACCCATTCACACTTTTTCCCCTCACTCACTCCTTCATTCACAAACTCCCTCTTTTACTCACTCACAATGGGTGGAAAGAGTACTGAAATATCCCACTCAAATAGAAGTACTGTTGCTTTAATTACATTTTAATCAGGTACAGTAGAAGTAAAATTACTGAAGCTACTCAATTTCAGTAACAAGAGTAGTCTGTTGCTCTACACACAGGCGCACAAACACACGCATGCACACACACACACAAATATACACACTCCTCTAATAAAGCCTCAAAATGTCAGCTGTCAACTTTACAAGTGGTCCTCATCATAGTTAACTGGTTATGACATTGAGTACCACTCTTGGCGGGTACCACTTGTGTATGCTGGGGCTGTGTGTGTCCTTCTGCCGGACAGTCTGTATGCCTGCTTGCTTTGGTAGCAACGGGGGCTATATGTGGGGTCATGGCGTGTGTGTGTGAACAAAAATTTGACCAACTGGGGACATTTTGTTATTCCCCACGAGGTCAAATGCTATTTCTAGGGGGTTTAGGGATAAGGTTAGAATTAGTGTTAGGGTTAGAATTACGTCAATGGTTAGGGTTAGGAGCTAGGGTTAATTTTAGGGTTAGGGTTAGGAGCTAGGGTTAGATTTAGGGTTAGGATTAAGGTAAGGTTTTAATGTTATAGTCACTCCACTCCTCTTTCTATAGTTAGGGTTAGGGTTGAGGTTGAGGTTAGGGTAAAGGATTAGGGTAAGAGTACAGGTTAGGGAAAATAGTATTTTGGATAGGACTGAATTGTGTGTCCCCACAAGGTTAGCTGTACAAGAGTGTGTGTGTGTGTGTGTGTGTGTGTGTGTGTGTGTGTGTGTGTGTGTGTGTGTGTGTGTGTGTGTGTTTGTGTGTGCGCACGTGTGTTTGATCCAATCTGCCAAGAAACTAACACCACCTCTACTCTATTTCCTCCCTCTCCTATCTTCTTTCCTCTCCCCTCTCCTCTCTTCTTTCCTCTCCTCTCCTCTCCTCTTTCCTCTCCTCTCTTCTTTCCTCTCCCCTCCTCTTCTCTCCTCTCTTCTTTCCTTTCCTCTCTTCTCTTCTTTCCTTTCCTTTCCTCTCTTCTTTCCTCTTTCCTCTCCCCTCCTCTTCTCTCCTCTCTTCTTTCCTTTCCTCTCCTCTCCTCCTCTCTTCTACCTCTCCTCTCTTCTTTCCTCTCCTCTCCTCTCTTCTTTCCTCTCCCCTCCTCTTCTCTCCTTTCCTCTCTTCTCTTCTTTCCTTTCCTCTCCTCTCTTCTTTCCTTTCCTCTCCTCTCTTCTTTCCTCTCCCCTCCTCTCCTCTTCTCTCCTCTCTTCTTTCCTCTCCCCTCCTCTTCTCTCCTCTCTTCTTTCCTTTCCTCTCCTCCTCTCTTCTACCTCTCCTCTCTTCTTTCCTCTCCTTTCCTCTCTTCTTTCCTCTCCCCTCCTCTTCTCTCCTCTCTTCTTTCCTCTCCTCTCCTACCATCTTTCCTCTCCCCTCCTCTCCTCTCCTATCTTATTTCCTCTCCCCTCCTCTCCTATCTTCTTTCCTCTCCCCTCCTCTCCTCTCCTCTCGTCTCATCTTTCGGTTCCTCTCCTCTCTTCCTCTCTTCTACCTCTCCTCCTCTCTTATTTCCTCTCCTCTCTTCTCTTATCTCCTCTCTCTTCTCTTCTCCTCTTTCCTCTCCTCTCTACTTTCCTCTCCTCTCCTCACTTCTTTCCACTCCTCTCCTCTCTTCTTTCCACTCCTCTCTCCTTTCCTCTCCTATTCTCTCCTCTCCTTTCCTCTCCTCTCTTCTTTCCACTCCACTCCTCTCCTTTCCTCTCCTCTCTTCTTTCCACTACTCTCCTCTCTTCTTTCCACTCCACTCCTTTCCTCTCCTCTCTTCTTTCCACTCCTCTCCTCTCTTCTTTCCACTCCACTCCTCTCCTTTCCTCTCCTCTCAACTACTCTACTCTCTTCTTTCCACTCCACTCCTCTCCTTTCCTCTCCTCTCTTCTTTCCACTATTCCCCTCTCTTTTTTCCACTCCTCTCCTCTCTACTTTCCACTCCTCTCCTCTCCTACAATGCAACGATTTGTAACCACATAAAAAAGGCATACAGTACCTTCGGAATGTATTCAGACCCCTTGACTTTTTCCACATTTAGGTACATTACAGCCTTATCCTAAAATGGATTAAGTAAATACAAATCTCATCAATCTACACATAATACCCCATAATGACGAAGCGAAAAACATGTTTTTAGACATTTTTGTATATATATATATATTTTTACATATTCAGACCCTTGGCTATGAGACTCGAAATTGAGTTCAGGTGCATCCTTTTCAATTTATCATCCTTGAGATGTTTCTGCAACTTCATTGGAGTCCAACTGTGGTAAATTCAATTGATTGGACATGATTTGGAAAGGCACATACCTGTCTATATAACGTCCCACAGTTGAAAGTATATGTCAGAGCAAAAACCAAGCCATGAGGTCGAAGGAATTGTCTGTAGAGTTCCGAGACAGGATTGTGTCGAGGCACAGATCTGGGGAAGGTTACCAAAACATTTCTACAGCATTAAAGGTCCCAAAGAACACAGTGGCCTCCATCATTCTAAAATGGAAGAAGTTTGGAACCACCAAGACTCTTCCTAGAGCTGGCTACACGGCCAAACTGAGAAATCAGGGGAGAAGGGTCTTGGTCAGGGAGGTGACCAAGAACCCGATGGGCACTCTGACAGAGCTCCAGAGTTCCTCTGTGGAGATGGGAGAACCTTCCAGAAGGACAACCATCTCTGCAGCACTCCACTAATCAGACCTTTATGGTAGAGTGGCCAGACGGAAGCCCCTCCTCAGTAAAAGGCACATGACAGCCCACTTGGAGTTTGCCAAAAGGCACCTAAAGACTCTCAGACCACGAGAAACAAGAGTTTCTGGTTTGATGAAACCAAGATTGAACTATTTGGCATGAATGCCAAATATCAGGTCTGGAGGAAACCTGGCGCCATCCATACAGTGAAGAATGGTGGTGGGAGTATCATGCTGTGGGGATGTTCTGATGTTTTTCAGTGGCAGGGACTGGGAGACTAGTCAGGATTGAGGCAAAGATGAATGGAGAAAAGTACAGAGAGATCCTTAATGAGAACCTGCTCCAGAGCGCTCACAACCTCAGAATGGTGGCGAAGGGTCACCTTCCAACAGGAAAACGACCCTAAGCACACAGCCAAGAGAACACAGAACTGACTTCAGGACAAGTCTCTTAATGTCCTTGAGTGGCCAAGCCAGAGCCCAGACTTGAACCCGATCTAACATGTCTGGAGAGACCTGAAAATAGCTGTGCAGCAACACTCCACATCCAACCTGACAGAGCTTGAGAGGATCTGCAGAGAAGAATGGGAGAAACTTCCCAAATACAGGAGTGCCAAGCTTTCAGCGTCACTCGAGGCTGTAACTGCTGCCAAAGGTGCTTCAACAAAGTGCTGAGTAAAGGGTCTGAATACTTATGTATATGTGCCATTTAAGTTTTTGTATTTTTTATAAATTTGCTTTGTCATTATGTGGTATTATTGTGTGTAGAGTGATGAGGAATAAAAACAATTTAATACATTTTAGAATAAGGCTGTAACCTAACAAAATGTGGAAAAAGTCGAGGGGTCTGAATACTTCCCGAAGGCATTCTATATATGAAGGGCGACCAGACAATGGATCTGCATTTGATCATAGGATGTGTGACTGCCACGTGCCCAGTTATATGATGAGTGATTACGTTGCTTCTGTCTCCTGAAAGGCAATGGCCTAAATATCTCTCTCACTGTGGCAGAGGCAGTTTGGAACATAAAGTTCTAGGTGTGTACTCATCGCTCTCTGTTTCTTTTCACCACTCCTCTCGTTACACCTTCTCTCTGTCTGGAAAACGAAGCATTAAATCATAACATGTACAACTTTTGTTGGAAGCAAGTTTGATCAGACTCTGATAATAAATATTACTTCAACATTGTTAATCCAATTTTGTTTGCTAGCTACAGCAGGCTAATTGTCAAATGATCTGGCAACGATAGTTTAAATAAATTGTGCATGTAGAATGACATTTACTTTGAAGGGGAGTAATCAAGGCAACTCCAATGCAAAAGGCGACATTTTCCATAACTGCAGGGAACAGAGATTACGGTTGCTCTTTTAATTACCGAAATGTAACACACACACACACAAACACGCCACAGGCCCAGTAATCTGACTGCACCACAGGGGCTCTGCACACACAGACAGACACACAGACAGACATACTCACGCACGCACACTCCTCTTATAAGAAATCCACAATGAGTGGTGTGTATGAGTGGCAGTTTTCTTTGGTAGTGGCCCAGAGAGGATTTAGCGTGGTGTGTATGAGTGGCAGTTTTCACAGTAGTGGCCCAGAGAGGATTTAGCTAATCAAAGTTTAGTGGTCGTGTACACAAATTTTCAGATGTTATCGCAGGTGCAGAGAATTGCTTCTGTTTCTGGCTACAACAGTGCAGTAATATCTAGCAATACAATAACAATACAGACATAATCCAAAAAAGGAAAACACAAAAAAACTAGAAATTAAGAAATATCAGAACGAGCAAAATCAGAACGAACAATGTCAGAGTCCGGAATATGTTAGGGATGTAACGATTCACCAATATGGATCGGTCCAGATACGATTGGTCCGTCGACCCTAAACCGATCCAAAGGTAGCATGCATCGGTCAACAAATCGATTATAACATTACGAATCACCTATTCACTAAAACATTTTCCTCATATTACTTGCTTTCTACCTTCCAAAAATACATCATCTTTTGTGACCACTAATGCATCTTCTCCTTCAGTGTAGAACTAAACATGTCTGTGTTTACTGTTATTGATCTACAAGTCATTTTGCATGTCGAACAACCCCAGGGAAAATCAGAAGCCTATTGAAACTGCGCACTGTGGCCTGCTTCCCGCACTGACCAATGCGAGGTAGACGGCATGTTCCTGATCTTGCATATCAGCGTGGCACCTTCAGCATTCAAATGGTAAAATGGCTTGCACGATATTAGAGTTTATTAGTTGTGACAACCTATGTAATTTGCTAGGTTATTGTTATCTATGCGCTGTTGAAAACTGTGTTTTACCAGAGACAACTCTCATCTGGCTAGGCTACGTGCTGAACAGGGCTTACAATAGATTTTATTTCGATATTATTCAGGTTCACCATCATTAATAGTTTTGGTCGTTTTGCTTTAGACAATCAGTAGTATAGTATATATGGTCATTTGTAACGATCTGGGTGTCGTGGGTGTGAAGTCAGGCGCAGGAAACAGAGAGTTCAAGATAGTGCTCTTTAATGCACACAAGGCGGACATAGGCCACCTCACGAAACACTGGGTGCTGAAAAACAAATGCCCCAAACACGGGGACTAAAACAGTCCAGCAAAACCCACGAACAGGAACAAACACGTTCGTCTCCAACATACACAAATGTTAGCACAAACAATCCCGCACAAAGAAACAGGCGGGCCGGCTGACTAATAAAGCCCTACTAATCCCCACAAACACATAATAGGTGTAACCAATAAACATACAAGGAGGGGGAGGAAAGAATCAGTGGCAGCTAGTAGGCCGGCGACGAAGACCGCCGAGCGCCACCCGAACGGGAAGGGGGGCCACCTTCCCGTTCGGGTGGCGTCGTGAGTCGTGTTACATCATTCTTAAATATACAGGGTAAAGTTGATAATTTTCATCTCAAGGACAGCAAAGTGAGGTGCACTGCATGGCCAAAGCTGGAGGAGAAAATAAGGAAGTTCACTAAAACGTAGAAACAGACAAAACCATTCGTTTTTGAGATGGTGGTGAAACCTAAAGATGTGCTATATATTCAATGGCTATGTCATAGCTAATTTGTA
The DNA here is from genome assembly GCF_016432855.1 of Salvelinus namaycush. NCBI lineage: Eukaryota > Metazoa > Chordata > Actinopteri > Salmoniformes > Salmonidae > Salvelinus > Salvelinus namaycush. The sequence goes on from NC_052322.1 coordinate 39,319,223, forward strand.
AACGATAAAAACCAAAAACCATAGGCTACATTGACCCCCTAATCTGATAGTGGTAGTGGGGTGGTAGATTCCTAGTCTCCCTTACGGCTCAAATCAGGTGCCTACATAGTACTAACACCATAGACATACATAATTTACACACATACACACAGAAGTCAGCTCAGACAGATCCAGCTCAGAGAGGCCCAGCTCATGAGCTCCATCAACAGAAGATTTTAAATTAGAATGGAAAATTAAAGTGTTATTGCAACAAATGTTAGTGCATCGAATCGTATTGAACCAAATCATATCGATTCGTTCTCTAATCCACCCCAATCGAACCGAATCGTTTCAAACTAAAACGCATCGTTCCTGTATGGTATCTGAGTCCGTGTATCAAGATATGCATCGAATCGTCTTTAAAGAGATAGATCAACATCCTTAATAAATGGAGTGTATAGACAGTATGGACAGTATACAGTATGTATAGAAAAGGTGTGTGCAGCAGTACTTATACAGGATGAGTCATGACTGGAATAAACTATATCCATATAAAGTGGGTAAACAGTATGTAAACATTATTAAACTGACCAGTGTTCAATGACTCTATGTACAGTACAAGTCAAAAGAATGGACACACCTACTCATTCAAGGGTTTTTCTTTATTTTTACTATTTTCTACATTGTAGAATAACAGTGAAAACATCAAAACTATTAAATAACACATATGGAATCATGTATTAACAAAAAAAGTTAATTAGAGTTAACTGCACCTCAGATTCCAGCCCAAATAAATGGTTCACGGAGTTCAAGTAACAGACACATCTCAACATCAACTGTTCAGAGGAGACTGCGTGAATTTTGCCTTCATGGTCGAATTTCTACAAAGAAACCACTAACAAAGGACACTAATAATAAGAAGAGACTTGCTTGGGCCAAGAAACACAAGCAATGGACATTAGATCAGTGGAAATCTGTCGTTTGGTCTGAAATTTTAGATTTTTGGTTCCAACCGCTGTGTCTTTGTGAGACGCAGAGTAGGTGGATGGATGATCTCCGCATGAGTGGTCGCCACCATGAAGCATGGAGGAGGAGGTGTGATGGTTTGGGGGTGCTTTGCTGGTGTCGTGACATTGTCTAAGTTAATGTGACGACTGTTGCTCATCGAATGATTAAAGGTTTCTAATTGCGTGATTAACTGAATCAAGCAATTATTAACTTCTCTGCGCTACGGATCCCTTTTACGGGATCATTTTCCTAAACAACCGCTGAATTGCAGGGCGCAAAATATTACTAAAAATATTTATAATCATGAAATCACAAGTGAAATATACCAAAACACAGCTTAGCTTGTTGTTAATCCACCTATCGTGTCAGATTTTGAAAATATGCTTTACAGAGAAAGAGATCCAAGCTTTTGTGAATGTATCAATCAATGCTAGAACAGCTAGCCACAAATTAGCATGGTCACGAAAGTCAGAAAAGCAATAAAATTAATCGCTTACCTTTGATAATCTTTGGATGTTTGCACTCACGAGACTCCCAGTTACACAACAAATGTTCTTTTTGTTCGATAAATATTACTTTTATAACAAAAAAACGCCATTTGGGTTGCGCGTTATGTTCAGAAAACCAAAGCCTCACTCCGTTCGACGAAAATTCCAAAAAGTATCCGTAATGGTTGTAGAAACATGTCAAATGTTTTTTTATAATCAATCCTCAGGTTGTTTTTAACAAACATAATCGATAATATTTCAACCGGACCATAACCTATTCAATAAGAGAGAGAAAGAAAATGGTGAGCTTCCCTCTCGCGGGCAGGAACTAATCAGAGGACACCTGACTACTCAAAATAAAAGCCTGAAACTATGTCTAAAGCCTGGTCACAGCCTGAGGAAGCCATTGGAAAAGGAATCTGGTTGATACCCCTTTAAATGGAAGAAAGACGGGCCAGGAAACACAGATTAAAAATAAAATAAAATCACTTCCGGGTTCGATTTTCTCAGGTTTTTGCCTGCAGAATCAGTTTTGTTATACTCACAGAAAATATTTTGACAGTTTTGGAAACTTTGGAGTGTTTTCTATCCTAATCTGTAAATTAGATGCATATTCTACGATCTGGACCTGAGAAATAGTCCGTTTACCTTGGGAACGTTGTTAAAGAAAGAAAAAAAATCTGACCCCTAGCGTCAAGAGGTTAACTTCTTATGGCTGCAATCCCGTTAACGAGATTGATATGACAACAGCCAGTGAAAGTGCAGGGCGCCAAATTCAAATAACAGAAATCTCATAATTAAAATTCCTCAAACATACATGTGTTTTATACCATTTTAAAGGTAATCGTGTTGTTAATCCCACCAAAGTGTCTGATTTCAAATAGGCTTTACAGCGATAGCACCACAAACGATTATGTTAGGTCACCGCAAAATCACAGAAAAACACCGCTAATTTTCGAGCCAAAGACAGGAGTCACAAAAAGCAGAAATAGAGATAAAATGAATCACTAACCTTTGATGATCTTCATCAGATGACACTCATAGGACTTCATGTTACACAATACATATATGTTTTGTTCGATAAAGTTCATATTTATATCCAAAAATATCCGGAGAAATTGCAGAGAGCCACGTCAAATAACATTAATACTCATCATAAACTTTGATGAAAGATACATGTTTTACATAGAATTAAAGATACACTTGCTCTTAATGCAACCGCTGTGTCAGATTTCAAAAAGCTTTACGGCAAAAGCACAATATTCAATAATCTGAGAACAGCGTTCAGCCACAAAAGGAAGCCATACAGTTATTTGCCAAATTGTGCAGTCAACAAAACTCATAAAAAGCATTATAAATCTTCACTTACCTTTGCTGATCTTCGTCGGAATGCACTCCCAGGACTCCCACTTCCACAAGAAATGTTAGTTTTGTTCGGTAATGTCCATCATTTATGTCCAAATAGCTATTTTTGTTACCGTGTTTGGTAAACAAATCCAAAGTCAGGAAGCGCGTTCACTAAAAGCAGACGAAATGTCAAAAGTTCCATAACAGTCAGTAGAAACATGTCAAACGATGTATTAAATCAATCTTCAGAATGTTTTTAACATAAATCCTCAATAGTGTTCCAACCGGAGAATTGCATTGACTTCAGATGTGCGATGGAACAGAGCTCCCTCTCATGTGAACGCGCATGGTCAGAGCATGGTCACCTCATGGCAGACCTGACTAATTCCTTTCTCCTTCGGCCACACTTCACAGTAGAGGCATCAGACACGGTTGTACATACTGTTGACATCTAGTGGAAGCCGTAGGAAGTGCAAACTCATCCATATCCCACTGTGTATTCAATAGGGGCTGGGTTGAAAATCGACCAACCTCAGATTTTCCACTTCCTGTTTGGATTTTTTCTCAGGTTTTTATGAGTTCTGTTATACTCACAGACATAATTCAAACAGTTTTAGAAACTTCAGAGTGTTTTCTATCCAATACTAATAATAATATGCATATATTAGCAACTGGGACTGAGGAGCAGGCAGTTTACTATGGGCACCTCTGGGCACCTTTCATCCAAGCTACTCAATACTGCCCCTGCAGCCATAAGAAGTTTTAAAGGCGCTTAACTATTTTGTGTTGCCCATTCACACTCTGTATGGCACACAAACACAATCCATGTCTCAAATGCCTCAAGGCTTAAAAATCCATCTTTAACCTGTCTCCTGATTGAAGTAGATTTAACAGGTGACATCAATAAGACATCATAGCTTTCACTGGATTCACCTGGTCAGTCTATGTCATGGAAAGAGCATGTTTTGTACACTCAGTGTATACTAAGATATCTACACAAGCCACTAGCCACCCAAAAGTATGGGGACACCTGCTCATTGAATATCTGATTCCAAAATCATGGACATAACATGGAGTGGGTCAACCCTTTGATGTGTGGGAGTTCAGTGACGACAACACGACAGCACCCTCAGGGCATAGGTACTCAGTGTAATGCCAATTAGTACACAGCTGGGCCCACAAATTGCTTTGTGTTCCTCTATATAGGTGTGCCAGGAGAGGAGGTGGGGGAGGATTGGGAGCAGAGATGGGGACCTGTGAGGATGTTGGTTTTTCCTACCTCAGAGAAAGCTTCTGTGACTGAGCACCTTGTCTCTCTAGGCAGGCTTTAGGTAGAGAGAAGCGTTTCTCCTGTAACTGTTATGTATAGACGATAGTCTAAGACAGGCTTTAGGTAGAGAGAAGCGTTTCTCCTGTAACTGTTATGTGTAGACGATAGTCTAAGACAGGAGTAGCCATTTGTTGTTTTGCTTTCCCTTTATGGTCATGGCCTTTTGGTCAAAGGCTTGGTTTATGTTTATTTGTTGTGGTGTACTGAAGTTATTTTGTCGAGTGAAAGAAAGCCTGTTCAGTAAACGATACAAAAGAAAAGGAACCACAACCACTGCCTCTAGTCTGTTCATTTTATGCCTCCCACCTGTGTTAGGATGCTTCGGGCAAGCTGATCCGTTCCCAGCTGCTATAACAGCCTCCACACTTCTGTGAAGGCTTTCCCCTAGATGTTGGAACAATGCTATGGGGACTTGCTTCCATTTAGCAACAAGAGCATTGGTGAGGTAGGGCGCTGATATTGGGTGATTAGGCCTGACTCGCAGTCAGCGTTCCAATTAATTCCAAAAGTGTTCGATGGGGTTGAGGTCAGGGCTCTGTGCAGGCCAGTCAAGTTCTTCAGCACCGATCTCGACAAATCATTTCTGTATGGACCTTGCTTTGTGTACGGGGGGCTTGTCATGCTGAAACAGGAAATGGCCTTTGCCAAATTGTTGCCACAAAGTTGGAAACACAGAATCGTTTAGAATGTCATTGTATGCTGTAGTGTTAATATTTCCCTTCACTGGAACTAAGGGGCCTAGCCTGAACCATGAAAAACCGCCCCAGACCATTATTCCTCCTTCACCAAACTTTACAGTTGGCACTATGCATTGGGGCAGGTAGCATTCTCATGGCATCTGCCAAACCCAGATTCGCATTGTGATCTTAGGCTCCGCTATGGAAACCCATTTCATGAATCTCCCGAAGAACAGTGTTGCAACCAAGGACAGACAATTTTTACATGCTACGCGCTTCAGCACTCGGCGGTCCTGTTCTGTGAGCATGTGTGGCCTACACCTTTGCGGCTGAGCTGTTGTTGCGCCTAGAGATTTCCACTTGACAATAACAGCACTTACAGTTGACCGGGGAAGCTCTAGCAGGGCAGAAATTTGATGAACTGACTTGTTGGAAAGGTGGCATCCTATGACGGTGCCACGTTGAGCTCTTCAGTAAGGCCATTCTACTGCCAATGTTTGTCTATGGAGATTGCATGGCTGTGTGCTCAATTTTATAAACCTGTCAGCAACGGGTGGGGCTGAAATAGACAAATCCACTAATTTTAAGGGGTATCCACATACGTTTGTGTATATATAGTGTAGCTTTCTTGTAATTTGTCCTGTTGCTGAAATAAATAGGTCTATGCTCTAAAATGTTAAAATGTTCGCTACAGAGGCAATTGGGATGCTATGAGATAGAGAAGTAGATAAAGGCCTAGTAAGCCAAGGCTGGTTCTCTGATTGCTCTAAACCTTATTTATTTAGACCTTGTAAAATAATGCCGAGGCAGAGAATGTGTTATAAGTGGGAGGGGAAGATAGGAAGATGAAAGAGGAGTAGGAGGTAGTGGCCAAGGTTGGGGGCAGTGATCGTATGAGACGGAGCGTAACTATGAGAGTGGTGTGGTTGTGTTCATTGATCATGGCATACAGAGGCAGGGATCTTGAAGGAGGCACACACACACAGCACATGCGCGCACACACACCTCACATGAATGAATAGACATGTCCTTACTCACACCCAAAGATATGTTCCATGTCATACATCTCACAAAAAAGCATCCCCTATCCTACAGAAGGAGAAGATGTTTCCCTATAATGGCGTTCCATTCATGAGTGAATCATTCCAATCCCAGAGAGATCCTCTGTGTTTTACAAAAGAATAAAAGTCAAGGATGCACTTGTTTAACTGTATCCTGTGTGTTCATAACAGCAGAACAATGGAAGATTTATCGGACCATAGTTGTTGTGACAATGCCAGTCAAGGACTTGTCCGTCTCATCAGAGCAGGAATGCTACTCAGGGTTTATTCAACACAGTTGGCTGAATAGAGAAACATGCATAAATGGCTGGGTTCAGCATTCAGATTGCTGGGGGAACAATAGCAGTTCTTCTGGAATGGATGTTCACTAACAGATCCTTGTCCTCCGGCTTCTCCTAGGAGGGTAGATGGAACTTTTTTCACAAAGGCTAAGATTAATAAAGGGTGTGTGTGTCTGGGCCCCTAGTTGAGGTTTGATGTGCCCATTTCAAAACCACACATAATCAGACCTCCTCTCCTCATCTTGGTCCTGTCCGCACACAAAATAATAAGAAAAACTAGCCTCAAATTTAGGTAGATTGCAACCAAACTTCCAAAGGATTAGAAAACTCCACCTGGCCTAGACAGTAAGGTAAGTATGCTGAACAAAAATAAAAACTCAACATTCAACAATTTCATTGAGTTTCATGTGAGGAAATCAGTCAAATCAAAATAAATCCTCAGGCTCTAATCTATGGATTTCACATGACTGAGAATACAGATATGCCTGGGCCTCACAATGGGCCTCAGCATCTTGTCACGGTATATTTGTGCATTCAAATGGCCATCGATAAAATGCAATTGTGTTCGCTGTCTGTAGCTTATGCCTGTCTATACCATAGCCTCACCGCTACCATTGGGCACTCTGTTCACAACATTAACATCAGCAAACCGCTCACCCACACAACGCCATACACATGGACTGAGGTTGTGAGGTTGGTTGAACATACTGCCAAATTCTCTAAAACAACGTTGGAGGCGGCTTATGGTAGATAAATGAACATTCAACTCTCTGGTATCAGCCCTGGTGGACATTCCTGCAGTCAGCATGCCAATTGCACGCTCCCTCAAAATTTTAGACATCTGTGGCATTGTGTTGTGTGACAAAACTGCACATTCATTTTAGTGGCCTTTTATTGTCCCCAGCACAAGGTGCACCTGTGTAATGATCATGATGTTTAATCAGCTTCTTGATATCCCATACCTGTCAGGTGGGTGGATTATCTTGGCAAAGGAGAAATGCTCACTAACAGGGATGTAAATACATTTGTGCACAACATTTGAGAGATACAGTATATACGTTTTTTGTTCTTATAGAACATTTCTGGGATTTCTTATTTCAGCTCATGAAACATGGGACTAACAATTTACATGTCGCGTTTGTATTTTTGTTCAGTGTATTGCAATACTGCTATAGCCTACCAATCCAAATGCCTCTAGGGTAGATGGTAGGGCCAGCAGGTTGGTTTGAAACTCTAGTGTCTCTAGTGGTTAGGATGAATCAAATCAAATCCAATTGTATTAGTCACATGCGCTGACTACAACAGGTGTAGCCCTTACAGTGAAATGCTTACTTATAAGCCTTTTTACCTCTACCGACCCACCCTCCCGGATCCGGGATCCTCCTCATCAGAAACTCTGACTAGCATAGCCTAGCCTTGCGCCACAGGGATATCATATAATATAATTTCATGAAATCACAAGTCCAATACAGCAAATGAAAGATAAACATCTTGTGAATCCAGCCAACATTTCCAATTTTTTAAATGTTTTACAGCGAAAACACAATATATATTTATGTTAGCTCACCACAATAGCCAAACACACAACGCCATTTTTTCACCGCAAACATAGCTTTCACAAAACCCACAAATAGAGATAAAATTATTCACTAACCTTTGAACAACTTCATCAGATGACAGTCTTATAACATCATGTTATACAATACATTTATGTTTTGTTCGAAAATGTGCATATTTATAGCTAAAAATCCTGGTTTTACATTGGTGCCATGATCATAAATGGCACCAAAAAAGCCAGAATAATTACAGAGAGCAACGTGAAATAAATAAATACTCATCATAAAACATTTATGAAAAATACATATTGTACAGCAAATGAAAGATAAACATCTTGTGAATCCAGCCAATATTTCCGATTTTTTAAATGTTTTACAGCGAAAACACAACATATATTTATGTTAGCTCACCACAATATCCAAACACACCGCCATTTTTCCACTGCAAAGGTAGCTTTCACAAAACCCACAAATAGAGATAGAATTAATCACTAACCTTTAAACAACTTCATCAGATGACAGTCTTATAACATCATGTTATACAATACATTTATGTTTTGTTCGAAAATGTGCATATTTATAGCTACAAATACTGGTTTTACATTGTGAATATGGCGCCAAAATGCACCAAATTGTCCGGAGAAATTTTGGACAGTCATGTAATCTAACCAAAAAACTCATCATAAACTTTGCTAAAAAATACATGATGTACAGCAAATGAAAGATACACTGGTTCTTAATGCAACCGCTGTGTTAAATTTAAAAAAATAACTTTAGTACAAAGTACAGCATGCAATAATCTGAGATAGGGCCCAGCCATTCTCCGCCATGTTGGAGCCAACATATTCCACAAAAATACAAAGTAACATCATAAATATTCTCTTACCTTTGATGATCTTCCATCAGAATGCAGTGCAAGGAGTCCTAGTTCCACAATAAATCGTTGTTTTGTTTTAGAATGTCCATTTCTTCTGTCGAATTAGCAACTTTGGCTAGCATGGTGGAGCGCACATGTCCATGAACTCTTGGCGCATGGAACGAAAAATTCCAAAAGTCATAATAAACGTTGAATAAACTGGTCAAACTCAGTTGAAAATCCATCTTTATGATGTTTTTCTCATATGTATCCAATAACGTCCAAGACGGAGCATTTCGTTGTGTCTACCTAATGCATTGCAGAAAACAATATGGTGCTCTCTGGTGCACAGCAAAATACTGCCAATATGGCGGACCTGTCACTCCAAAAGCTCTCATTCGGTCTCACATCAAGCTAGACACCCCATTCAACATTCTACTGCCTATTGACATCTAGTGGAAGGCGTATGAAGTGCATACAGATCCATAAATAAAAGGCAATTGAATAGGCAAGGCCTTACACAGAGACCCATTTTCAGAATTTTCACTTCCTGTTTGGAAGTTTGCTGCCAAATGAGTTCTGTTTTACTCACAGATATAATTCAAACAGTTTTAGAAACTTCAGAGTGTTTTCTATCCAATAGTAATAATAATATGCATATCGTATGATCTAGAACAGAGTACGGGGCCGTTTAACCTTTTCTCAATAGGGGGTGCTGTTTTCACTTTGTAAAAATTTTGTTCCCAAATTAAACTGCCTCGTACTCAATTATTGCTTGTACAATATGCATATTATTATTATTATTGGATAGAAAACACTCTCTAGTTTCTAAAACCGTTTGAATTATATCTGTGAGTAAAACAGAACTCAAGTTGGAGCAAACTTCCTGTGAGGAAGTGAGAAATCTGAAATCAGGCAGGCTGTTCTGGGGTCAGTTTATTAATTTGCATGTCTTCTATTGGTCGACATGCACTGCATACGCCTTCCCCTAGATGTCAGCAAATAGTGAGAATTGGAATGGAGTTGCTAGGCAGATCTGAGGCCATATACAGGGTCTTGGAACGTGGGGTGCAGTCTTTTCAACATTCGCCATGACGCAAGACAGACCTCAGGATGGCGTTCTGGAAAGCTCCCGTTATAGGCCTTAGATATATCCGGCTCTGATTTTATTCGATATAGGTGTTATAGACATCATAATGTTGTTATTTTAAACCGAGTTATATCAGTTTATATCAGTATATTGCGATTTTCGGATATTTCTTTGTGCTGCGTTATAGTGAGTTGGGCACGTCTGGGCCACATGGCTAATGTTTACTGCTAATTCCTAAGTTGAAGGCGACAATCTACAACCGAGCAACGATTATTTTGGACAAAGGACAACTTGCCCAAGATTCTGATGAAAGCTCATCAAAAAGTAAGAACTATTTATGATGTTAATTCATTGTTCTGTTGAAAAATGTAAAACTCCTATTCCGCCATTAATTTCGGTGCGGTCTCGCTTTAACGCACGCTGTATGTCGTAGTAACGTTAATTTTAAAAATCTAACACAGCGGTTGCATTAAGAACTAATGTATCTTTCATTTGCTGTCCAACCTGTATTTTTTAGTCAAGTTTATGATTAGTTAATGATTAGATTAGGTGCCTCTCCCAAGATTTCTCCCGACATTTTGTTGGCAGCTTGGCTACTATTCTCATTGTATAACCACGATTTGTGCCGCTAAATATGCACATTTTCGAACAAACTCTATATGTATTGTGTAATATGATGTTATAGGACTGTCATCTGAAGAAGTTTGAGAAGGTTAGTGAAAAAATTTATATCTTTTGCTGGTTTATTCGTTATCGCTATTGTTGGCTTGAATCAATGCTGTTGTGTGGTTGGCTATTGTAGTAAGCTAATATAATGCTATATTGTGTTTTCGCTGTAAAACACTTAAAAAATCTGAAATATTGACTGGATTCACAAGATCTTTGTCTTTCATTTGCTGTACGCTGTGTATTTTTCATAAATGTTTTATGATGAGTATTTAGGTAATTCACGTTGGTCTCTGTAGTTATTCTAGTTGCTTTGGTGAGAGTTGTGATGGTGGCTGCAATGTAAAACTATGATTTATACCTGAAATATGCACATTTTTCTAACAAAACATATGCTATACAATAAATATGTTATCAGACTGTCATCTGATGAAGTTGTTTCTTGGTTAGTGACTATTTATATCTTTATTTGGTCGAAATTGTGATAGCTACCTATGCAGGAAAAAAATGGTGGGAAAAAAAAGTTGTGTCTTTTGCTATCGTGGTTAGCTAATAGAAATACATATTGTGTCTTCCCTGTAAAACATTTTAAAAATCAGAAATGATGGTTGGATTCACAAGATGTGTATCTTTCATCTGGTGTCTTGGACTTGTGATTTAATGATATTTAGATGCTAGTATTTACTTGTGACGCTATGCTAGGCTATGCTAGTCAGCTTTTTTACTGATGGGGGTGCTCCCGGATCCGGGATTGTGATGAAGTAGAAGTTAATTTGGGCACGATTTTTTCCCAAAGTGGAAATGGCGCCCCCTATTTCCAAGAGGTTTTAAACAACAATGCAGAATAAAAAAAATACAGATAAGAATAAGACATAAAAGTAACACGTAATTAAAGAGCAGCAGTAAAATAACAATAGCGAGACTATATACAGGGGGGTACCGGTACAGAGTTAATATGTGGGGGCACTGTTTAGTTGAGGTAATATGTACATATGGGTAGAGTTATGACTGTGCATAGATGATAACAACAGAGAGTACCAGCGGTGTAAAAGGGGGGGGGGGGGGTGGGGGGCAATGCAAATAGTCTGTGTAGCCATTTGATAAGGTGTTCAGGAGTCTTATGACTTGGGGGTAGAAGCTGTTCAGAAGCTTCTTGGACCTAGACTTGGCGCTCCGGTACCGCTTGACGTGCGGTAGCAGAGAGAACAGTCTATGACAAGGGTGGCTGGAGTCTTTGACAATTTTAGTGCCTTCCGCTGACACTGCCTGGTATAGAGGTCCTGGATGGCAGGAAGCTTGGCCCCAGTGATGTACTGGGCTGTTCACACTACCCTCTGTAGTGCCTTGTGGTCAGAGGCCGAGCAGATGCCATACCAGGCAGTGATGCAACCAGTCAGGATCCTCTCGATGGTGCAGCTGTAAAACCTTTTGAGGATCTGAGGACCCATGCCAAATATTTTCAGTCTCCTGAGGGGGAATAGGTCTTGTCGTGCCCTCTTCATGACTGTCTTGGTGTGCATGGACCATGTTTGTTTTTTGGTGATGTGGACAGCAAGGAACTTGAAGCTCTCAACCTGCTCCACTGCAGCCCCATCGGTGAGAATGGGGGCGTGCTCGGTCCTCCTTTTTCTGTAGTCCATAATCATCTCCTTTGTCTTGATCACGTTGAGGGAGAGGTTGTTGCCAGGTCTCTGACCTTCTCCCTATAGACTGTCTCATTGTTATCGGTGATCAGGCCTACCACTGTTGTGTCATCGGCAAACTTAATGATGGTGTTGGAGTCGTGCCTGGCCGTGCAGTCATGAGTGAAAAGGGAGTACAGGAGGGGGCTGAGCACGCACCCCTGAGGGGACCCTGTGTTGAGGATCAGTGGCGGATGTGTTGTTACCTATCTTTACCACCTGGGGGCCGCCCATCAGGAAGTCCAGGATCCAGTTGCAGAGGGAGGTGTTTGGTCCCAGGGTCCTTAGCTTATAGATGAGCTTTGAGGGCACTATGGTGTTGAATGCTGAGCTGTAGTCAATGAATAGCATTCTCACATAGGTGTTCCTTTTGTCCAGGTGGGAAAGGGCAGTGTGGAGTGCAATAGAGATTGCATCATCTGTGGATCGGTATGCAAGTGGAGTGGGTCTAGGGTTTCTGGGATAATGGGGTTGATGTGAGCCATGACCAGCCTTTCAAAGCACTTCATGGCTACAGATGTGAGTGCTACGGGTCGGTAGTCGTTTAGGCAGGTTACCTTAGTGTTCTTGGTCACAGGCACTATGGTGGTCTACTTAAAACATGTTGGTATTACAGACACAGACAGGGAGAGATTGAAAATGTCAGTGAAGACACTTGCCAGTTTCCAGCTCATGCTCGCAGTACACGTCCTGGTAATCTGTCTGGTCCTGTAGCCTTGTGAATGTTGACTTGTTTAAAAGTCTTACTCACATCGGCTGCGGAGAGCGTGATCACACAGTCTTCCAGAACAGCTGGTGCTCTCATGCATGTTTCAGTGTTATTTGCCTCGAAGCAAGCACAGAAGTAGTTTAGCTCGTATGGTACGCTCGTGTCACTGGCCAGCTCTCGGCTGTGCTTTCCTTTGTAGTCTGCAATGGTTTGCAAGCCCTGCCACATCCAACGAGCGTCAAAGCCGGTGTAGTACGATTCAATCTTAGTCCTTAGAATCAAGACTTCTCTACCACAGACTGAAAGTAAAGCTGATGTGCCTGGAACAGAATTATACTCAAAAAACACCATATGTCCGAGTATCATTTATTAACGACTAGACTAACACACTCCTACCCAAACCCTGTTTCAAAATTGAGTCTGCTGTGGCTTTATCGTGTCTAAATTTATGTTCCTGTGGTGTTCACTTTGATCCAGGTTTAAATTTAGCATGGCATGGGTCTAGTTGTTAGCCCAGTCTAAATATAGCCTGGGTTGTCCTGGTGATGGTGGGTGATGAGGGTTGTCGTGAGTCCCCTGCACATGACACTGTCTCAGAGGGGAACCAACGGCACGGAACGCAGCACATTGCACTGGCACACACACTGCACAGGCAAACACACACACACACACACACATGCTGCAAAGTCACACACACGCTGCACATCCATACACACACTCTGCACACAGCGCAGTCATCTAGCTACACTTCTTAGATTAGAGGAGAATGGATGGTGTAATGAATAATGGGATGATAGCACCACCTAGCCTCTGGCAGAGATCTGCTCCATCTCAAATCTACCCCTAATGATTGCAACATCAGTCCTGTGTTCCTGTGTTTTGTTATGGCAACCCTGCACCAATGCATATCTATGTCTCATTAACCAAACAGACCTCTGTACTTTATTGTTCAGGCCAAATCCGATCCTAATGTGACAAATTATGTGATGAATCGTAATGAAATGTGATGAAATCATGATGAAATGTGATAAAATTATGTAATGAATTGTGATGAAAGGATATGATGATCGTGATGACGTGATATAATTAATTTATTAATTATGTGATGAGTACTGCCATGCTGACAATACTGTATTGATCACTCATTTTTACTATAATAAAAAAATATTGCATTTTCAGATAAATTACTCATATAAATGAATCAGATAAATGAATCAGATATATTTACAAATAGGCTGCCTTACATCCGGTAGTTGTTTTGTCAGAGATTTACATCCCTACGTATGATACAACATCAAAATGTGGTCTGTAAGTACCTACCACCCTCTGGTGGTCACAAGGGGAGATTGCAGATACATTCACAGGTCACAAGAAGTGTAGCTAGGCCTATGGATCCAATTAATCTGAAATCAGAAACACTGAACAGTAAATATGTATTCCTTCTTGCCATATATTGTGGAAAAATACAATTTGCGTGGCTGTGACGATGCAGCTTTGCGGCAGCCTTGCACAGTGAGAACTTTTAATTAGGCATATTCACGTTTCCCCTTGGTCTATTCTCCCACCAATGTCTACATGTTGCAGAATTTATTCCTACCTATTATGCTGTAGGATTACCTCAGTATTCTTAACATTAGCCTATAAAGTAATCTTCCAACTAATGTTAGTTATATTGTTTGCACTTTGGATATATGGGCAGCTAGCCTGGGCAGCCTATGGTGGTTTTAATGGATTTCCACCTATGTTTCCTCTAAACTGCGCTCGTGTGTGCGCACCTCCCCCAGGACTTCCACGCAGAAGAAATTATATACTGCGCAGAGACACAAGAGATTGAAGTTCGCCACATTAGTTTGCACTAACATGCAACGATTTAAAAGTTTTTACTGAGTTACAGTTCATAGAAGAAAATCAGTAAATTGAAATAAATTCATTAGGCCCTAATCAATGGATTTCACATGACTGGGCAGGGGCACAACCATGGGTGGGCCTGGGAGGGCATAAGTCCACCCATTTGGGAGCCAGGCCCAGACAATCAGAATGAGTTTTCCCCACAAAAGGTTCCTTATTACAGAATTAAACACTCCTCAGCACACACCCCCCCCCCCCCCCCCCCTCTCAGACGATCCCGCAGGTGAAGAAGCCAGATGTGGAGGTCCTGGGCTGGTGTGGTTACACGTGGTCTGTGGTTGTGAGGCCGGTTGGATATACTGCCAAATTCTCTAAAACGATGTTGGTAGATAAAATAAGATTAAATTCTCTGGCATCAGCTCTGCTGGACATTCCTGCAGTCAGAAAACAAATTGCATGCTAGCTCAAAATTGATACATCTGTGGAATTGTGTTGTGTGACAAAATAGCACATTTTAGAGTGGCCTTTTATTGTTCCCAGCACTAAGTGCACCTGTGAAATGATCATGCTGTCGGAAGTTTACATACACTTACGTTGGAGTCATTAAAACTCGTTTTTCAAACACTCCACTCCATAATGACCATTGTTAGGTTTGGAGGAAAAAGGGGGAGGCTTGCAAGCTGAAAAACACCATCCCAACCGTGAAGCACGGGGGTGGCAGCATCATGTTGTAGGGGTGCTTTGCTGCAGGAGGGACTGGTGCACTTCACAAAATAGATTGCATCATGAGGGAGGAAAATTATGTGGATATATTGAAGCAACATGTCAAGACATCAGTCAGGAAGTTAAAGCTTGGTTGCAAATGGGTCTTCCAAAGGGACAATGATCAAGCATACTTCTAAATTTGTGGCAAAATGGCTTAAGGACAACAAAGTCAAGGTATTGGAGTGGCCATCACAAAGCCTTGACCTTAATCCTATAGAAAATTTGTGGGCAGAACTGAAAAGGCGTGTGCGAGCAAGGAGGCCTACAAACCTGACTCAATTACACCATCTCTGTCAGGAGGAATGGGCCAAAATTCACCCAACTTATTGTGGGAAGTTTGTGGAAGGCTACCCGAAACGTTTGACCCAAATTAAACAATTTAAAGGCAATGCTACCAAATACTAATTGAGTGTATGAACACTTCTGACCAACTGGGAATGTGATAAAATATCAAATAAAATCTGAAATAAATCATTCTCTCTACTATTATTCTGACATTTCACATTCTTAAAATAAAGTGGTGATCCTAACTGACCTAAAACAGGGCATTTTTACTTGGATTAAATGTCAGGAAGTGTGAAAAACTGAGTTTAAATGTATTTGGCTTATGTAAACTTCCAACTTCAACTTTAAGTATAGGTCAGCAATGGGAAGTTCCTGCTTTCTACAAGAGCACAAAATGTGTAGGCTACATTTCAAGTTGTCTTTAAAAAGCCAGTCAAGTAAAAAGCTTATGTCTTAATTAAAGGGTCAGTGTTGTATTTTGAGACAGGCTTGAATGTGAAAATAATCCAATAGGCAGATTGGTAGCCTGCAGTGTCTAATTCTCTGTTAATAATAATACATTTTGTTTTGAAAAGTGGTTTCTTGCATCATACAATACAATACAATGTTTGGCCCATGGTGTTACAAACCAAGTAAAACAATCTATAATTAATGTAAAGCCCTTCATAATATATATATATACTTTTTTTAAGTCTCATGCAATGTAGGCCTGCATTGAACACCACATATACTGTATCATAGAAATCAAAAGCTAGTTCCATGTGAAAATGTTATGAGATTTGCTCCATTGGTTTTGTTGGTAGGCCTACATTAAACTCAAATAGCCACAATAGCCTATTGGCTACTGTCTAAAACTGTAAGGGTACAGCCTCAGTATTGATTGTAAACTCGCGCCGGAAGTTTAACAAAATTATCATCACGCTCAAGTTTCCACTCACAACACCTTAAATTTGCTGTGTCCCCATTTTTTGGGGAGGGAACATTGATCTCCACTATGCTACTTCCAGAGGGGTATCCTACAAAGCAAGATAGATCTACTCAGGGTTTTCTAAAGCTAACCAGCTTCAGTTAGCTTCACATTCCAGCTCAGGCTTCATCCGTACTAGAGAGGATAAAGAGCTCGCCAGCTTGTAGTCTTAAAACACAGAAATCTCTGGTTCATTCAGACATCCCTATGGGGGAAATTATTGGAAAAATAATAGGATTTTGTGATAAACATCAAAAATAAGGTCTGAAGTTAACACTGGCTTAGGAGATCGTATATGTTTTGTTCTATAAGATATCGTCAGTCAGTTAACATGACCTTTATGAATTATGAAGCCTTTATGTGCTTTTTTTAATGACATAAATCCTTCAAAATTCACAAAAAGTGATGTTAATCTTCATCAGTTATCTCATAGAACGAAAAGTATAATACACTGCTCAAAAAAATAAAGGGAACACTTAAACAACACAATGTAACTCCAAGTCAATCACACTTCTGTGAAATCAAACTGTCCACTTAGGAAGCAACACTGATTGACAATAAATTTCACATGCTGTTGTGCAAATGGCATAGACAAAAGGTGGAAATTATAGGCAATTAGCAAGACACCCCCAATAAAGGAGTGGTTCTGCAGGTGGTGACCACAGACCACTTCTCAGTTCCTATGCTTCCTGGCTGATGTTTTGGTCACTTTTGAATGCTGGCGGTGCTTTCACTCTAGTGGTAGCATGAGACGGAGTCTACAACCCACACAAGTGGCTCAGGTAGTGCAGCTTATCCAGGATGGCACATCAATGCGAGCTGTGGCAAGAAGGTTTGCTGTGTCTGTCAGCGTAGTGTCCAGAGCATGGAGGCGCTACCAGGAGACAGGCCAGTACATCAGGAGACGTGGAGGAGGCCGTAGGAGGGCAACAACCCAGCAGCAGGACCGCTACCTCCGCCTTTGTGCAAGGAGGAGCACTGCCAGAGCCCTTTGAGTGAAAACCTCCTTCCATCAGCAAGGGCATTGAAGATGAAACGTGGCTGGGTCTTTCAGCATGACAATCATCCCAAACACACCACCCGGGCAACGAATGAGTGGCTTCGTAAGAAGCATTTCAAGGTCCTGGAGTGGCCTAGCCAGTCTCCAGATCTCAACCCCATAGAAAATCTTTGGAGGGAGTTGAAAGTCCGTGTTGCCCAGCAACAGCCCCAAAACATCACTTCTCTAGAGGAGATCTGCATGGAGGAATGGGCCAAAATACCAGCAACAGTGTGTGATAACCTTGTGAAGACTTACAGAAAACGTTTGATCTCTGTTATTGCCAACAAAGGGTATATAACAAAGTATTGAGATAAACTTTTGTTATTGACCAAATACTTATTTTCCACCATAATTTGCAAATAAATTCATTAAAAATCCTACAATGTGATTTTCTGGATTTTTTTTTCTCATTTTGTCTGTCATAGTTGAAGTGTACCTATGATGAAAATTACAGGCCTCTCTCATCTTTTTAAGTGGGAGAACTTGCACAATTGGTGGCTGACTAAATACTTTTTTGCCCCACTGTATACCAACAGTCAAGCATGGTGGTGGTAGTGTCATGGTTTGGGGATACTTGTTGCATCAGGACATGGACGACATGCCTTAATAGAAAGAACCATGAATTCTGAGAAGACGCTCACAAGATGGTCAGCACGCATTCTAAGGATGTGGCCAAGGATGCCACTATGCTGGCGGTTTTGTGAGTATTCACTCTTTTGAGAGTTTTCCTCACGTCAGCCTCTGAAAGCGAAAGCACCTGGTCGCTCGGAGAAGCGAGATTCTTCCTGGATGGCTGGGTATTGTCTGACACGAAGAAAGTATAGAATGTGTTAAGCTCGTCTGGGAGGGAGGCTTCGGTAGAAACCACACAGCTGGATTTTCCTTTGTAGTCTATGATAGTCTGTAGTCTTTGCGACATGCAATGCAAGTCTGAGTTGTCGTACATCAATTCAAGTTTGAGTCTGTATTGTCTTATTGCGTCCCTAATGGATTTCCGGAGATCATACCTGCTTGCCTTTTATGTGTCGCACGCATCAGAGTCATCAGGGTTGTTCTGCTGATATTGAATGCTGCAGCATGGGCTCTAAGCATTGTACGGATATCACCATTCCTCCAGGGTTTTTGGTTGGGGGTATGTCTGGATTGTTATTGTGGGTACGTCATCAACACATTTCTTAATGAAGCCTGTGACTGACGATGTTTATTCCTTAATGTTGATGGCTGAGTCCTGGGTGGATGAATCTTTGAACATATTCCAATCAGTATTCTCAAAACAATTCTGCAGCATTGAGTATGGCTCTTTCCAGCGCTTCACTATTTCGATGGGCGAGGGAGAAATAACTTGTAGTATTGGTCACCTTCTGGAAGTCATAGTGACAGGCCAATTAGCTAACGTAATGGCAAGCCAGTGTGATGACCAATGCAACAGTGTTGTGTCGAGGTGCTCCAATTGTTGCTTCCCACTGGGCAGCAGTTGCTTCACCGGGCAGCTGTATGCAGCTGTATCACATCACTGGCAGTAGCTTGACCAATTTGTTACATACTCGATTGTATTTAGAGTAGAATAGCAGCCTACACAATGAATTACTTTTAGTATTGGTAGTAACCATCTGGATGTCACAGTGATAGTCTACTACCGCTGCTAAATGGGGAGAGTTTGTACTACAAGCCAGCAACACAACAACAAAGCAGTGTGTCCTTCACTCATGAGTTCTGCTTGCCCGGCACACTGCTGTCCTACAGAAATTGAGGGAAGTAGCTAACTTTAGACAGTGTAGCTAATACCAGGCCAGAGTGACAGCCAAATAAAGCTAATTTGTTGATTTTGTAGTCCGATAAAAACTGAATAATTCTGAACACTCTGGTCCCAACTGTCCCAACATCAGCAGGTTCAAATTCTCGCTGAAGTTTCTAGCCACAAGCATACATTAGCTAGCTGGGGAGGGCTCATTAGGACAGCTGACTGAACTGAATCCGTTTGTCAGTCACACTCAACTCAACCGCCATACTATGACCAGACAATAAAACTGACTACAATGGTGGATATTGCTCGTCCACCTGCCGCTAATGATGTGCATATACTACACGATTTCTAAAATCGTAACAACTTGGATGTGCTCACATTTTCAGAATTCCTTGTCACAAATTCTCGGGACATCTGACAGCTGGAGATGGGAACAGCCATCATCCGTGCATCCTTGATCCGCTCAAACTACGCAAGCCCCGACATACTGGTCCTTGCTTAAGTTCATAGGATTTCCCCCGATCATGAAAATTTGTCTGGCATTGCAGAAACATGGTCAATTCCTGGCAAAATAGGCATAATGGTAGATTTTAGAAAAGTAGAACTCTTGGGGGAAAAACAAGGTCACATCATGACATCAGTGATCTTCAGGTTGGAAAGTCGGAGTTCCTGAAAGATGCCTGAGATTCCGAGTTGAAATTCCGAGTTGGATGACCGTTCAAATCAAAATGAGAGAAAAGTTATCTAGCAAATTCAGCAGACTGTGGTGAGAAAGAGGTTTTTAGAAGCGCCGTCTTTATCTTATTACTCATCGTTAAGGCCGTGTTTGATGTGCTTATCATTGCACAAGCAGCTTTTTTCCCACTCCTATCGATATTTTGTATTTATTAAGTCATACAAGTGTTACATTGCATGAAGTTTAAAATGCTTTCTGTCATTATTAAATGTGTAATTACTATTTAACAGAAAAAATAACATTTAATTAATAAAATATTTTATCAGTCGTCTTCCTCAGGGGATGACGACGCAGTCTTTGCAAGAGGCAGGGAATCTGATTTAAAAGACCCTCAACTAGCGGCTCAGTCATTTCATTCAGGGTATGAGGAGTTAGCCGGGGGTAAACCTGCCCAGGAGCAGGTTAGTTCTGAAGGACTCATTGCCATAGAAATGTACCTAGCTAAAAGTTGAGCCACTTTCAAATGACTGGTTATCCCGAGTTTATCTAAATCCTCAAGCCTGCTTCGTAGGATACCCCTCTGATGTTGTGTCCCGCGTTCAGCCTGGGGTAAACAACACTGTTGTGACTTGATTTGTGTTATAGCCTCTATAGTGGTGGAAAAAAGTGTTTCATAAAGAAAGTACGCATATTTTCCCTGCTTTTTCACCATTAAAATCCATTTTAAAAAATCACCATTTAAAGGAGGAAATAGAAGCATTTGCAGCATGTATTACCGGTAGTGCACATCAAGCCCAGACGATAGTGGAGCGACATAATAGCTAGCGGCTGCTCAGGCTAGTGCAGCTTCATGTTGCAGTATTAATATTTCAAATCAAATCAAAATCGAATTAAATTGTAGTCACATTCGCCGAATACAACAGGTAGACCTTACAGTGAAATGCTTACTTACGAGCCCTTAACCAACAATGCAAAGGATTACCCTCTTTGTTTACATTTTTTGCCTAAAATCACATACCCAAATCTAACTGCCTGCAGCTCAGGCCCTGAAGCAAGGATATGCATATTCTTGGTACCATTTGACAGGAAACACTTTTGAAGTTTGTGGAAATGTGAAAGGAATGTAGGAGAATACAACACAATAGATCTGGTAAAAGATAATACAAAGAAAAAACCAACCGTTCTTTTGTATTTTTTTGTACCATCATCTTTGAAATGCAAGAGAAAGGCCATAATGTATTATTCCAGCCCAGGTGCAATTTAAATGTTGGCCACTAGATGGCATCAGTGTATGTGCAATGTTTTAGACGGATCCAATGAACCATTGCATTTCTGTTCAAAATGTTGTATCAAGACTGCCGAAATGTGCCTAGTTTTTTTATTAATAACTTTTCATGTTCAAAATTGTGCATTCTCCTCAAACAATAGCATGGTATTCTTTCACTGTAATAGCTACTGTGAATTGGACAGTGCAGTTAGATTAACAAGAATTTAAGCTTTCTGCCAATGTCAGATATGTCTATGTCTTGGGAAATGATCTTGTTACTTAAAAACCTCATGCTAATCGCATTAGCCTACGTTAGCTCAACCGTCCCGTGGAAGGGACACCAATCCCGAAGAAGTTTTAAAAAGTTATTATAATAATACGGATAAGAAATAAAAATAACAAGTAATCAAAGAGCAGTAGTAAAATAACAATAGTGAGACTATATACAGGCGGATACCGGTACAGAGTCAATGTGCGGGCGCACCAGTTAGTTGAGGTAATATGTACATATGGGTAGTTATTAAAGTGACTATGCATAGATGATAACAAGAGAGAGTAGCAGCGGTGTAAAAGAGGGGGGGTCTGGGTAGCCATTTGATTAAGTGTTCCGGAGTCTTATGGCTTGGGGTTAGAAGCTGTTTAGAAGCCTCTTGGACCTAGACTTGGCACTCCGGTACCGCTTGCCGTGCGGTAGCAGTGAGAACAGTCTATGACTAGGGTGGCTGGAGTCCGACAGTTTTCAGGGCCTTCCTCTGACACTGCCTGGTATAGAGGTCCTGGATCGCAGGGAGCTTGGCCCCGTTGATGTACTGGGCCGTTCGCCCTACCCTCTGTAGTGCCTTAAGGTCGGAGGTCGAGCAGTTGCCATACCAGGCAGCGATGCAACCAGTCAGGATGCTCTTGATGGTGCAGCTGTAGAACCTTTTGAGGATCTGAGGACCCATGCCAAGTCTCCTGAGGGGGAATAGGTTTTGTCGTGCCCTATTTATGACTCTCTTGGTGTGCTTGGACCATGTTCGTTTGTTGGTGATGTGGAGACCAAGGAACTTGAAGCTCTCAACCTGCTCCACTGCTGCCTCATCGATGAGAATGGGGGCATGCTTGGTCCTCTTTTCCTGTAGTCCACAATCATCTCCTTCGTCTTGATCACGTTGAGGTAGAGGTTGTTGTTCTCACACCACACGGCCAGGTCTCTGGCCTCCTACGTATAGGCTGTCTCGTTGTTGTCGGTGTTGTGTCATCTGCAAACTTAATGATGGTGTTGGAGTCGTGCCTGGCCGTGCAGTCATGAGTGAACAGGGAGTACAGGAGGGGGCTGAGCACACAACCCTGAGGGGCCTCTGTGTTGAGGATCAGCGTGGCAGATGTGTTGTTACCTACCCTTACCACCTGGGAGCCGCCCATCAGGAAGTCCAGGATCCAGTTGCAGAGGGAGCTGTTTAGTCCCAGGGTCCTTAGCTTATAGATGAGCTTTGAGGGCACTATGGTGTTGAACGCTGAGCTGTAGTCAATGAATAGCATTCTCACATAGGTGTTCCTTTTGTCCAGGTGGGAAAGGGCAGTGTGGAGAGCAATAGAGATTGCATCATCTGTGGATCTGTTGGGGCGGTATGCAAGTGGAGTGAGTCTAGGGTTTCTGGGATAATGGTGTTGATGTGAGCCATGACCAGCCTTTCAAAGCACTTCAGGGCTACAGGCGTGAGTGCTACGGGTCGGCAGTCATTTAGGCAGGTTACCTTAGTCTTTTTGGGCACAGGCACTATGGTGGTCTGCTTAAAACATGTTGGTATTACAGACTCAGACAGGGAGAGGTTGAACATTTCAGTGAAGACACTTGCCAGTAGGTCAGTGCATGTTAGCAGTACACGTCCTGGTAATCCGGCTGGCCCTGCGGCCTTGTGAATGTTGACCTGTTTAAAGGTCTTACTCACATAGGCTGTGGAGAGCGTGATCACACAGTCTTCCAGAACAGCTGGTGCTCTCATGCATGTTTCAGTGCCATTTGCCTCGAAGCAAGCATAGAAGTAGTTTAGCTCATCTTGTAGGCTCGTGTCACTGGCTAGCTCTCGGCTGTGCTTCCCTTTGTAGTCTGTAATGGTTTGCAAGCCCTGCCACATCCGACGAGCGTCAGAGCCGGTGTAGTACGATTCGATCTTAGTCCTGTATTGATGCTTTGCCTGTTTGATGGTTCTCGGAGGGCATAGCGGGATTTCTTATAAGCTTCCGGGTCCCGTTCCTTGAAAATGGCAGCTCTTGCCTTTAGCTCAGTGCGGATGTTGCCTGTAATCCATGGCTTCTCTTTGGGATATGTGTATACGGTCACTTTGGGGACGACGTCCTCGATGCACTTATTGGTGAAGCCAATGACTAATGTGGTGTACTCCTCAATGCCATCGGAGGAATCCCGGAACATATTCCAGTCTGTGCTAGCAAAACAGTCCTGTAGCTTAGCATCTATTTCCTCTCAGACAAGCATTTTGTTGATGAGACTATAAAACAATTAGTTTACAAAGTCCGCTATTTATTCTGCATTTTGCAGTCATTAAAGGTATTGTGTGTATTAGGCCTACTCACTTCAGAAATCGACAGCTCAATGTTTTAAACTTAATGGCCACAAAGTTTTGGTAAATCAGTCAGTCGGCATTTGTAGATCAGTCAATCGGCTGCCGCCTGCAGTCGTTTTGATGCTCTCGAACACAGTCAATGTCACTTCTCTGGCTAAGTGAGTTGGTATGACCCAATCCAGGTAAGAATGTTACCAACTGGGGTGTATTCATTAGTGGAAACAGGTGGATAACGTTTTGCTATGAAAGCTGGTGTTTTAATATTCCTGTGATCTCCCTTGGCTGTGAGATGTTACTTCCCAGGGCACTATGAACAAAAAGGACAAAAGACAGGTGTTTTTAATTTATTCTTGAAATTATTTTATAAAATCGCATTTATTTATTGACGTTTTATATATATATATTAGAGATAGATTTATATATAATTTCATCAACTAACAATTTTGAATATTTTCCCTTCCCCACCCCCCTGTATGACCTGTAATGATAGTGGGGTGCAGGAGACTGGTGGGAGGGGATATAAGAGGAAAGGCTCATTGTAATGGCTGGAATGGAATCGATGGAACAGAGTTGATGTGGTTTCCATATGTGATATATTTTCCATTTATTCCATTCCAGCCATTACAATGAGCCCGTCCTATAGCTCCTCCCACCAGCATCCACTGGTGGAGTTTGAACCCCTCTACAGAGAGTGGCCGTGTTCGAAAGGATTAAAAACGTAATGTATCATGGGTAAATTGTGACTGACTGATCTACAAATAATAATGAGTAGTTATTTATGATGCAAGGGTCTTAGCAGATGAATCAGTTGGCAGTCGCCTGTACTGTCGGCTGCAATGTGGAACAAGCCCCTTGTGTGATGCTCCTCAGTGTTAACGGGTAAAGGGGAAGGAGAGGGGTTGAGGATGAGTTAAAGGACTGGAACAACACAGCATGCCGAGAATAGGGTGAGGTGAGAAGTGAGGGGGGGGTGAATGAGGGGGAGTGCTATATCGACAACACCACCACTTTTCATACTGGTGAGAATACCAGAGCGAGAAGATGGACAAGGGATGATTGAATTCTCTGTCACATAGGAAATTTGTGGAAAAATAAATAAAAATGGTGGCCTATCAAATGGCACTCTATTCCCTAAAAAGTGCCCTACTTTTGACCGGAACTAGATACCTTTTGACAGAAGTTATCTACTCTGTAGGAAATAGAGGTGTCATTTGGGATGACCAAATATGCTCAAATAACTCATCAGTGCATTCCATGACTAAGACTAGAAACAGCTGCCAAATAAACAACAGTATGTAATCAAGATGTAAAAGGCCAGTTGATCCAAATATGTATTATTTTAGTTCAGCCCTATCAAATGACACATCAATGCCGCTCAGTTAAATTTCGACATGGTCTTACTGTTAGTTTTTCCACTTGTCATTTTAATCAGTTTTGCACCATAGCTCAATGTTTCAATGTTTCCCCTTGCCAAAATATAGAGTAGGTTATGTCCAATAAATTGAATGGCCTCTTCTCTGTGTTCCTTTGGGTCTGTGAGGACAACGGATGTTTCTGTTATGCATATTCACTACAGATTCTTTAGAGATTTTAATGATCTCATATTGGTTCCTGAGATGTTTAACATGTTTCCAGGCATTGTAAATATGTGATAATCTGTGTCTGTACGACAAACACACATTGGGAGGTGAGAACCAAATGGAGATCAATTCACCTTGCCCTCTCAGAGCCTGGGGCCCACATCCACAAAGGGTCTCTGAGTAGAACTGCTAATCCAGCATTTGGCTCTATAATATTACTCACTTTGATCTAAAAAGCTAAACTGATTCTAGATCAGAACTCCTACTTAGATGCTTTGTGGCCCTGGTGAGAGCTCTTGGAAAGGAGACCACAAATTAGTATTGGGAGATACCCATTCTCTCCTTGGCCCTTTAGGAAACATCACTAGATGGAGAAAGAGGTCAAAGGTGAATTGCACTGCTCCCTAAGGCCACTCCGGAAAGACATTTAAACCTATCAGCAGTAAAAATAAAATAAAAGATGAGGTAAAAACAAATCTAATGCAATTGGGAAAAATAAGCATTCCTCTACATAGATCTCACCAAGTCACTTCAGCAATTATGCCAATGAAGAAAGGATGTATTTTAAGTTTTTGAAGGCTTAATTTGATATTTATGTTGGCCTTATTAAAACAAACAGACTCCATTGAGGATCTGTTGAATTGCTCCTCTTGAAGAGGTGAGCAATATGATGGAATTTATTACATCCACCATATTGCTAACTTATTTGATGACTTGTTCTAAAATGAGAGGATATTAGAGGTGAATGACAGACCTAATATGCTGCTCAATTACAAATCACTCCCTGGTCCCTACCAACTATGCACTTATGGCACATTCTTAACAGCACATTCCATTCAGAGATGGTTGAGCTATATCCAAAATAGCCTACCTATCCAGACCCTTTCACAACTACAATAACTGCCTAGTAACCTGTTCCTAGTGCTCAATGTCCTTTAGCCAACTTCTCTGAGCATCGTTGTGTGTATGCCATGACAATGAAATTCACTAAAGCACATACCGAACTGAGAGCAGGCTAGGTGCTGATCTGTTGCACCCTCTACAACCACTGAATATTATTATTTGACCCTGCTGGTAATCTATGAACGTTTGAACATCTTGGCCATGTACTGTTATAATCTCCACCCAGCACAGCCAGAAGAGGACTGGCCACCCCTCAGAGCCTGGTTCCTCTCTAGGTTTCTCCCTAGGTTCCTGCCTTTCTAGGGAGTTTTTCCTAGCCACCATGCTTCTACATCTGCATTGCTTGCTGTTTGGGGTTTTAGGCTAGGTTTCTGTATAGCACTTTGTGACATCAGCTGATGTAAAAAGGGCTTTATAAATACATTTGATTGATTGATACCTAGGTCTAGAGATTGATTTAGAATAGTTAATAGATGCTCACCCCTCTTCTCTAGCTGTAGTTATTGTTGACAGTATAATATAGCCTAAGGCAGCAATGGCCAGCTGGGTTCATCAGTCAGAAATGCTCTTCCCTTTTTGTCCTGTGTTGTGTCCTTTTCAAATCTATAACCTTATCAACACATCTCTTTATTAAGCTGATATCTCAGAGGGAGAGCTAAAGCTTCCACTTGACTGAATTTGATAGTCATGTGTACTCCAGAAACACTTGTGACATCATCACTCACCATATATGGATATCAGCACAAACAGAATGTTCAACTTGCAAGTGTGAAGTGTCATGACTTTCACCCAAGAGTATGTTTAGTGGAGTTTAAATAACACCTGTTCTGTATGAGCTGCAGCTTTCTCTTGACCATGTGCGGTAGACAGACTGAACTGTGTCAGGTCATACAGTACCAGTCAAAAGTTTGGACACACCTAATAATTCCAGGGTTTTTATTTATACTATTTTCTACATTGTGAAGACATCAAAACTATTTAACACATATGGAATAATGTAGTAACCAAAAAAGTGCTAAACAAATCAAAATATATTTTAGATTCTAAGTAGCCACCCTTCGCACACTCTTGACTTTCTTTCAACCAGCGTTATGAGGTAGTCACCTGGAATGCTTTTCAATTAACATATGTGCCTTGTTGAAAGTTAATTTGTGGAATTTCTTTCCTTCTTAATGCTTTTGAGCCAATCAGTTGTGCTGTAACAAGGTAGGGGTGGTATACAGAAGATAGCCCTATTTGGTAAAAGACAAAGTCCATATTATGGCAAAAACAGCTCAAATAAGAAAAGAGAAACGACAGTCCATCATTACTTTAAGACATGAAGGTCAGTCAATCCGGAAAAATAAGAACTTTAAACGTTTCTTCAAGTGCAGTCTCAAAAACCATCAAGCGCTATGATGAAACTGGCTCTCATGAGGCCCGCCACAGGAAAAGAAGACAGAGTTACCTCTGCTGCAGAGGATACATTTATTAGTTTCCAGCATCAGAAATTCCAGTCCAAATAAATGCTTCAGATTAAGTAACAGACAACATCAACTGTTCAGAGGAGACTGTGTGAATCAGGCCTTCATGGTCAAATTGCTGCAAAGAAAACACTACTAAAGGACACCAATAATAAGAAAAGACTTGCTTGGAAAAGAAACAATAGCAATGGACATTAGACCAGTGGAAATCTGTCCTTGGTCTGATGAGTCCAAAAAGATTTGGTTCCAACCGCCATGTCTTTGTGAGATGCAGAGTAGGTGAACAGATGAACTCTGCATGTGCGGTTCCCACCGTGAATCATGGAGGTGGTGTGATGGTGCTTTGCTGCTGACACTGTCAGTGATTTTATTTAGAATTCAAGACACACTTAACCAGGATGGATACCACAGCATTCTGAAGCGATACGCCATCCCATCTGGTTTGCGCTTAGTGGGACTATCATTTTTTTTTTACTGACTTGCCTAGTTAAAAGGTAAGAACAAACTCATATTTTCAATGACGTCCTAGGAACAGTGGGTTAACTTCCTTGTTCCGGGGCAGAACGACAGATACCATGCCAGCTCGGGGATTCGACTTCGCAACCTTTCGGTTACAAGTCCAACGCTCTAACCACTAGGCTACCTGCCGCCCCTGTTTACAATAGGACAATGACCTAACACACCTCCAGGCTGTGTAAGGGCTATTTGACCAAGGAGAGTGATGGTGCTGCATCAGATGACCTGGCCTCCACAATCACCCGACCTCAACCCAATTGAGATGGTTTGGGATGAATTGGACAATAGAGTGAAGGAAAAGCAGCCAACAAGAGCTCAGCATATGTGGGAACTTCTTCAAGACTGCTGGAAAAGCATTCCAGGTGAAACTGGTTGAGAGAATGTCAAGAGTATGCAAAGCTGCCATCAAAGCAAAGGGAAGCTATTTGAAGAATCTCAAATATATTTTTATTTGTTTAACACTTTTTTGGTTACTACATGATTTCATGTGTTATTTTATAGTTTGGATGTATTCACTACTATTCTACAATGCAGGAAATAGTAAAAATAATGAAAAACCTTGGAATGAGTAGGTGTGTCCAAACTTTTGACTGGTACTGTGCATGCTGTCTAAATGGGAGTAGGAAGAAGTTGTCCCAAACGCAGATCTAAGTCAGTTTGGAGATTTTCCACCTGGGATTTGAAGGTTAAGATGGTTCTGGAAAGGAAACTTCAACCTTGAGTGTCTAAGTGCCAGTATAGAAAATACCTTGACAATGCCTGCACTGCTGGAGTGATTGGGTGAAGTTTTGTTATAGTTCTGGGACTGTCACCGGCTTAAGACTTCATTTCCCAGGGTGCTTTACAGTTAACTGGCTTTCAAAACAGCCACCTCCAATAGAAACTGACTTATCAGTGAAGTAGCACGTTGAGCTTGAGGAGTTAGGTATGTTGTGAATATGGATAGATAGAGGAACACATTTGGAGAAACTGATACAAGAATAGGTTATCTACCAGTAAGGAGTCAAACAACATTTCAAGAGCAGCATGTAAACCTCAGCTATACACGTTAAACATTTGAGGGTAAATGTACAAGGCATTGTTCTTTAAATAGACTATTATGGCATCCGACCATTGTCTCTCAAAATATCCCTTTAAAGCATCCCCCCAAAACATTCACCCCAAACCCATCCCCACCCAACAGTCTTACATTGATCTACAGAATGAATAACCATTGAAAATATATACTATTGAATTCCAGTGTACATTTACGTTTCCCCCCCCCCCCCCCCATTGGTTTTTCAAGTTTAAAAAGGGTCCTCAGTGAACATAATCCAATTCCAGAAGACTGACACTACCGTCTCTTCGGCTGAGAACTTAAGTCAGCATTTGTGTTTTGTTTTTCTACAAGCCGGATGGCTCTTGCTTTTTTCTCCCGTTTCGCTTGGAGAGGACTAGATTTGAGAGGTTAGGAAGCGCTACGACGTCACATGACTAAGCTAGAGCGGGGTGGTGAGGTAAGGAAGAAGAGGAAGCAGTTGAAAAAAAAGCCTGATCTTTTACAAGGCAGAGAGAGGCAGGAGATACAACTTCCTATGATGATGTGTCCTGTGTGTATTCCAGATCCATACATCTGATAGAGCAGGGAAGGGAAGAAAGAGTTCAAGAAAAGAAAGTAATGAGAGGAGGAAGAGAGAACAGGAACAGGTAAGAGAGGGAAATAGAAATGAGAGAGAGGTTTGAATAGTGAGTCCACTCCCTGTTGTTCCTGGCTCATCGGTAGACCAGATGTGATATGGTTCCAGGCTTAAAGTTGAGCTGGTGGTTGGGGACAAAGCTATGCTGGGGTTTTTTACGCGTGCACACATCTTTAGCGTACAGGTTCATGCACATGTCACATGACACCTTGGAGCAGTTCACGCAGGTGTGCGAAGCACCCGGCTTGTTACAGAACCCGCACCGTGACCCCCCCAGGCTTGCTCGGTCGCTATTGGCTACCATGGCAGACGACATGGCAACCGACTTGCAGGGAAACAGCTTAGTGGCCATGAGGGGTTTCTCCACCATCTGGGGGTGAGGGGGAGTGAGGGGGTGAGGGTGTATGTGGGGGTGTGGGGAGTGGGTGTTGGAGTAGACTGACAGCTTCTCCTTGACGGGGAGGTAACCATCCATGGGGCGGGGCGATTTGGGGTTGGGGTAGTCCTGCAGGCCGCAGCAGGGGGAGGGGTCGATGTCGTGACAGGCCTGGCACAGGATCATTTCACACCTGGGGCAGGATGCCAGGCTGGAGCAGCCCAGGCCACAACCCTGACACTTCACCCCCGGAGAGGTGAGTGCACTGTGGGTTTTGAGTGCCCAGCCATCCCTGGCATCCCGGGGCTCCCTGGATGGAGGTCTGGAAGGTGTCTGTCGACCTCCAACCCTAGGCCCACCCCTCTCTGTGTACAGATCAATTTCATCCAATGAGGAGAGGTGGTAAGAGGAGTAAGCATCGACCGAGGGCGGGGATTGAATAGGGAAGAAGTCAGGCACGGGGCTGTAGGAAGGTGGGTCAGTCACAGAGAACATGGAAGTGGAGGTGCTGGGCCTGATGATCTCATCCTTCATGTCCTCCTCTGCATCCACAAACAGAGGCTCCTTCCTCAGGCTCAGAGAGGCTTTCAGGACAGGCTTAGAGGCTGCGTGCCAATTCCCAGCTCCATCCGTAACATCCACTGACTTGGACGGTCTTCCCCCTCTCCTCAGATGGTGAGGGTGAGGTATGTCCATCGGTCGCACTGAGAGCCTGGCCATGTCGGCCCCAAGGCTATCTCGCCGTCGGAGGACCTCGGCACAGCCAGCCGCGTCATCCCGGCAGCCCCTCCGTTGCTCCAGGGCTTCCAGCTCAGAGGCTGAACCCCGGGCCAAAGCCACTACCTCCCCCAGGAGACGACACTCGGCCTGGGCCAGGAAGAGCTCGAAGGCTAGCTGCCGGAGGTGGGCTGGGCCACCTGGGTGGTCCCGGACGTGGAACTGGAGCTCATGGTCGCGGGAGTAGCCCATAGAACGCAGGAGGGAGCGGAGATCAGCGTCGCACACAGCAGACTGGAGAAGGTAGACGTACGGGCCTGTGAAGGTCTACAAGTGGGGATAAGGAGGACAGAGAGTTACGGAGCATTCCTGCAAATTAATTGTAATGCATACAATGTTTAACCTCGGGGACCATTTAATATACTACAACAATCCTGCCACCTGCACAAAGCCTGATGACAGGAACACATCCAGTTCAGTAGCTTTAGATGATGGGTGCTGTACCTTGATGCAGCGGAACTCTTTCTTCCAGGGGAAGAGCAGCAGGTTGGTGCAGACAGTCTCCAGGGTGAGGAAGGCTCTCTCCAGGCCCTGCAGACTGCAGCCTCTCAGGCATCGAATGGCATTCTCCACCACCTCATAGAAGCGCACCATGCGGAACCTCTGGCCCGGGTCTGGTTGGTAGGCCCCCAGCAGGGCTGTGGCCGTGGAGAGTAGGGCCTCGCTGCCCCCCTCCAAGGTGCTTCCCCCAAGGCCCGCATTCCCCCCTCCGTCCTCTAGCCGCCTCTCTAGGCACACCACGTACCTCCGGAACAGGTCCTCTTGCAGTTTGGCATCCATTGGCGGCGCAGCAGTGGACTGCTTCAGCCGTGACACCCCTTCCTCGCTCCCTCTCTCATGCCCCGGACAACACTTTCAGCAGCCCCTCTCTGCTGACATCTCAGGACAGCACTCCACTGAAGGTTGAGAAACGCAACTCCGAGCTCAATCAGGAAGCCGTCGCTATGCTTCAGATGAGAGGGGATCAGTAGGACTGAATTTAACTGCTTCCTGGTTGGGATAGCTAGGCTCTTGCCTGTAGGCCCACCATCTAATTTTGGGCATCTCTGGTTATTTTTTTAACTGGCAGTCCATGTAGGCTCTCCAGGGAAAATGTGGGGAATGAGATGAGGCCAGAGGGGGCTGGTGGTTGACGGTTTGGTGGCCCTGAGATGTATCCGGAGGTCTAGCCTCTGCCCTGTCATTTAACCAAAAGGTGAGTTCAGGGTCACTGGGCAGAGAGGGCTACAAGTATGATGCTGGGCCTTTTCTGAACCAACTCCAAGCTGCAATGACAAAGAGGGATATGATGTTGGATAATGAACACACCACATGCTTCACTGTGCCAATGAGGATGATGTATTGAGCTTGGGACACATCCCCTCTTTCTCTAGACTCATCCAACCTGCAAAGAGAATGCAATGCTGACATCATCAGGTGATTCAGAAGCAGCAGCAGCCAAAATGTTCCAAACATGCAAAATGGCCCATTGAAACAAATGGGTTGAAGAGCATCATTAGTTGCCTGTGTGTGAGAGAAAGGGAATATGTAGCCTAGACTTGCGAGTGTCACACACCCACTCTGCTACTGACATTGTGAACGTGCACTATAGGATGTATCGGAGAAAGGATATTTTTACCCTCAGTTCACTTCATAACCATTTAGCCAGCAACTGCACTCCATCCACCTCGCATGAATTACCAAATAAAAAAACAAGCTCAAAAATGCAGATGGCTACATGTACATGGTATGCGGGTTAATTAAGTATGACAAACGTTAGCTTTTGACCCAAAATGACATTTTTATGCATTTATCTCAAATTTGCATTTCACAGCAATATATCATTGACATTCACATTCGGGTTTGCTTCAATGTAGCTAACGTTCGACTAGCTATGGTGCTGCAAATAGACAATTCAGCAATCCCTTCGGGATGCTCTTAAATTCGCTAGCTAGAGTGACATGCAACGATTTCTAAATCGAAAGGTACAAGCGATTTCTATATTTTCGTGGAAAATGGAATCAGTAAATTACTGTTACTGCGCGTTGTAAGGTTAGACATGTTACGTTGACTAACTAGTTGGGACCTTCTCGAGCTAGCTGGCTAGAGAGCACGGTTTGCTAACAAACTAGACAAACGAATATTAGCTAATTCGAACAAGTTAGCCAACTATGCAATAACCACCATATGTGGCAGCTCTGGCTATTTGACAATCTTGACGCAAAGGACCAACTGCGCAAGGGATGTTCTAGTATTCCGCGTAGCAAGATAGCTAGCTACTACTAGCTAACTAATATCTGAAAATACATAACCAGCTGGGGTAGCTAGCTATACTAGCATGCGCTGTTCCCACCAGCTATACACAACCATTAAAAACATATTTCTACATCGAATTGAACAATAACGCCACACATCAACGTTAACCACAGTGATCAGCTGAGTACGCAGTAAAAGTGGCGTTTACAAGACAGAACTGGCAAGCCGTGATGTTAATGTACGTTAGCCACAGTAACTAGCTAGCAGCTGTGTCGGTCTGTGCCTGGCATGGGCCCGGGCCCGGCCCCAGCCCAGGACAGAACAGAACGCCCATCTATGCGAAGCTAGTGAGCTCGCTTCCCATCGCACGAGAAGCTTGTATTTAACCATTTCCACTTATGATTAGAGTTAGAAGCGAGTTGTACACATTTATGTTTCTACTATTGTAAAACCTTTTTTTTATCATAAAGACGCCACGAACATTCAACGCCTTACCTTTTCCGTCCTACTGCTGGAAATTCCCATCACCTCATTGCGCAAGCGCACTCTCTGGAGAGGAGCTTGGCCATGGTTATCAACGAGCCTGGGAATTTTATTTTTAGAAAAACTGCCCACTCAGAGTAAAGCTAGCTACATGTTATACATTATGCCTTTTGTGCAATCTATGTCCATGTTGTGAGGACATTCCCACATTACAAAGACGACG
Source organism: Salvelinus namaycush (assembly GCF_016432855.1). Classification (NCBI taxonomy): domain Eukaryota; kingdom Metazoa; phylum Chordata; class Actinopteri; order Salmoniformes; family Salmonidae; genus Salvelinus; species Salvelinus namaycush. The sequence continues at coordinate 39,353,343 of NC_052322.1, forward strand.
AGGCCCACCATCATGTATTTGTTTTCAATGCATTTTTGTGTGTATAGCGAGCTACTGGTGTATTATACATAGTAATATAATTATAATAAAGCTCTGGTCTTTCCATCGACATAATTGGAATGGCTACAATAGATTATTATATATCATGCAAATGTTTATCATAAAAAAAGTGAATATCAAAACATTGCCCGTATTTCCCATATAACAATTATATTTCAAACAAAACGTTTTCACAGGTCAGTCAGATTTCCAAGCCTGTCAAACTTTTTTTTAAAGAGCTCAGTTAGGAGGGAATTGTCGAGTATATCTGCCCATAATTACATGAGGAAACTTTTGAAAATAAACATATTCATGGGACCAGCGCCATTGCTATAGCATTACTTAGAATTATTCCTAATTTATGTAGAGTTATGGGGTATTAGAATCCTCTTGTCCTAAACTGTGTTATCTTCAACCTAGTTCAGAACTCAGAAACAAATGGGAACTCTGTCGGGGGAAGCTTCGACTGGAAAAAATATTTTGAACGGTCATCCAACTCCGAATTACAAGCCCAACACTCGAGCGTCAAGTGCGTTCAAGACAACTCGGAAATCTCCTGCCTCCAAATTCAGTGCATTTAAGACAACTGGGAACTCAGGGGTAAAAACGAGTTCCGATTGGGAAAATTGTTTTGAACTGTCTTCCAACTCGGAGTGAAGATCATTGCCTTCACGATTTTTCCCAGTCGGAGCTCGTTTTTCTGAGTTACCAGTGTCTAAAATGTACCAATTATTTTAGAGCGCTGACTTCTCCGACCTAAAGATTCTTATTCGGTGAGGTGTAACACTCAGAGTCTAAGCCGTTTTAGCTGGGGGAGGGTGGTTCTACTAAACTATATGGAATTGTTTTAAGAAGGTCATACCAAGGATCATTTAGCTATTAGACTTAGAATTTTAAGAACCCTTGAAGTATCCCAAAAATATATAAACAATTATTTGAGGAACATTTTAATTTGGCCTTTGTAACGGCTGTCTTCCTCCCTGTGCCCAGGGTCCTTCTCCGTCCAGAATCTCCTCCCAAGTCCAGGAGTCCTGCGATCGCTGCCCGTTACCACGCTGCTTGGTCCTTTGTTGGTGGGTGTTTCTGTAACAGCTGTCTTCCGGCTGTAACGGTAGTAAGGATCGGAGGACCAATGCGCAGCGTGGTACGTGTTCATGCTCTTTATAAAAACAATTGAACACTGAAACAAAACAATAAACGACACGTGAAATAACCAACCGAAACAGTTCCGTGTGGAACACACAGAAAATAAACACCCACGCAACACAGGTGGAAAAAGGCTACCTAAGTATGATTCTCAATCAGAGACAACTAACGACACCTGCCTCTGATTGAGAATCATACCAAACGCAAAAACCAACATAGAAAAACTAACATAGATAACCCACCCAACTCACACCCTGAACATACTAAAACAAAGAAATAACAAAAGAACTAAGGTCAGAACGTGACAGCCTTACTGCTGTTATCCCATACACACACATTGAATAACATATTCATTACATTGAACAGATAGTCCCACAGATAGTCCCCTTCTGCAGTGTCTGTCCTATATCTGAGAGATAATTTTTACATCAATTTAACCCCTTATTTTTGTCACTAAACAGTCTCCATATACACTGGGTATACTAACATTAGGAACACCTTAATATTGAGTTGCACCCCCTTTTGCCCACAGAATAGCCTCAATTTGTCGGGGCATGGACTCTACAAGGTGTCGAAAGCGTTCCACGGGGATGCTGGCCATATGCTTCACACGGTTGTGTCAAGTTGTCTGGATGTCCTTTGAGTTGTGGACCATTCTTGATACACACGGGAAACCGTTGCGTGGATCTAAACGTAAGTGCCTTGAGATCTGTGTCATATTGTGTAGAGCTACGTTTTGTGGTCTATTGTGTGTAATTACCGTGTGTTAACCTTGTTAGCAAGCGATAGCGCTGCTGTTAGCATGTACATTGGATTGCATGAGCCTTTTAGCATGACTGTTAGTGATTAGCCGTTTATTAGCTTTTCTCATTTATGGAGCTAGGTTATTTTCTATTGTATATATATCACTCATACTCATTGTAATTATATTATGTGTACATTTCAACATTACTGTAATGTGCCTGAGTTTAATGTGTACAAGTCCAACAGGCTATTTATCCTATTGCCATGTGAATAGGACTTATGCCTGCTGTGGTGCATAGCCACAGATATAACAATGAACATCTTTGGTATAGCCCTTGCTGTTATGTACTTGCCTGTGGTAGCTTATACAGTCATTCATATTATAGCAGTGTTATAAACTCCCTTAACCTGGACATCCGCCTCATCCTTGTTCTGACCGAACATTTTTAGTGGGTTCTACTGGCCTTAAGTCAGCACCTAAGGTTTGTTATTACATTCATGATACTTCGATTCTCTACAACCCTACACCTTATTTTTCAATGGTCCTTACGAGCCGGATCCAGTAACTGCTACAGCCCAAGGATGGCAGTTAACAGAGAATATCCTCCACAAGATGTGGTCTGTCCACGCCGACCAGCTCATCTGCTACAATATCTCGACAATTATGGCAATGGCTACGAGTCAAGGCACAGACTACCACACACATTCACATACTACTCCTACGAGGGAGAGCAGCTAGAGGGTTTCTTGAGCACTTGAGATGGACTATACAGCAACCAAAGTGGCCAACTTCTTCACCTTCAACAACTAATCACCGGTCCAAGTCACCACTCAGGCTGACCAGCAGAATAGAGGACAGAGCCTCAGCCTTTTTATTGGTTGCGAATTCACCGGGTTCCCACATCAGGCTAACGTCGACCAGAGATCGCCAAGATCAGCGTCGAGCATCAACCAGAGATCACCGGAATCAGCGTCGACCTGAGCTTGGACCGCCAGTGAAAACCGGAGAGATCTCACTGCGTTTACACAGCCAGTGTGGCGAGATTGAAGAGCTCATTGAAGTGGTCCGGAAGATGGAAGGTTCCTACAGTCCACCCAACCACAGTCGCCAGTACTTACCTATTGGACACTGCCAGTTGTCACCTGACCGTCTCAGCCAGTCCTTCAACAGTTCTCTTCTCCTACAACTGAAAGACGTCTTAGTGGGGGATAACAGAGACCTGTTCCACCAAGCTGCTCAAGAAGTTGTTGCCATCATCTCAGAGATCGTCATGCAACAAATACTACACCAGAAGTGCCAGAATGAGGTTCTGTGGCGCCAGCGTAACCAGCTCATTGACGCCAGATGTCAGAAGATGCTCGAGACACAGCACCGTTCCACATCAGCTTCACCATTACCCCCGGTCTCAGATCGGAGCCCTGCTGTGGAGTCCCTCACAGCGGTGCTACAGCTTTCTCCAGGGCCAGAGGAGCTACCAGAGGGCACCCTGGCAGAGCACCCTACCACTGTGCTCCAGCCAACCCCAGCCGTGCAGATCCAGCCTGTTCCAACAATGCAGCGCAAGTTAGTAGTGTGGCCTACTACACCGGCTCCTGCCATGGAGCTTCAGCTCACCACTCCCACAGCTGTGCTTTAACTAGCTCCTGTCACAGGGTCTCAACTGGTTCCCACAGTTGTGTCATCGCCAACTCCAGTGACAGAGGTTCTACCGACCCCTGTTCTGGACCCAATATGAATCCTTACCTCCCTTCCTGTTCACGAGCAGGAAGACCTACAGCCTTCTCCAGTGACGAAGTTCACCGTGAGGGAGAACCCTTCAGAACCCTCCAGCTGACACCTCTGAATGTCAGTTGGTCCATAATGCGAGATCCCCGTCTGTAGCTGCTGAAGGCGCCAAGTCCAGCCCTGCCACTCCCTGTCTGGTGGGATCTGCCTAGTCCTACCTTGGACATCCAGCCTGCTGCTGTCCAAAGACGTCTCCCTGTTCCTCCCTGGGAGCCCCCTCCAGTCTCTGTTGCAGGGGCTCTGTCTGTGTTGCTGTCCAGGCCCTGTCAGTCCCTGCCTGGGACTTCTGTTGGACAAGTCACCCATTTGGTCTACATTTCTACCTCTCTAAATGACGACAAGTATTCACATCATTCCTCTCTGTGGCTGTCTGCCCTTTGTCCCATTTGTTGTCGATTTAAAATCTGTACAACATATTTGGGTGTGGCCTTTAAAATGGCCAGCTTCAATCAGCTGATTCTAGCCATCCCTTCTGGTTAGTTCTAATTGGGCAGCTTAGTCTCCCATTCAGAGGACCCACAATTGTATTAGTGTTTTATTGGTCAAGGTCACGCCTAATACTTATCACCACATCTCCTACAGCCTATCAGTGGCCTTGATTCCCGGGTCTTCAGTTCCAGTTAGTCTATGACCCCTGCCCACTGTGGTCTGACACATGTTTGCTGGCCTCCCGAGTGGCACAGTGGTCTAAGGCACTGCATTGCAGTGCTAGCTGTGCCACTAGAGATTCTGGGTTCGAGTCCAGGCTCTGTCGCAGCCGGCCGCGACCGGGAGACCCATAGGGCGGTGCACAATTGGCCCAGCATCGTCCGGGTTAGGGGAGGGTTTGGCCGGCAGGGATGTCCTTGTCTCATCGGGCACTAGTGACTCCTGTGGTGGGCTGGGCCCAGTGCACACTGACACGGTCGCCAGGTGTACAGTGTTTCCTCCCACACATTGGTGCGGCTGGCTTCTGGGTTAAGTGGGCATTGTGTCAAGCAGTGCGGGTTGGTTGGGTTGTGTTTCACAGGGCTCTCGACCTTTGCCAGTCCCGAGCCCCACAGTTTCCCTCCTGCTGAACTTTTCCTCCTGTGGACAGAATCCTTGTATGTCTGATGTTTATTTTTATTTTTTATTTTACCTTTATTTTCCTAGCCAAGTCAGTTAAGAACAAATTCTTATTTACAATGACGGCCTACACCGGCCAAACCCTAATGGCGCTTGGCCAATTGTGCGCCGCCCTATGGGACTCCCAATCACAGCGGGTTGAAGTGACTCATCCAGCACTGAGATGCAGTGCCTTAGACCGCTGCGCCACTCGTGAGCCCCCAATTAATTGTGCATGCATCTAACCGTAAGTGCATTGAGATCTGTGTCATATTATGTAGAGCTTAAGTTTTGTGGTCCATTGTGTATAATTACTGTGTGTTGAGCTTGTTAGCTAGCTTGCGCTCCCGCTAGCACTGCTGTTAACATTTGCATTGGAATGCATGAGCATTTTAGCATGACTGTTAGCGATTAGCCGTTTATTAGCATTGCTCATTTATTTAGGCTATTTTCTATATATATATATTGCTCATTATAATTATATTATGTATAGATTTCAACATTACTGTAATGTTTATTTGAGCACATTTATCTGGTTCATGTGTACAAGTAAATAATGTTTCTGCAACCATATCTTACGGCAGAAAAGAGCTTCTGGATATAAGGACAGCGATCACTCATCTCGGATTAGACAAAGATTTTTTCATCAACAACAACAACAACAAGCAGGACTCACAGGATATTCTCCAAACACCCCACAGGGCAGACATCCCAATTATTCGCATAAGGAAGCGAAGCAGAGGAAGTAGAGCCGGGTGCCTCGTCCGGATCCGCAGAAGGCGAGTAGGAAAGCTGCCGTTTCGTCAATATTACTCGCCAACGTACAATCATTGGACAATAAACTAGACGAGGTACGATCACGAATATCCTACCAACGGAACATCAAAAACTGTAATATCCTATGTTTCACGGAATCGTGGCTGAATGACGACATGGATATTCAGCTAGCGGGATACACGCTGCACCGGCAAGATAGAACAGCACACTCCGGTAAGACGAGAGGGGGGGGCGGTCTGTGCATATTTGTAAACAACAGTCTGTGCATGAAATCTAAGGAAGTCTCTAGATTTTGCTCGCCTGAAGTAGAGTATATTGTGATAAATTGCAGGCCACACTACTTGCCTAGAGAGTTCTAAGCTATACTTTTTGTGGCTCTTTATTTACCACCACAATCAGATGCGGGCACTAAGACTGCACTCAGTCAGCTGTATAAGGAAATAAGCAAACAGGAAACCACTCACCCAGAGGCAGCGCTCCTAGTGGCCCGGAGACTTTAATGCAGGGAAACTTAAATCAGTTCTACCAAATCTCTATCAACATGTTAAATGTGCAACCAGAGGGAACAAAATTCTAGATCACCTGTACTCCACACACAGAGACGCGTACAAAGCTCTCCCTCGCCCTCCATTTAGTAAATCCGACCACAACTCTATCCTCCCGATTCCTGCTTACAAGCAAAAATTAAAGCAGGAAGCACCAGTGACTCGGTCTATAAAAAAATGGTCAGATGAAGCAGATGCTAAACTACAGGACTGTTTTGCTATCACAGACTGGAACATGTTCCGGGATTCTTCTGATGACATTGAGGAATACACCACATCAGTCACTGGCTTTATCAATAAGTGCATTGAGGACGTCGTCCCCACAGTGACTGTACGTACATACCCCAACCAGAAGCCATGGATTACAGGCAACATTCGTACTGAGCTAAAGGGTAGAGCTGCCGCTTTCAAGGTGTGGGACTCTAACCCCGAAGCTTACAAGAAATCCCGCTATGCCCTGCGATGAACCATCAAACAGGCAAAGTGTCAATACAGGGCTAAGATTGAATCATACTACACCGGCTCCGACGCTCGTTGGATGTGGCAGGGCTTGCAAACTATTACAGACTACAAAGGGAAGCACAGCCACGAGCTGACCAGTGACACGAGCCTACCAGACGAGCTAAATCACTTCTATGCTCGCTTCTAGGCAAGCAACACTGAGGCATGCATGAGAGCATCAGCTGTTCCGGACGACTGTGTGATCACGCTCTCCGTAGCCGACGTGAGTAAGACGTTTAAACAGGTCAACATACACAAGGCTGCGGGGCCAGACGGATTACCAGGACGTGTGCTGACCAACTGGCAGGTGTCTTCACTGACATTTTCAACATGTCCCTGATTGAGTCTGTAATACCAACATGCTTCAAGCAGACCACCATAGTCCCTGTGCCCAAGAACACAAAGGCAACCTGCCTAAATGACTACAGACCCGTAGCACTCACGTATGTAGCCATGAAGTGCTTTGAAAGGCTGGTAATGGCTCACATCAACACCATTATCCCAGAAACCCTAGACCCACTCCAATTTGCATACCGCCCAAACAGATCCACAGATGATGCAATCTCTATTGCACTCCACACTGCCCTTTCCCACCTGGACAAAAGGAACACCTATTTGAGAATGCTTTTCATTGACTACAGCTCAGCGTTCAACACCATAGTACCCTCAAAGCTCATCACTAAGCTAAGGAACCTGGGACTAAACACCTCCCTCTGCAACTGGATCCTGGACTTCCTGACGGGTCGCCCCCAGGTGGTGAGGGTAGGTAGCAACACTGATCGTCAACACTGGAGCTCCCCAGGGGTGCGTGCTCAGTCCCCTCCTGTACTCCCTGTTCACCCACGACTGCATGGCCAGGCACGACTCCAACACCATCATTAAGTTTGCAGACAACACAACAGTGGTAGGCCTGATCACCAACAACGACGAGACAGCCTATAGGGAGGAAGTCAGAGACCTGGCCGGGTGGTGCCAGAATAACAACCTATCCCTCAACGTAACCAAGACTAAGGAGATGATTGTGGACTACAGGAAAAGGAGCACCGAGCACACCCCCATTCTCATCGACGGGGCTGTAGTGGAGCAGGTTGAGAGCTTTAAATCCCTTGGTGTCCACATCAACAACAAACTAGAATGGTCCAAACACACAAAGACAGTCGTGAAGAGGGCACGACAAAGCCTATTCCCCCTCAGGAAACTAAAAAGATGTGGCATGCGTCCTGAGATCCTCAAAAGGTTCTACAGCTGCAACATCGAGAGCATTCTGACCGGTTGCATCACTGCCTGGTACGGCAATTGCTCGGCCTCTGACCGCAAGGCACTTCAGAGGGTAGTGCGTACGGCCCAATACATCACTGGGGCAAAGCTGCCTGCCATCCAGGACCGCTACACCAGGTGGTGTCAGAGGAAGGCCCTAAAAATTGTCAAAGACCCCAGCCACCCCAGTCATAGACTGTTCTCTCTACTACCGCATGGCAAGCGGTACCGGAGTGCCAAGTCTAGGACAAAAAGGCTTCTCAACAGTATTTACCCACAAGCCATAAGACTCCTGAACAGGTAATCAAATGGCTACCCGGACTATTTGCATTGTGTGCCCCCCCCCCCCAACCCCTCTTTTACGCTGCTGCTACTCTGTTTATCATATATGCATAGTCACTTTAAGTATACATTCATGTACATACTACCTCAATTGGGCCGACCAACCAGTGCTCCCGCACATTGGCTAACCGGGCTATCTGCATTGTGTCCCGCCACCCGCCACCCACCACCCGCCAACCACCCTTTTACGCTACTGCTACTCTCTGTTTATCATATATGCATAGTCACTTTAACCATATCTACATGTAAATACTACTTCAATCCATTTGCCAGCTCCATGTAGACTACACAAAAACCGCCATAAAAAAGCCAGACTGTGGTTTGCAACTGCACATGGGGACAAAGATCGTACTTTTTGGAGAAATGTCCTCTGGTCTGATGAAACAAAAATAGAGCTGTTTGGCCATAATGACCATCGCTATTTTTGGAGGAAAATGGGAAAGGCTTGCTAGCCGAAGAACACCATCACAACCGTGAAGCACGGGGGTGGCAGCATCATGTTGTGGGGGTGCTTTATTGCAGGAGGGACTGGTGCACTTCACAAAATAGATGGCATCATGAGGCAGAAAAATTCTGTGGATATATTGAAGCAACATGTCAAGACATCAGTCAGAAAGTTAAAGCTTGGTTGCAAATGGGTCTTCCAAATGGACAATGACCCCAACCATACTTCCAAAGTTGTGGCAAAATGGCTTAAGGACAACAAAGTCAAAGTATTGGAGTGGCCATCACAAAGCCCTGACCTCAATCCTATAGAAAATTTGTGGGCAGAACTAAAAAAGCATGTGCGAGCAAGGAGGCCTACAAACCGTTACACCAGCTCTGTCAGGAGGAATGGTCCAAAATTCACCCAAATTATTGTGGGAAGCTTGTGGGAGGCTACCCGAAACGTTTGAACCAAGTTAAACAATTTAAAGACAATGCTACCAAATACTAATTGAGTGTATGTAAACTTCTGACCCACTGGGAATGTGATGAAAGAAATAAAAGCTGAAATAAATCATTCTCTCTACTATTATTCTGACATTTTACATTAACATAAAGTGGTGATCCTAACTGACCTAAAACAGGGCATTTTTACTTGGATTAAATGTCAGGAATTGTGAAAAACTGAGTTTAAATGTATTTGGCTAAGGTGTATGTAATCTTCCGACTTCAACAGTATATATGTATCTACTGTAGGTCCTAGGATACAACAATGAATAATGTTGAACTGACAAATACAATCAAGGGATCCACTACAATAATTAACACCTTGTGAAACAGCTGTGAAAACCAATCTGACAATATTTAAGATTTAAATATATAAACTTTGCTAATTTTTTGGTACATGTGTGTAATTTTTCTTTCACAGATTTTCTGTACTCTCACATGGCAATCATAGACTAAAATAGGGATTTCTGGTGTGTGGAATAGAGGAGGTGGGTGTTGTGTGGGTGGGAGGTTCTTTCTACCTGTCACTTGTTCTCAACAGGCAGTCAGTCTCGGGAGGGAGACTGCGAAGTCCAGGCACTGCTGCTCTCTTTGTTCTGAGCATATGCAGTCCTTGTGTTTTTAGCTAATCTGTGTATCTCACATTATGTGCCCAGTATGATCGCTTTCTTGCTCTTTCTTTGCAGATAATGACAACATGACAATAACAGTATCTGTAGATGATGTAATGAAAAGTTGGAGCATGGTTGGTAATGGAGGACATCAGGTGGATCCAGGTCTGGGTGTTAGACAGAACCCCTAGGTCCTGGAAAACGGAAGCAGAGTAAAGAGAACAGGGTAGGAGACAGAGACATAAACAAGCAAACACACAGGTTACAGATTGATCAGGTATGTAACAATACAGTTAGTGTATGATTTAATTGAAATGTTTGATTAGACATGCAATAATGTTAATGGCAGACAGAAAATAATGAATACCTGTTAAAAAAAATTGTCAGTGGGGTTGATCAGGGAGGTAAGGGATGGTCCCTGGAAAAGATAAGAGAGAGGTGAGTTGTGAGAGAAACTACAGGGTAGTGCCATGACCACTGGAGTCATACACCTTAACAGTACCTATCTGGAAGCGGATGTTACTAAGCCTTGAGATTGACTATTTAGAGAAACCCCTTGGCCAGTGTTGGTACTGCTGACAGCATGGTGATGCCGCCCACTAGGATGAGGCAAATGCAAATAGTTATCATCTGAGATTTTTATATTCACCTTAAAACTTCTTATGGCTGCATCCCGCTAACGGGATCGATATGACAACAGCCAGTGAAAGTGCAGGGCGCCAAATTCAAACAACAGAAATCTCATAATTAAAATTCCTCAAACATACATGTGTCTCATATCATTTTAAAGGTAATCTTGTTGTTAACCCCACCAAAGTGTCCGATTTCAAATATGCTTTTCAGCGAAAGCACTACAAACGATTATGTTAGGTCACCACTAAACCACAATAAGCACAGCCATTTTTCCAGCGAAAGATAGCAGTCACAAAAAGCAGAAATAAAGATAAAATGAATCACTAACCTTTGATGATCATCATCAGATGACACTCATAGGACTTCATGTTACACAATACATGCATGTTTTGTTTGATAAAGTCCATATTTATATAAAGAAATCTGAGTTTACATTGGCGCGTTACATTCACTAGTTCCAAAAACATCAAGGGATTTTGCATAGCCACATCGTTTCAACAGAAATACTCACCATAAATGTAGATGATAATACAAGTTATACACATGGAATTATAGATATACCTCTCCTTAATGCAACCGCTGTGTCACATTTCAAAAAAACTTTACGGAAAAAGCAAACCATGCAATAATCTGAGACGGCGCTCAGAACAATAGCCAAATTAGCCGCCATGTTGGAGTCAACAGAAACCAGAAAATACATGATATATGTTTCCTTACCTTTGATGAACTTCATCAGAATGCAGTCCTAGGAATCCCAGATCCACAATAAATGCTTGATTTGTTCGATAATGTCCGTTATTTATGTCCAATTAGCTACTTTGGTTAGCGCGTTTGGTAAACAATTCCAAAGTCACAAAGCGCGTCCACTATAACGTGACGAAATGTCCAAAAGTTCCGTAACAGTCAGTAGAAACATGTCAAACGATGTATTGAATCAATCTTAAGAATGTTGTTAACATACATCTTGAATAACGTTCCAACCGGAGAATTACATTGACTTCAGTTGAGAGATGGAACAGAGCAGCCTCTCACGTGAACGCGCGTGGTCAATGCGTGGTCACCTCATGGCAGTGATTACTCATTCCTGTCTCCTTCGGCCCCCCTTCACATTAGAGTCATCAGACAAAGTTCTATTGACTGTTGACATCTAGTGGAAGCCGTAGGAAGTGAAAACTCATCCATATCTCGCTGTAATTTCATTGGGAGCTTGGTTGAAAATCTAGCAGCCTCAGGAAAAATCAGGAAGTGGAACTTCTCAGGTTTTTGCCTGCCATATGAGTTATGTTATACTCACAGACATAAAAACACTTCAGAGTGTTTTATATCCAATACTAATAATAATATGCATATATTAGCAACTATGACTGAGGAGCAGGCCGTTTACTCTGGGCACCTCTGTGCACCTTTCATCCAAGCTACTCAATACTGCCCCTGCAGCCATAAGAAGTTAACAGATGGTGACCCTAGCTATGAGCGAAAGAGCAGTGAGGTTTCCCAGGTCTCGCCTTCCTTTCGTCCTTTTTCCAAGCCAAGTCATTCGATTGGATGTCGAAGCACTTGGCCCCCTTCTTGATTATTCTCCGATGGCTCTCCTTCTGTTTCTCCTGCGCCTTGTCCATGTTAAGTCTCACCTTGATAGATAATAGAAATAAATGCAAATATATTTCAAATTATTACAAATACATCTCTTATATATATATCTCTTGGAGGGCCAGAAAATAAATTAACAGCGGGTAATCATTTATACCTGGTCCTCATCCTCCTCATCCTCCTCAGCCCATGCCTGAAGATGGTCCTCGAAGGCGTTCTGATCTGGTTCGATAACTTCCACCACATCAGGTGGAGTTTCAGTGATCTCAAAGTACGTTACTGATCGCTGAAATGCATGTGAAGTGGTGGAAGTTTTGTATAAATACAAAAATAGTGATGGACAAACACAAGCCCGAAGCCGGGCACAATATGACAACAGCCACTTCAAGTGCAGGGCGCGAAATTCAAAATATATTTTTAAAAAATATTTAACTTTCACACATTAACAAGTCCAATACAGCATTTGAAAGATAAACATCTTGTCAATCCGGCCAACATGTCCGATTTTTTTAATGTTTTACAGAGAAAACACCACATATATTTATGTTAGCTCACCACCAAATAAAAAAGAGGACAGACATTTTTCACAGCACAAGTAGGATGCAAGTAGCATGCACAAGCCAACCTAACTAACCTAGAACCAACCTAAATAACCTAGAAAAAACTACCTCAGATGACAGTCCTATAACATGTTACACAATAAATCTATGTTTTGTTCAAAAAATGTGCATATTTTAGTTATAAATCAGTTTTACATTACTGCTCCCATCATAGCTACAGTCTGAAATCGCACGGGAGTAGCCAGAGAAAATACAGACACCAACGTCAACAACTAATTATACATCATAAAACATTTCAGAAAAATATATGGTGGATAGCTAATGAAAGACAAAGATCGTGTGAATAGAGCCAATATTTCCGATTTTTGAAGTGTTTTACAGCGAAAACACAATATATCGTTATATTAGCTTACTACATTAGCTAGCACACGGCAGCATTGATTCTAGTCAAAAGGTAGCATAGCACAGTTCGACAGATATATGAAAAAGCATCCCAAATTGGGTCCTTATCTTTGTTGATATTCCATCAGAATGTTGTAAAGGGGTCCATTGTCCAGTACAGTCTTTGTTTGGGATCCAGAACGAACTATTTCCCTCTTGAATTAGCAAGCACACTGGCCGTGCGGCGCTAACCTCTCTTTCTTCAAACAATTCTTGCGTCGCATCACGTCTAAAGTCCAGAATAAATTTCAATAATATAATTAAACTATATTGAAAAAACATACTTTAGGATGATTTTGTGACATGTATCAAATAATATCGAAGCCAGAGATCATATTCACCTTTAACGAGCGTCGTGCAGGAGCCGAGTCCATGTTCTACTTCGTGACCAGAAAAAAAAATTAAGTGCGCAGGTCTCACTCCAAGATGTTGTGTTCAGTCCCTGGACGAGATATTCAACTCCTTTCTGCTCTCACTTCCGCATGACACCCAGAGGAAGGCGTATGACGTGTTTCTACAGTCCTAAGTGACATGACCTTTTATAGACAAGCTCTTAAAGAGAGACCTCGCATTTGGAAATCTCAATTCCGGATAGGAAATGGGCTGTAAAAATAGTTCTGTTCCACTTAGAGAAATAATTCAAACGTTTTTAGAAACTAGAGACTGTTTTCTATCCAATAGTAGTAAATATATGCATATTGTAAGAGCAAAAATTGATTAAGAGGCCGTTTGAAAATGTGCACATATTTTCCAGTTTTTCAATACGCCCCCTGCAGCCATAAGAAGTTAATCACAAATGTTTAATACTTCAGTATATGCAATAATTGTATATACAATTGCATTGTTTACCTCAGTAAACAGCTGTGGCTCCTGTCCGTACAGCAAGCGATAGGGTGAGTACTCTGGAAGCTGCTGTTGTGTGCAAAGAGAATTACCTTCGGGTTGTCCTCCCACCATTCCTGGTACCCGTCAAGGGACTAGCCCATGACAGTTGGTCCGTTCATCCAAACCTGGAGTCACCATACATCTACACAATCACATTATATATAACTCACTGCAGTATCAGTGTCAATTTCAAAAATCTATACATTACTGGAGGCCTATGCGAAACAATGCTACAACCATTACATTATAAACCACTAACATGTAAGCTAACATTGACTGAAACCAACTAGCCTAGAGCTAGCTAGCGCTTAGCCAAGAAAAATTTGGCTAGCATCAAGCAAGTGAATAGTTATTAGCTATTTTCATACAAATATGAACACTTTAACACATTTATCGTGACATCACATATATTACCTGAACTAAACTGAGCCTTTGTTCATAGAAAATAAAACAAATAGGATCTAAAACATTGAAAAAAAGTACAGAGAGTTTGGACGCCATCTTAATCCCTTCTCTTACATGTAAACCATTAGCAACCTAGCCAACCTCCATTACACACAATGGTGAAACCAGTTTTTCCCTCGGTTAAAACTCCCTTCAAAGATCACCAAACTCATGGACTATGTAGTTAACCATGTTGCCTCAATATTTTGAAAGTCACATTGCACATTACATTAACTGAATTAATAGGGTAAAATGATGAAACTGAGAAACTTTAGTAGTTTTCAGTAGTAGGCATTCTCCAATATTGAAGAAGAAACCAAGCCACTTCAGGCCACTTTTCTCTCTGTAATTGAATATGGTGACTTGTTGTATATGCATGCAACCTCCTCCATCTTACAGAGATTGGACTCTGTTTATCATGCATCCTTGCGCTTTATTACAAATGCCAAGTCACTCACTCACCATTGCATATTGTACCAAATGGTAGGTTGGATCTCACTTTATATGCGCAGAAAGATACATTTGTGTGTGTTCATCTACAAGCCCTTTTGGGTAAACTCCCTCTTTACCTCTGTAGTCTGGTCTCCTTCACCAGCAGTTACCATACCCGGTCTGCTAGGTGGTTGCTACTTAAAGTCCCCAGAACATTCATAGTATTAGGCAAGACTGCCTTCTCTTTTTGTGCTACAGATGCATGGAATAATCTACAATTCATGCTTCATCTAGATATGTCAGTGCCACTGAATTAATTTAAAATATTGATGGGAGACTCTGTTTACAGAGGAGTGTAGATGCTTTTTTTAGGCTGGATCATGTTGTTGTATTGTATTGTTGTATGTTTTAATTATGTAATGGATTGATTGTTGCTCCCTTCTTGACCAGGTCTCCTTTGAAAAAGAGACTCAGGGTCTCAATGGGCTTTTCCTGGTTAAATAAAGGTTAAATAAATAAATAAAATATGGAAAAAAAACTCCAAGTCACAGCTCCCCCTATAAATGCAAATACCTAGGAGGCCTAGAAAATGATACAAGGGATAGCTCCATAAAAGAACAAAGAAATTAAAACATCAAAAATATGACCAATACATATTTATGTGTCACATATACACATGGCATATGGGTACCACCTTGACATCTCTGATCTGCTTGCCTCAATAAATTAATGCTAGAACATTGGTTGCCAGGATTAGCTATTTGTATCTCTTAATAATTGCACAACGGTGCAAGTTAGACACATTTTCTTTTGTTTACATGTGAGCATGTCTTTTTTTGTCAGTACTGTCAATGTTGAGGCTCCCGAGTGGCGCAGCGGTCTAAGGCACTGCATCTCAGTGCTAGAAGCGTCACTACAGACCCTGGTTCAATCCAGGGCTGGATCACAAACGGCCGTGAGTCCCATAGGGCAGCGCACAATTGACCCAGCGTTGTCCGAGTTAGGGGAGGGGTAGGCCGTCATTGTAAAATATGAATGTGTTCTTAACTGACTTGCCTAGTAAAATAAAAAAATCACACATGCCTCAACACGCATAGGTCACTTTGCCTGCTGCCAAATCTATGCTAAAAGTGGGAATGTTTCACAGTATTTCTGATTTTCTTAACTCCCCATCACCAATGAGCCAATTCTTTTTTACAGAAAACAACGGAACCACCACTGCAATATAGGCCTACACTCACAGAAAAGGTGCTATCAACAACCTAAAAGGATTCTTCCTCTGTCCCCATAGGAGAACCCTTTTTGGTTCCAGGTAGAACCCTTTCTGCACGTAGGTAGATCACTTTTGGGCTCCATTCCACAGAGGGTTCTACCTGGAACCAAAAATGGTTCTCTTTTGGTGACAGCCAAAGAACCCTGTTGGAACCCCTTTTTAGAAGACTGTACTCAACAAGTTCAACCTGTTAAGTTTACACCATTTCATTCTGTACTCAAAAATCTGCCTGGTACACAAGATAACACGCAACAACCTCTGCTCAGACGTAAATAGCGGTGTTCCAAGAACCTCCACCAGGGATGACTGTAGTATCCTCAAACGGACAAAAAGGAGACAGAGGGCACCCCACACTAATTTTAGATCCCAAGGGGTCTTTATTTTTATACTGTATGTTCTCACTTTCATCACTATCTCCTTAGCCATCTTCCATTTATGGCATTTCAAGATTGACACAGAGAGGCACATCAAACTCGTGTATTTTCTTGTAACTCCATCCATACACACACAAAATACTGTAGCATCTCGTTTACATTTCTCACATTTTAGGCATCCAGCTGAGGCCTTGGATGGATCATGTTGCAATGAGATGAGCACAGGGCTGTATGTACAGTCCTTTTCAGTCTGACGTAAAATTAGTTGAACAGGAGAAGAGGAGGTGGTTGCTTGTGGGAGAGCAGTGGGGGTGGTGGGTACAACAGCTGCAGTGATGCTTATTGGTTGCTCTGGCTCATCACTTCTTGACAAAAAGAAAGATCGATTTAGAAATGAGTTTGACATTGCCATAGTTCAACAGCTGAAAAGCCTTCATTAACATACTCCCAGAGATAGCAAGACATTCAGTATTCACTGAATGAAGTAGCCTACCATCCCCATTTACAATTTCATTCATCAATGAAATAAATTATACCATAGCACATTCAATTACGTTATTATTGTAGACTATAGGCTACTCCTGTATCTACCTTGTACAATACTGTAATCATCAAATGAAGTAGCCTAGCCATGCAGATTTACAATTTAATTGATCAATTAGATAAATTATAGTAGCACATAGTTACATTATTGTGGAATAGGCTACTCCTGTATCCATACTATATTAGGATACTATTATGATTTCATTGGTCTTGTCAGGCATGATTTTAGGTCTTCGATCGAAGTTGTATGTTGTACCTCGTTTCCCTTCTTCAGTGAAAAGTAGTTTAGCATCCCCCATTCAATTCAGTCCGAGTTTCAATTTGTAGGCCTAGTGACAGTGGAAAAATAAACCCATAGCTCCAGCACACAATGTGGGTATTGTATTACAATGTAAAATATGTATATATCCTATAGCACCACGTGTGTATATTTTAATTACAATTTAATTCATCCATTAAATAAATATTACTTGCACATCAAATTACATTATTATTGTATTGTATTGTATTTATTAGCGATCCCCATTAGCTGCTGCTAATTACTTATATTAGGGTTACTTACTGTACAAGGAGGGGTGTCCAAATATGTGTGATGTGTTTACCTCCCACATCAGTGTATTCATCATAGTGTCAGCGTTTGTTGCTGGCATGTCATCCCTAAGTTTGCTTATCTTGCCAATGAAAAAGTCATTAAAGTAGTTGGCAATATCAGTGGGTTTTGTGATGAATGACCCATGAATGATGTTTTCAATGAATGATGTAGCCGAGTAGTTTTTTTTTTAACCAAAATTTCATTTAAGGTGTTCCGAAGCTTTTTACTATCATTCTTTATATCATGTATCTTTGTTTCATAGTATAGTTTATTTGTATTTATCTTAGTCACATGATTTCTTAATTTGCAGTACATTTGCCAATCAGTTGGGCTGCCAGACTTATTTGCCATACCTTTTGCCTCATCCCTCTCAACCATACAATTTTTCAATTCCTCATCAATCCAAGGGGATTTAACCATTTTTACAGTAATTTTCTTAAATGAGTGTGTGCTTATTAGTAACTGGAATAAGCAATTTCATAAATGTGTCAAGTGCAGCATCTGGTTGCTCCTCATTATAAACCACAGACCAGTAAATATTCTTTACATCATCAACATATGAATCACTACAAAACTTATTGTATAACCTATACTAGACCCAGCCTTTGGACCTTTGGTTTTCCTAGATATGGCTATTAAATTGTGATCACTACATCCTATGGATTTGGATACTGCTTTAAAGCAAATTTCTGCAGAATTCATAAAGATGTGCTGTTTGTAAATATCCTGGTAGGTTGACTGACAACCTGAACCAGGTTGCGGGCACTGGTTACAGTTTGACGTTTTTTCATGAGTGTGTAGCTTGATGAGAGCCAGTTAATATTTAAATCACCCATAAAATATACTTCTCTGTTGATATCACATAGATTATCAAGCATTTCACACATATTATCCAAATACTGACTGTTAGCACTTGATGGTCTATAGTAGCTTCCCACAAGAATGGGCTTTAGGTGAGGCAGATGAACCTGTAGCCATATTACTTCAACAGTATGTAACATTAGATTGTCTCTAAGCTTTACAGGAATGTGGTTCTGAATATAGACCGCAACACCGCCCCCGTTGGCATTTATGTATTTTCGGTAGATGTTATAACCGTGTATTGCTACCACTGTATCATCAAAGGTATTATCTAAGTGAGTTTCAGAGATAGTCAGAATATGAATGTCATTTGTTACAAGCAAGTTATTGACTTCATGGACCTTGTTTCTCAGGCTGCATATGTTAATATTGTCTTTTTTAGCACTTTTCTGAGTTGCTTGATTGCTTTTAATGCTTTACTGGGTAGACTATCAGAAGCAGACTTGCTCATGTTATTTATATTGGAGCTGATAGTGCAGGGTGAGCTGCACAAAGTGATCTTCCTACTAGGGCACACCACCTCAGTGCTAACAGTGTAACTCTGGTTCATAGGCTCATGATTACTGCATACAATAGCTGTAGGATCAACAAAGGTATTCAGGGCAATTACGGGGACATAAATTAAGTTACTTACATTGTGTCTGCAAACGCCCCTAGGATAATGTACATTTGATGCAGCATTATGACGACTCATTGTCACAATGGTAGGGATTAACTGAGCTGGTCTTGGGTCATTGATAAGTCATTGTTTCAACGCAGCCTTGAAATGTGTCAACAGAGTCCAGGAGCCAAGATGATTTGGATGGACTCAATCATTCCTGTAGAGTATCTTCTGTTTCCAAAAGGTGTCAAAGTTATCAATAAAAGTGACTCCAGCAGAGCTACAGTAGTATTTTAGCCAGATGTGTAATGCCAGTAGCCTTCTGAATTTTTCACACCCAACGATGGTAGTGGACCTGAAATGATTGGCCATTTTCTGGAGTCTTTTAATGCTAAAATCTATTATTTAAAATCAATTTTCATATGTTCCGAGCTGGCCCTCCTGATGTCGTTTGACCCCACATGGACTACGACAGTGTCAGCACCCGGGATCTGTCATAGAACAGTTGAAGTAACCTTGTGGTGTCCTGTACTCGTGCTCCTGGGTAGCACAGGGTTTTAGCCTTGGGAACTGAGATGTTTCTCACCATAGAGCTGCCTATGGTGCCAGCTGGTGATGTTGAATGGCCCGGTCTCAGCCTCACGGTCTGATGAGGATTGGAGCTCCGAGGATCTGAACCCGAGCTAGAAGTTCCTGGAGAGGGAGACAGAACAGAGGATGAAGACGCAGGTACCTTTGGATCCGATCTTAACCAACAATGCAGTTTTCAGAAAATACCTAAAAAAACAAATAAAATAGCATGGTTGGATTTAAGAGCTGATAAGACAGCAGCCCTACCCTCAGGTGCCATCACTAATCATCTAAATGTAATCGTTACAGTTACTAGTTACCTGTCCAAAATTGTAATCATTAACGTAACTTTTGGATTACCCAAACTCAGTATCGTAATCTGATTACATTCAGTTACTTTTAGATTACTTTCCTTTTAAGAGGCATTAGAAGAAGACAAAAATGTATGTTACCAATTGAATGATATCTATTGCAGGATAAATCAATGTTCAAGTTTACATATCTGGCCATATATGGATGTTACATTTTACTTTATGGGTTGTTTATGTAGGCTTCTTCTAACCCATCGCTTTCTACTAGATATAATTATATGATTAAATTATATCTTTACATTAATACATATAATTTATAAATCCAAAAATGTGTGTTGCAACTAGATTGCCCCTTTAAGTCTATCAAAAGTGTGCGAATTTGAGCATGTGTCCATTAGGCCTATGGATTTTTTTATCAGAATGAATTAGATTGAGCAATAAAAGCCTCAATTTTATTCCATAGGCTGGGATCCACACTATGCATCTGTTGCAAGAGCGCATTTTTCACTGGCTGTCCACTGATTTAAAAAACAATGATTGATAGGCAGCTTAAACAAATTGAATTCAACCATTATTGGGTTCATATACACATTTAGGTCTGTGATTAGCCATTCACAGCAACCACAACCTGTAAGGCGCAAAAAGCTAAATGCAATATGTAGATATAAATAATAAGTGATATCCGTTTCGCCGTAGACTACACCACTGCTGTCATCCTTACCTGCAAGCGTTTATTCAACTTGGATAATCTTTGGATGCCGATAGCAGTCGCACCATTGGAAGACATAGCTAGTACTGTAGCCTACTGTACAAAAGCCTATTCCTGCTCTTTTCCCATGATCCATAAAACACATTTGGTGTGTCATCATGGTGGTCTCTGACTTCTGGTCAGACTCGCTCAGGTGGAACAAATTTAAACTTGATCCTTTTTTCAATGCTGATTTGAATGTCATTGAAAAAAACAGAAGTGTCCGTTTTTTTTCTGCAAACATCCTTTCTGAATGGAAAAGTAATCCTCGAAGTAATCATCTAGTTGTTCAAAATTAATCTGATTACAACATTTTAGCTGGTAACGGATTACAGTTACCAGTTTTTTGTAATCCCTTTCATGTAACGGATTACGTGTAATCGTTACTCCCCAACCCTGGTAATTACCACCTTTCCACTTGTTTATCAACGCAGCATGAGCTCGTTTTTCGTTTTGTTTTCAGGGGTGTATTCATTAGACGGATTATGTTGCAAAACGTTTAATCTGTTGCAAAACGTTTTGCATCAGAACTCGTTTACTCAAAACGGTAACCGTTTTTGCAAAGAAAACGAGAGTTAATATTGGACAAATTCAGGTATGTCACTCCCTGTTTGGTTCCATTCGCTATGTTATATGCTTCCGTTTGGTTCCTAGAATAAACGGTAAACCAGTCGTCATTAATTAACAGATACAAAGTCCTAAGCTCCGCCCATTTCTACAATGTATCTTCTTAAAATCAGATTTTAACCCTAACCTTCACCACACTGCTAACCCTAAACTAGCATAGCAGGTGTAAAAAGACACCTGAGCCGAATCCTCACATCCGTTTTCAACAGGAAATGTGTACATTTATATAATACTGTATCTCTGAAAACATCCTCTTACTGCCAAAGCTGCTACGGGTGGCCTAAACCTAACTTTCAATTACGACCAAAAAGCTAAGTTTTGTTTTCAGGATTTTTTACCAATTTTGACTGTGTTTGTGTTATCTATTGGAAACCCGCTTTCATCTGTTGTAAAACGTTTTGCAACAGATGAAATGTTTTGCTACGGAATTCGACTAATGAATACACCCAGTTGTATTGAAGGCAACAATAGGTCCCCCAAATTGACAGCTGAGAGAGAAGAAATGGCGATGCTAGGATCCTTTAGCTCTGCACAGCAGAAGAAAAATGTTTCTGGAGGCGACAGGGACGTGACAGAGTTCCTCTGCCCGGTTTGTCTTGAGATTTTTGATAGCCCTGTCACAACACACTGTGGACATACGTGAGTATCTTTACACAAATATATATTTTTGTCTATTAACGTAGCTGGCTAGACATCGTCCAAGTTCAAGCTAACGAGCTGTCTAACGTTAGCTATTTGGCAAAACTAGCCAGCAAGATCTGTTGTGAGCTGGCTAGTTAAACGATTGAACATATATGTACACCCATAACCTAACTACTTCTGACAGGAATGAATAATTAGCTATCCATTAATGTTTATTTTGGCATTCAATGTAATGTTTGTAAGATATTTGTAAGTTCATAAATCTGCTTTACGTTCAGTTTTGTTTACGTCAAGAAATGGGGTTCAAGAATCGTGGGTTTTGTAGTCGAATGATTTGTGAAATTCATTAATGTAGATCTTTAAAGAACTACAAAACCCAATGTCCTCATGACAGGACTTTTCCTCGGTGACGGAAGTGCATTTAGTAATAAAACATTCGCACCGTCATTAAATTTCGTAAAGTATGAAACTATCGGTGATGAACATAGAGGTCTAACGTTAATCATCTGCATCATTGTTTATTTGTGTGATGCCAGACGTATAACATTCAGTTTCGTTTTCCTTCTGTATTGAACAATTCGTTGGTATTACATTACCTATAAATAGATGTTTGCATTCATTTTAGCGGACTAAACTACATTCCATGGTGAAGGAAGTTTCTGATTAACTAAACCAATGTCTAGCTCCGACTAAATCGATTCGCTCAAGGTCAATACTTCAAAAACATTTTATTATGAAACGCCCAGCTTGTCTATGTTTGCCTTCTTTAGTTGCGTGCCATTCTTTGTCTGCTGAAACCCATACTTTTTCAATAAACGTTAATCTAATACTGCCATTGCTAATTGCTGTTGCTCAAAGACGGCAACTCGGCGCATGTGTCCATTGAATCTCAACAAGGAAACAGTCGGTGTTGGTATTTGATTAACGTTTATTTAAATAAAAAGTATGGATTTCAGCAAAGAAAAGCACACTACAGAGGACAAACATGGCTATAAGGCGGGCGTTTCATAATATTAAATTATTGTAAGTATTGACCTTGGCAAATTGGTGTAGCCAGACCTAGATTCCACCAAGCCTGGTCTCGACCACGCCATTGAAATTCATCAGAAACTTCCTTCACCGTGGAGTTCAGTCCGCTACTTGCATTTTAGCCAATTAATGATTTTCTACA
Organism: Salvelinus namaycush; assembly: GCF_016432855.1. Lineage (NCBI taxonomy): Eukaryota > Metazoa > Chordata > Actinopteri > Salmoniformes > Salmonidae > Salvelinus > Salvelinus namaycush. Next base: position 39,376,408 of record NC_052322.1, read on the forward strand.
CTTCCACTCTCCTTTCCATTCTCTCCCTTCACCCTCCAGGTTTTGTCAAAGTTGTCTGCAGGCGTGCCTGCGGCCCCAAAAGCCAGTGTGTGCCGTGTGCAGGGCAGCACTGGGTCACTGGGCCAAAGCCACTGACCTAGATGCCCTCATACACACCTCTGTGGCGGCCTGCAAGGGCTGTGGAGCACAGGTGTGTCTGTGTGTATAGCATGCTGTCATTTTGTAAAACACTGAATAGTCAAGGGAATTAGGACGAGGGAGTGAATTTTATATACAGTGTATTCAGACCACTTGACTTTTTCCACATTGTTACATTACAGCCTTAATCTAAAATGTATTTTTTCCCCCCCTCAATCTATACACAATACCCCATAATGACAATTGTTGCAAATTTATTAAAAAGGAACTGAAATGTAACATTTACATAAGTATTCAGACCCTTTACTCAGTACTTTGTTGTAGCACCTTTGGCAGCGATTACAGCCTTGAGTCTTCTTGGGTATGACGCTACAAGCTTGGCACACCTGTATTTGGGGAGTTTCTCCCATTCTTCTCTGCAGATCTTCTCAAGCTCTGTCAAGTTGGATGGGGAGTGTCGCTGCACAGCTATTTTCAGGTCTCTCCAGAGATGGCTGGGCCACTCATGGACATTCAGAGATTTGACCCGAAGCCACTCCTGCGTCGTCTTGGCTATATGCTTAGGGTCGTTGTCCTGTTGGAAGGTGAACCTTCACCCCAGTCTGAGGTCCTGAGTGCTCTGAAGTAAGGTTTCATTAAGGATCTTTCTGTACTTAAATCTGTTCATCTTTCCCTCGAATCCTGACTAGTCTCCCAGTCCCTGCCTCTGAAAAACATCCCCACATTATGATGCTGCCACCACCATGCTTCACCGAAGGGATGGTGCCAGGTTTCCTCCAGATGTGACGATTGGCATTCAGGCCCGAAGAGTTCAGTCTTGGTTTCATCAGACCAGAGAATCTTGTTTCTCATAGAGTCCTTTAGATACCTCTTGGCAAACTCTAAGCGGGCTGTCGTGCCTTTTACTGAGGAGTGGCTTCTGTCTGGGCACTACCATAAAGGCCTGATTGGTGGAGTGCTGCTAAGATGGTTGTCCTTCTGGAAGGTTCTCCCATTTCTACAGAAGAACTGTCAGTGACCATTGGGTTCTTGGTCACCTCCCTGACCAAGGCCCTGCTCCCCCGATTGCTCAGTTTGCACAGTCAACTGTGGGACCTTTTTATATAGACAGGTGTGTGCCTTTCCAAATCATGTCCAAATCAATTGAATTTAACACAGGTGGACTCTAATCAAGTTGTAAAAATATCTGAAGTATGATCAATGGAAACAGGATGCACCTGCGCTCAATTTTGAGTCTCATACCAAAGGGTCTGAATTCTTATGTAAATGAGGTATTTCTGTTTTCATTTTTAATAAATGTGCAAACATTTCTTAACCTGCTTTTGCTTTGTCATTATGGGGGGTTGTGTGTGTGTATTGATGAGGAATTTTGTATTTAATCCATTTTAGGATAAGGATGTAACGTAACAAAATGTGGAAAAAAGGAATGGGTCTGAATACTTTCTGAATGCACTGTATTTGTATATGTGCACAAAAGTCTATGTTTCTGAATATTCTGCACTACCATTAGCACTGAGGCCTGGTTCCTCCTTGTCTCTCTCAGGTTGGCCTGTCCCAAATGAGAGGCCACACGGCAGCCTGCTCCAAGTACCAGGAGTACATTGAGGAGGGGGTCAGAACCACTGCCCAGACCCAGCCTAACATTATCGGGTGAGACGGGGAGGGTGTAGCCTGAGTGGTGGCACAGCAGCTTTGAAATGCTGTTCAATCGTCCACTAATAGACTTAGAAAGAGAATATTATACTAAGTAATTCATATATGTATTGATGATCAACCCATCTTTATAGGTTCTCAACTTTTGTATTGGCTCTAAATATCCACTTTTTTTTATTTTATTGACTATTGCATAAACACTGAGTTTCATAGTGAAGGGCACAGACCCATAGACGTGCTGGTTGTTTTGCAACAACACAGATGGGGGGGGATAGATAGTTTGCATGTCGTCTCCAATGTTTATTGAAAACATAAATACATTTGAACTATGAGCACTTGTAGTCTCTCAAATACATTGTTACAGTTGTTGGTTAGCTAGTGATTTTTGTATTTTTTTTGCTATAGTAGCATAGACATAACATCAGTCACATTTCAAAACAAGACATAGTATGAAGAACAGGAGAACGAGCTACCTCTGTTGCTAGCAATCTGGCCATCCATATTCACAACACACCGCCTTCTGTCCCATTGAAGCGTTCACATTTTTTTCCAGATTTGTCAGCTAGCTCGTCTATAGAGACCATGGTCATGTATAATACAAACAAAGGAAGCACTGCTTTAGCATATCCAACATGTCCTCATTCCCCTTCCCCTCTGTCTCTCCAGCTCTGTGCCCAACCCCTTCACCTTCTGCCCCTACTGTAACTCTCCCCCTCTGTCTCCAGCCCTTTGCCGAATCGCTTCACCTTCTCCTGCCCGTACTGTAACTGCCAGAACCTTGACCAGGACGGCCTGGTGGAGCACTGCACTTCCCAGCATGCCCGGGACACGCGCCACGTGGTAAGGGGTCCTCACTGAAATGTGACCCACCTGATAATTGGCTCCCCTCCAGCATTTTTTTGTTCATTGCTTCAGCCACGGGTGTAACATGAGATGTTGCATAGAAAGAGTGAGAATGATGGAGGGAGAGAATAAGGGAGAGCTTGACAGAAAGCCAAGAGAGGAAAACAAGATGACAGAAAGATGGAAGGGGGGGGGGGGGGGGAGTATGGAATAGGGATGGCTTGTAAAACCAGGTGCTTTGGGATGTGTGCGTATGGTGTGAGTCTTTTGGAGCCGCTCCACTGTCCTCCTCAATCATTCTGCAGAGCAGGTCCTAAATCATCGCACACACAGCTATCTGCCAGGAGCCTGTATGACTTACTACCGTACCAGAGTCCCCTCCTAGCCGCTGACGGTCACACACACTTTAGTGTTATAGCGGGGGAAAAGGAAATAATACCTGCCAAGGTGTATAGTCATAGCTTGTGCCTTTCTAGAAGCAGGGTGTGGTGGAGGGTGGGGGGGCATGAGAATGTCTAGGTGTGTCACAGCATTTACGTTAGCCGGTAATTGACGACTTTTGGCTGGTAAAACAATTATAGACTTGCAATTGTCTCAACTGGTACCAGGCCACGCCAGTCAGTCCGTGAAAGACTCCGCTGTGTGCATACAGGGGAGAAGTGTTGAAAAAATGCTATATAGATTTTCCATATCAGTGCCCTTCACCATTAATTATATTTTGCTAGATTAATCTTCCTAAAATATAATTTACAGAAATGTCATACTACTCGACCAACAAGGAGTATTTAGGTGAATGATGCAGCTTACTTCCGTCTTTTAATCTGGTTTAGTAGCTAAAAAAAAAACGGTGCATAATGTTAAATACTAAAGTGAGACTGAGATCTTGTTGCTATTTGGGGTGACCATGTCTGATCACTGTGACCATGTCTGATCACTGTGACCATGTCTGATCACTGTGACCATGTCTGATCACTGTGACCATGTCTGATCACTGTGCTGTTTCATCCATAGCAATGCTGCTCTCCTTTCTCTTATTTTGCTCAATATTTACAGTACTCGCTGAAGTTCACTCAAACGATTAATTTAGACCAGACGTTTATTTGAAACGGGTGTTTATTTGTTGAAATGTGTGTCGCTGTTAAAAGGGACTGGCGGCTCTTTGAGACTCAGCTCAATAATGATTGCAGTCACTTTCATGTGGTGTAAATCGGCAGTGGGCACTCCTAAAGAAGCATTAGCCTACGTGAGACGGCATTCAATTGGGTGTCTATTTGATAAAGCCTGTAAAAATCTGGACGTACATTTGACGGAAAGGCTGGTGTGCGAGTGTGCATGTCTATTGCTGCTTTAACACAATGTGTTTTTAATGTTACTTGTGAGGGTGCGCTAAAGACTCGTGTCCAGATGAATAATGTTTTATTCTGTTGCAGGTGTGTCCTATCTGTGCCTCTATGCCTTGGGGAGACCCTAACTACAGGAGCGCTGACTTCTTCCAGCACCTCAAGATTAGACACACCTTCTCTTATGACACCTTTGTCGTAAGTGGATCTTAAGACGCAGTGGCCACAATTCAGTTATTGTACACATCTGTTTTTATTATTTAATTATTCCCCTTCTCTCCTCCTTTCTCTCCAGGACTACTCCACAGACGAACACACTATGATCCAGGAGGCTCTACAGCGCTCCCTCATGGAGAACTGAGGTGGTGTATGTCTGGAGGAAGGAGGAAAAGGGGATTTGGGTGGGGGGAATTGCACTGCACCCTCCTTGAGCTGGGCTAGTGGTGTAACCATAGGCAACATAATATTAAGGGTGGGTGCAACTTCCTGCCTGCATAACCAGGAAGCTTTGAGCCCTACCGAACAACTCCTCTTATCACTTTAATATTAGACAATAATCATTCAAACATAAATAAACCAATACAAGTTGAACACAGTTAATGTGCTTTCTGGTGTAGGAGTGGTAGAAGAGTGATGTCCCTGTATCTCTCCAGAGAAGCGTGTTGTAAGATCAGTCATAATCCACTGAGTCATTATGATTTGATCTGTTCATTGATAACATTGTCATGTAGGCCTAATGTACCTGACTCCCAAAGTTATGTTAGTTTGCTACTGTTGATTCTGCAATAAGAGGCTTTGACCACTAGGTGGCTACCCTTTGCCAACAAAATGCAATGAGACTTTGTTCTTCAATGCGAGAAAGCATTGTAAGGTGTAAACTGCCAGTAACTCTTATTCCAGGAGGAATGTCTTTATATAATGTGTACTCTAAATACTTTTCCTGATGAGAATAGATGTCTGAGTGTCAAACCTTCTCCCTGTGGTGTACACTTGTTCACACAAGAAACTTAAGTAGTGTTTTTGTCTTTTACTGTATCCTTTTTGAATTTCTCCCAAGTAGAGACATGGGTCAGTGTGTTGCTTCGGAGCCTAGACTACTGAATATGGTGATAGAGGCTGCATTCTGAGAGTAGGACTTCTATGCATGTGACATAAGAGCCATATTCCTTGAATGTGGCATTCCTCCGTGTAACCTCTCACGGTTTTCGAGGCGCATGCTAGACCCTCTTGCTGGTAGATGGCCTTCATTTAAGACATCTGTAAGTTATTTAGTATTGATTGGTTAAGATATTAAGTATGAACCTCATACAATCAGGCAGTATCTGTCGTTTAAATAGTTTATCATTGGACAATTGGATTTGATGCACTGCTATGGGCCCCCTGTAGGCTGTAGTTCCCCATGTTTGGCCAAAGGAGGGCAGTAGAGCTCCATCACTCTCCATCTAACATTAGAGGCACTGTTCCATTTCCAGCATCATCTCTAGACTTGCTATTAGGAGTGCAGGCTTTCGTTCCGGTCCAGCACTAGCCTACACACACACACACACACACGCCTGTTTCGAATAATCAACTACTCATAGTCTTCAATATGAACCACGATACGATGGATCAAGTACTGGGCTGCATCAAAAGCCTGCTTACCTTAACTCCTGGGTGACACCCTTGCTCTGCCATAGCTGGGTGGCTTTCAATAGCAGCGAAATAAGAAAACATATTTAAGGTACGAACTTATTCAATAAGAAAACATTTTGTTTTCTATTTCAAAACATTTTCTGCTACCCGTTCCTCTGGAACATGGCCCTAATGTTGATGGTGAGCATTTGGATGAGAACTTCAGATGCTTCAGTCAAGTGTTTTTATTTGTGAAAGCATATCCTATTTAATAAATGATTTGTTCTGGCTTTGTAGAGCTACTGGATCTCTTTTACAGAGCTTTCACATTATGCCAGAGTTTCTGCCACAAGTTCATAAAACATACATCGACTAAGTTTTAATACATTGATCAGTTATGTGTGGTCAAGGAAATGATGGAACTTCAAAGGGTGAGGCCTTTCTATGCCTGGAATGTGTATGAGGGGAAAAAATAACATTGAAATTGAATGATTTACATTTTTGCCTGATTTTCATAAGTGGGGGTTGAAAATAATAATGAAATGCATAATTTTCCTTATGATCAATCAATAAATAGCTAGGTTAATGAAGGTTTTTGTTTATAATTTGAGAAATGTTCATTGTGTAAATTTTCTTAAGTAAGCCTTGCGTTTAAAATCTACGAACCTGTGGTAACTATAGGATAAATCACGCTCAGCTGAAGTAGCACTGGTTCGGAGGCTGAATCTGGTTTTGCATAATTGTACTTTATACCAGGATTTTTTTTATTTTTTTTTCTCCAATAAAAATCTTTATACGTGTGATAAATGTGTTCATGTCTTGTTTTTTTTCTCTCCAAATACTCTATTTAAGAATCTCTTCTGTATCACTCTACCCCTTTTCATGAGTTTTTTTTATTTCTCTCTGTTGTCTGAAGGTGCTAAATCCTGATAAATTAAAGCTCTTTAATTATTTAAACATTGAACCTTGAAATCAGCTTATGTGATTTATACCTGAGAGTGAGCTATGTGGGGGCAAAAACAACACTCCGTGCTCTGATGGATGACCAAATGTGTGTGTGTGTGAGTGAGAGAAAGAGTTGGTAATGTGTAAGGTACATCAATCTTAAGCCAACCATGATTATGCCTGACTGTCTACTTGGGGGCAAGGTAGGAGATCAGACTAAGTAAAATGTTAACTTATAACTCATCTACAAAGGGAATAGGGATGATGATCACATCTGGATGGTTTAAGAGAAAAGCTAGGATTGCTTAGAATCTAGGCTGATGTATGTGAAGATGAAGAACACTGAATAGATTGTTGGATCAAGTACTCTTATGGATTCATGTCCTGCAAATGCATAAATATATGATGAAAATAGGTTCTTTAAGAGTCACAATGTTCCATTGTGGATCCAAATAAAACAGTCAGAATGATGAAAGAGCCTTGTAGCACAGTGTGTATTGACTATGTCCATAGGGAGAGGAGAGAATAACCCTCTGCTATCTGCTCTTTCCTTTGTGTCGTTCTCTGCATCTTGTTTCTCATTAGTTAAGTGAGATCAACCATCTCCCACTTAGCTCTGTGGAATACCTCAGCAGCCAAACTTCTTCATCTCTGCCCCCCTTTCTCCTCCCCTCTTCTTTTATTTCCTTTCTCTCGTTTTCTCCCTTTTTCTCCCCGATCAGGTTTTTAGCTCCTGGCAGAGCGGAGAGGAGAAGTTGACTGTGTGAGAACTAACGAGATTCACCAGCAGTGCTTCTGGGCAGGAAGGAAGTAAAGCTGAAAACATGGTAGGGAGACTCTTGTCTGTTTGGTGGCGGCGGTGGAAAGGGAGAGGAGGGCCAAGGTGGGGAATAGGAAGAAAGAGGGAAAAGGGAAGAGAAGTGAACATATTGAATAAAAATTTCATAAAGTTGAGCTCGTGATTTCTTTGATGCGAGCATTAGATAGTGTGTGGCAGACTCGGGGCTGTGTAGAGGCAGCAATTAACGCTACACGGCCCCGCGGGCACACTGCGAGAGGGGAGGAGAGAGGGCGTCGATTTGTTTCAGATGTGTGTCACAGCATCGGCATGTGATGCTACCCCAGACACACTTCCACCCACTTTTCTTTTGTTTTACCTCTTTCTCTTTTGTTCTCTCGTTGTTGGGTTCTCTCAAATTATCTCAACCTGTGAATGGAGACTTGAACAGCACAGTGTTCACCTGAGGTGTCTCATCTCTGTCTCTGGCACTACTGTGTAGTGTGTAGGCCACATCAAGAGGGTGGTTTGGCAAGCAGGACCAGTGTCAAAGACGGCCTTTGGTTTCATCGTGCTCAGGTTCACTGGACCTTTATGTCATCAAATGGGTTGACCTGTGTGTTTATAGCACTAGGCTGAAGGAGTAGCAGCATCACCACCCTGAACTCATCTTTATGTCCAGTACTTTGTGTGTACTCGTGAAGCCTTTACGTACATGAGCATACAACGGCTTCTGTCAAGTGGCCTGGATCTTTATGGCAAAGGTGATAGTGCGCTTGCACTTTAATTCCATGGCCATTGGGTCAAGTCTGTATATGTTGAAATGTTCAAAAATCATTTAAAAATGCATGAAAATTAAAGTTATCCCCCCTTTTACCGCGACCACCAGACTTTGAGATGACTTAGTTTATAGAATGTGTGAAGTGTGAGTCATAGAAAAAGCTCTCTCTTTCTCTACCAGTCTGGAAAGATTTCTCAAGATCTGTGTGGTACCAACGAACTCAAGGTGACTTCAAGGTTTCTCTTTCTGTACCTCTGTGCCTGGAAAGTTATCTCTCTGTCTCTCTCTCCCTCTTTTCCTCTCTCCATCTCACTCTCTCTCTCTTTTCTAGTTTTGCTGAGCCAGGTATATGTGGCGGGGTGTGTGAGTGGAGCTTTGGGAGTTTGTTCACCGTAAAAATTCCTCAAAGTCAGGAGAAACAGGAAGCGCGGGAATCCTGCCGCCCAGGCACCACCTCCTCGTTCTCGGCTTCGGCTTGGCAGGTTAGTCCTCTCAAATGTTTGAACAGAAAACGCTTGCGGGCTTCCCCAACATCAAGACTAGTTCTACACCGATTCCTCTTCCGCTCTTAAACTCCCAACTACCGACCCCCTACCCCAACCACACACACATTCACATGCAAACACACACACACTACGGTATGTGTACCTACACAGACACTGCAATATGCGTACCTACATACACACTCAGGAGCACACACACAGGCTCCTGTTATAAGGCTGGAAGCAATAATGTCTTAACTTTGATTTAATAATGCCTGGAACCAACTCTGAATCTGCTTCAACGTACTGTGTGTTTCCAGGGCTACTTTCTTAGCAGGTAGGGTCCCCAGGTTTTCAGAGTAACAATGTGTATGTGGCCAGTAGTTTGTAAACAAAGAGCTTTAACATTATTAGTGGTTAGTAACCAGTGGCCCAGTGAAAAATGGTGTCTAGCTAATATCATGTCCCTTTCAGAGGCTGTATCACATCCGGCCGTGATTGGGAGTCCCATAGGGCGGTGCACAATTGGCCCAGCGTTGTCTGGGTTTGGGCGGGGTAGGCCATCATTGTTAATAAGAAGTTGTTCTTCACTGACTTGCTTAGTTAAATAAAAAACCAAAAAAACTAATTCAGAGATATCACTCTTTCTCAGAGCTTTTCCTATGAATCACACTTCACACATTCTATAAACTAAGTCATCCCAAAGTCTGGGGGTCGCGTTTAAAGCTTGGAAAGTGCACAGAATCACTGTAGCAGCAGAAATATTCTCCTGGAAGTGAAAATGAATATAAAACGCATTGATAGGACTGTCGGGGGAATTGCTAATCATTGCTCCATTTATTTATTTATTTGAAATCCGCACAGCCCCTTTACCAATATTTGAGAGTTAAGCCCTCTGAGGTGTAAGTGTAGGGGGGTATGATCCCAGGAGTGTGTGTGTTTGTGTTTGTGTGTGTGTGTGTGTGTGTCACTGTGGAATACCAGGCCAAGTGGGCGGAATGGAGCAAAATGTTGTTCCCCCCTCCCTTGCCTCAGTAGACGAAGTAAGACGCCAGCCTAGGGAAGGAGCTAGGCCCTGGGCTATTATTCTCCCATTAATTTTTCCATTTGAAATCAAGTCTCCATGGGCATGCAAGGGGGAACCAGGGGGTGGGTGAGCTGGGATTGGGGGGACCCAAATGGGGGCTGCAACTGCTTTAATGTCCAACAGGGGAGGCAATTTCACTTTCATAAGAGTTGCTCATTATGCGTCGGAATGTCTTTCATTTCTTTCTCTCTCTCTTTTCCCTTCTATTGCTCTTTACTGTAAAACTACAGCCCAAGGGAGAGCTCTACCGCCATTAACGCTCTGTTTGATTGTGACACACACACAAACTCAAACACACATTCATACATGTGAAAGCAAGCACGCACACACAAACACACATGTGCATGCACACACACACACACACATACACACACGCTCACAAAATATTTGCACTTCAATTGTATTGTTTGTCTGTTGTCTGTTTTTGTTTTCTCCACAGAAACATACACATACAATAGCAAAGATGAGTGTACGCTCACGTTAATTGTGGCCTGGTCTGTTGTGGCTTGGCACAATTTGGTCTGGCCTGGCTTTGATAAGTTTCAGCAGCCGCAGTGATGAATATCCATGTCATCAGAGAATAAAGGGAAAAAAGTGTTCAGTGTAAAAAGAAGATGCTACACTCTTACAAAACAAGGTGCTGTCTAGAACAAAAAAGGGTTATTTGGCTGTCCCCATGGAAGAACCTTTGAAGGTTCCCTTTTGGTTCCAAGTTGAACCCTTTTGGTTCCAGGTAGAACCCTTTTGGGTTCCATGTAGAACCCTTTCCACAGAGGTCAGCCTAGTAGTTAACCTCAAGGGTCAGTATACAAAAGGTTGCTGGTTCGAATCCCGAGCTGACTAGGTGATACATCTGTCGATTTGCCCTTGAGCAAGGCACTTGACAGCTGCAAAACCCTCTTTTTCTAACATGCTGACCAGACCGTTCGTGTGTGTGCCATCGCGTGCATGTTGATTTTTTCCACCCACACCAGATGTGATCAGGACACGCAGGCTGAAATACCAAAACAAACTCTGAACCAACTATATTAATTTGGGGGCCGGTCGAAAAGCATTAAACATTTATGGCAATTCAGCTTGCTGTTGCTAGCTAATTTGTCCTGGGTTATTTTACCTGAAGTGCACAAGGTCCTCTACTCAGACAATTAATCCACAGATAAAAGGTGGTAATAGTAATCTCTCCTACTTCAGGCTTCTTCTTCTTCTTTGCACTTCATATGGAGGTTGGTAACCAACTTTAAGGTGCATTACCACCACCAACTGGACTGGAGTGTGAACCTCAGTTCCTCTTTCAATCACCCATGTGGGTATATGCTCCTAAAAACCAATGAGAAGATGGGAGAGGCGGGACTTGCAGCGCGTCAAGCGTCACAAATAAAACCAAGTTCGATTTTAGCGCCTGGCTACGCAGAAGTCATTGACGCACGCGAGCAGTGTGGGTGCATTGATTGAATAACATGCATGTGTAAATGTATTTTGCAACATTTGCGCACTCGACAGGAGCGGTGTGGTCAGCATGTACGTTGTGTACGTTCATACTGTGTGTATGTTCAGATAGGACAAGTCGGACAGGTGGCATAAGTTCGACCAGCCGGACAGATAGGATAAGTTTGGCTGGCTGGCCAAATAGGTCAAGTCGGTCAGATAGAATAGTTTCGGCCGGCCAGATAGGTTAAGTTGGCCAGATATGACAAGTCGGCAGGTAGCATAAGTTCGGCCGGCAGGCCAGATAGGTGAAGATAGCATGTTTGGCCGGCAGGCCGGATAAGTTAAGTTGGCCAGATAGGACAGGTAGGCAGGTAGCATAAGTTTGGCCGGCAGGCCAGAGTGAATAAGGTCGGCCGGACGGACAGACGGATAGGATACTGTAAGTTCAGCCACCCGGACAGATAGGGAAAGTTGGACAAAAAAAAAAAATTGGCCAGAGAGGACAACCCGGACAGATAGGATAAGGTCAGCCGCCCAGACAGACAGGGAAAGTCAATCAGAACATTTATGTCAGCCAGATAGGACAAGCCGGACAGAAAGGACAATTCGTACAGATAGCATTATTTCGGCCGGACGGAGAGGATAAGTTCGGCCAGGTGGCATAAGTTCGCCGTCCAGACAGATAGGATAATGTTGGCCGGCTGGTCAGATAAGCCAAGTCAGCCAGACAGAATAAGTCGGACAGATATGATAGTTTCTGCCGTCCGGACAGATACGTCTATTGGCCAGATAGGACAAGCAGGCAGGTAGCATAAGTTCGGCAGGCAGGCTAGATAGGTTGAGATAGCATAACATCAGCCGTCAGGCCAGATAAATTAATTTGGCAGGTGGCATAAGTTCAGTCGGCTGGCCAGATAGAGACAGTTGGCCAGATAGGACAAGCCGGACAGATAGGATAATGTCTGTCGGACGGACGGATACGATCAGTTTGGCTGCCCAGACAGATATGTAAAAAATAGGAGAAGTTGGCCAGATAGCATATCTTCAGCCGGACAGACAGATAGGACAAGTTTAGGTGGCCAGTCAGATAGGACAAGCCTAACAAATAGGACAAGTAGGCCAGATAAGATGAGTGGCCAGCTGACCAGATAGGATAAGTTTGGACGGCCAGCGAGATTGGATAAGTCGGCCAAATAGGATATGTCGGCCAGATAAGATAGGCGAGCTGGCCAGATAGGATAAGTTCGGACGGCCGGTCAAATAGGACAAGTTTGCCAAATAGGATATGTTGACCAGATTGCATATGTTCTGCCGGCCAGAATGGATAAGTTTGGCCGGCTGACCAGATAGGATATTTTCGGCCGGCCGGTCTGAAAGGACCAATTCGGCCAACTGGACAAATAGGATACATTTGGCCACCCGAACAGATTTGCTAAGATTGTCCAGCTGGCCAGATAGGATATGTTCTGCCAGCCGGTCAGATAGGATCATTTGACTACCCGGACAGATAGGGTTAGTCAGCCAGTTATGTAAAGTAGGCCAGATAGGACAAGCCGGACAGATAGGCTGAGGTCGGCCGGATGGACAGATATGATAAGTTTGGCCGCCTGCACAGACAGGGAAATTTGGCCAGAAAGCTCAAGCCGGCCAGATCGGACAAGTCGGACAGATAGCATAAGTTTGGCCGGATGGGCGGAGAGGATAAATTCGTCAAGATGGCATATGTTCGACCAGCCGGACAGATAGGATAAGGTTGGTCAGCTGGCCAGATAGGCAAAGTTGGCCAGAAGGACAGGTTTCTGATAACTTATCTGGCCTTCAGGCCGAACTTATGCTAAGTTGGTTGGACAAGTCAGCGGGTAGCAAAAGTTTGGCCGGCTGGCCAGATTAGGATACATTCGGCCATCCGGACAGGTAGCTAAAGTTGGCCAAATAGGATAAGTTTGGCCGGCCAGATAGGATAAGTTCGGCCAGCCACCCAGAAAGGATAAGTCAGGCAAATAGGACAAGTTAGCCCGATAGCATGAATTCGTCCGGAGACAGGACAAGTTCTGCCGGATGGCCAGATAGGATATGTTCGGCCGGCCGGTCAGATGCGGCAAGTTCGGAGGGAGGAAGCTACTCACGGAGAGACTGCTAAGAACATACAGAACAATAAGTAATGGACCTTTTGCATCTTTATTTGTTCTTTCCCCTCTCCCTTATTCCTTCTGTCCCCCAACACACACACATAACCTCCCTCCCTCCCTCCCTCCCTCCCTCCCTCCCTCCCTCCCTCCCTCCCTCCCTCCCTCCCTCCCTCCCTCCCTCCCTCCCTCCCTCCCTCCCTCCCTCCCTCCCATCCACCCACACAAACACACCTCCTCTCCCTCTTATTCTTCCCTTTAATTTAAATCACCTTCCTCTCTTTCTTTGAAAAAGCACCACAGTTAGCTGATCTGTCAATCAGCTGTTGTCCTGTTGTGTGTCCTAAAGGAGTTGTGTGTGTGTGTGTGTGTTTGTGTGTGTGTGTTTGTGTGTGCGTGCTTGTGAGTGGCGGGTTGGTGGGCCCTACACCTCCAGCAGCGGTGAGCGGCTCGATCATTAACCAGGCAGGTAGTGAGTCAAACTGCTGAAAGGCGAGCCCAGTGACAGCTGATTTGAAAGACAATGGCCCCGTTCCCTCTACTTAACTTGTCACGCCAGTCAAAGCACCTTCTCCATTAACTTCAGACAGATCTGGAGGGAAACGACCCCCCATCTGCACATACATACACACATATACCATCTCGTCCCCCACACGGTGTGACAAGTATTATGGTGCTATATTGAGCTATTAGTGATGGGGGTAGCCTAAATGGAGGCCCTCTGGCTAGAAAGAATATAGAAGGAATACTGGAGATTTTTGTGGATAGTGTGTTGAATATGAATATCTGTTTCCCAATATTAGCATTTTAGATTAGTAGGGTTTTAGATCAATATGATATACCTGCAATGATTTGTAAGTGTAATAGAGTTGAACTCTAAGTTTAACTACAGAATTGTCAAACTTCTGTAAATGTTCACCGAGTAGGTAGACTTCTACCCTATGTACAGTATATAGAGTCATTAAACACTGGTCACTTTAATTATATTTACATGCTATTTTACCCACTTTTTGCAGTATGTACTGTACATTCGGAAAGTATTCAGACCCCTTCCCTTTTTCCACATTTTGTTACGTTACAGCCTTTTATTAAAAAAAAATATTTTACTAGGCAAGTCAGTTAAGAACAAATTCTTATTTACAATGACGGCCAAAGAACAGTGGGTTAACTGCCTTGTTAAAACTTCTACTTCCTCAGAAACCCGGGTCCGGGAGCACCCCCCACCACCCCCACCAGTAAAAAAGCTGACTAGCATAGCTAGCATAGCGTCACAAGTAAATACTAGCATCTAAATATCATTAAATCACAAGTCCAAGACACCAGATGAAAGATACACTTCTTGTGAATCCAGCAATCATTTCTGATTTTTAAAATGTTTTACAGGGAAGACACAATATGTAAATCTATTAGCTAACCACGTTAGCAAAAGACACCATTTTTCTTAGTCCACCATTTTTTCTCTCCACCAGTAGCTATCACCAATTCGACCAAATAAAGATATTGATAGCCACTAACCAAGAAAAAACTTCATCAAATGACAGTCTGATAACATATTTATTGTATAGCATAGGTTTTGTTAGAAAAATGTGCATATTTCAGGTATAAATCATAGTTTACAATTGCACCCACCATCACAACTCGACTAGAATAAATACAGAGAGCAACGTGTATTACCTAATTACTAATCATAAAACATTTCTTAAAAATACACAGCGTACAGTAATTGAAAGACACAGATCCTGTGAATCCAGACAATATTTCAGATTTTCTAAGTGTTTTACAGCGAAAACACAATAAATCGTTATATTAGCATACCACATGTGCAAACATTACCCCAGCATTGATTCAAGGCAAAAAGAGCGATAGCGTTATCACCTCCAAAATATATTAATTTTTTCACTAACCTTCTCAGAATTCTTCCGATGACACTCCTGTAACATCATATTACAACATACATATAGAGTTTGTTCGAAAATGTGCATATTTAGCCACAAAAATCGTGGTTATACAATGAGAAAAGTAGCCAAACTGGCCAGAAAATGTCGGGCGCCATCTTGGAGAGTGACCTAGTCTAATCAATAAATAATCATAAACTTGACTAAAAAATACAGGGTGGACAGCAATTGAAAGACAAATTAGTTCTTAATGCAATCGCTGAATTACATTTTTAAAATTAACCTTACTGTGCAATACAGGGTATGCCAAAGCGAAGCTACCCAAAAAAAAATGGCGGCTTATGCGTTTAACATTTTTCAACAGAACAACGATTTATCAGCATAAATAGTTCTTACTATTAGCTGAGCTTCCATCAGAATCTTGGGCAATGTATCCTTTCTCCGGTCTAATCGTCTTTTGGTCGAAAGATGTCCTCTTGTCCTGTCGAAATGGCCACTAACGTTCGGCATGTACCGGAAAAGTGTCCAACTCTTGAAAGTGCGTCACAAAGAAATGCCAGAAAATCTCAATAAACTGATATAAATTGCTATAAGTCGGTTTAAATTAACTACCTTATGATGTCTTTAACACCTATAACGAGTAAAAACATGACCGGAGATATATTACTGGCTAAACCAAAGCTTGGAACGAGGCCAGTCCGACGTCCATCGTGCGTCAAGCGCAGGGCAGAAAAGAAAGGTACTTCCGCATCTTGGTCTTATATAAAGTCCCAGATTGCGCAATCGACCCCATTCAAATTGTCACCACTTACTGACATCTAGAGGAAGGCGTAGGCAGTGTTTGTAGCCCCACAGCATTCACAGGGACTTATAAACTGACCTGGGAACAGAGGCCAAGATTTCTGAAATCTCACTCCCTGGCAGGAAAAGTGCTGTAGAATGAGTTCTGTTTCACTCAGAGACATAATTCAAACGGTTTTAGAAACTAGAGAGTGTTTTCTATCCAATAATACTAATAATATGCATATTGTACGAGCAAGAATTGAGTACTAGGCAGTTTAATTTGGAAACGTCAAGAAAAAAATAGTGCTAACAGCTCCCCCTATTGACAAAAGGTTGGCAGAACGACAGATTTTTACCTTGTCAGCTCGGGGATTCGATCTAGGAACCTTTCAGTCACTGACCCAATGCTCTAGCTACTAGGCTACCTGCCGCCCCAGCCTTATTCTGAAATGGATTAAATAAAACATTTTCCTCATCAATCTACACACAATACCCCATAATGACAAAGCGAAAACAGATTTTTAGACATTTTAGCAAATGTCTTATTTACATAAGTATTCAGACCCTTTGCTATGAGACTTGAAATTGAGCTCAGGTGAATCCTGGTGCCATTGATCATACTTGAGATGTTTCTACAACTTGATTGGAGTCCACCTGTAGTAAATTCAATTGATTGGACTTAAATTGGAAAGGTACACACCTGTCTATATAAGGTCCCACAGTTAACCGTGCATGTCAAAGCAAAAACCAAGCCATGAGGTTTGTGTTGAGGCACAGATTTGGGGAAGGGTACCAAAACATGTCTGCACCATTGAAGGTCCCCAAGAACACGTTGGCCTCCATCATTCTTAAATGGAAGAAGTTTGGAACCACCAAGACTCTTCCTAGAGCTGGCCGTCTGGGAAAACTGAGCAATCAGGGGAGAAGGGCCTTGGTCAGGGAGGTGACCAAGAACCCGATGGTCACTCTGACAGAGCTTAAAAGTTCCTCTGTGGAGATGGGAGAACCTTCCAGAAGGATAACCATCTCTATAGCATTCCACCAATTAGCCACTCCTCAGTTAAAAGCACACGACAGCCCTCTTGGACTCTCAGACCACGAGAAACAAGGTTCTCTGGTCTGATGACAACAAGATTTAACTCTTTGGCCTGAATGCCAAGCATCACGTCTGGAGGAAACCTGGCACCATCCCCACGGTGAAGCATGGTGGTGGCAGCATCATGCTGTGGGGATGTTTTTCAGCTGCAGGGACTGGGAGACTAGTCAGGATCGAGGGAAAGATGAATGGAGCAAAGTACAGAGAGATCCTTGATGAAAACCTGCTGCTGAAGGTTCACCTTCCAAAAGGACAACGACCCTAAGCACACAGCCAATACAACGCAGGAGTGACTTCGGGACAAGTCTCTGAATGTCCTTGAGTGGCCCAGCCCGGACTTGAACCCGATTGAACATCTCTGGAGAGACCTGAAAATTGCTGTGCAGCGACGCTCCCCATTCAACCTGACAGAGCTTGAGAGGATCTGCAGAGAAGAATGGGAGAAACTCCCCAAATACAAGTGTGCCAAGTTTGTAGTGTCATACCCAAGAAGACGCGAGGCTGTAATCGCTGCCAAAGGTGCTTCAACAAAGTACAGAATAAATGGTCTGAATACTTATGTAAATGTTATGTTTCCGTATTTATTTATTTTTTGCAAAAATGTATAAAACCTGTTTTTGCTTTGTCATTATGGGGTGTGTAGGATGTTGACAAAAAAAAATATTTAATCAATTTTAGAATAAGGCTGTAACGTAACAAAATGTGGAAAAACTCAAGTGGTCTGAATTCTTTCCGAATGCACTGTACATACTGTATTCTAATCAAGGCTCATCCTAAATAACTACTGGTGTACACACCTTTTCTATTCATATACTGTCCATACTGTCTTTACACACCATTATATGTATATCTATTTATTTGTTATTTTTATTATTATTACATTATATGCATATATACTGAACAAAAATATAACTGCAACATGTACAGTGTTTGTTCTATGTTTCATGAGCTGAAATAAAAGGTCCCAGAAAAAAGCTTATTTTTCTCACATTTTGTGGACAAATTTGTTTACATCGCTTGTTAGTGAACATTTATCCTTTGCCAAGATAATCCATCCACCTAACAGGTGTGGTATATCAAGAAGCTGATTAAACAGCACGATCATTACATATGTGCACCTTGTGCACCTTGTCCTTCTATGAACTGGAAGTAAAATCATTGACATTTTTGCAGGCTGCATTTATATTTTTGTTTATATTTCGGTCTTTGACATTGCTCGTTCTGATATTTCTTAATTTCTTAAGTTTTTGTTAGATTTTTCTGGGTTATGTATGTATAGTTTTTAATTGTTGCTAGGTATTACTGCCCTGTTGGAGCTAGAAACACAAGCATTTCACTGCACCTGCAATAACTGCAAATATGTGTATGCTACCAATATGCTTTGATTTGATTTAGCACACTATGAACTAATTGAACCACTTGTACTGCTGTTGTCTTTTAGATCACCACTAACTGAATACCATCATCACAATCTGACAACCAAAACAACACTCAACTCTCCCTAGTTTCAGTCCACCTCCAAAGCCCCTTTTCTCCATCACATTAATAGTACAACGCTTCCCAATTATTAACCGCCCCTGCAGAGCGCCTTTCGCATTCGAGCCAATCCCTCCCTCCACTTCCTGTGCTTTGTGATAATAGGCACTGGGACGACGCAGGCACATCTGTCAATCAAAGTGGCGTTGCGCCCCCCTTGGTCCTGCCCAGTGGCTGCCCATACACCCATACACCTCCACGGCTGCTTGGAGTCTCAACGGCTCAATGAGTAACCACCCAGCAGGTACTGAATCAAACTGCTGACGAGATGGTGGAGGGAGGAGGAGGAGGAGGAAAGGGAGAGGGATGTGTGTGTGGGTGGATGATGGAGGAAAGGAGGTAGAGTTTTTGTGTGTTGGGGGAGGGGTGGTCCAGAGATGACAATAGCATAATTTCATCATTTCACAGCCCACCTTGGTGATGTAACCTTTCACTGTGAATGGAGAGATGGGGAAAAGTTCTGTCCTTTCACTCTTTCACTCTCTCTTTTCTCTCTCCACTCTCCCACTCTCTTCCTTCCTCTCTTTGTCCTGCTTTGATGCTCTCTCTTTCCCTAGTTCTCACTCTCTCTCATCCTGTCTTCCATGAAAGAAGAGTGCTGTCAGTCTTGTCACCGCTGCCCAGCTAAACATTAACGTCTCCTCTGCCTGCCAAGTGTAGGGGGCAGAGGGGAGGTGAAACGGGGATGGCCCTCAGACAAAACGAGTGATGAAAAGAAGGAGTGATGTCGCAATGTGCCTGACAGATTCTCCTTTGTCTTTTCTCAACCTGTATTTGTGTATCTGTGCCATCAGCAGATTCCTGGCTTGAAGTAAAGGTTTTATGCCTCTGTTTTTCCTCCACTCTGAAGACTTGGACCTGAGGACACGTTGTCGGGGCTACTGTCCTATGTAGACAGGCCGTCATTCTGTACAATGAATGGAAAATTCTCTACAGGTCTTATATGACCAGACTTAAGGTGTAGTAGAGATAACACTATGTCATCAACACACGTGACACGTGGACATTATTTTGAATCGTTCAATTATTTTTCATAAAAGGGTAACCGCTTGAGTCAGAAGAACACTGCAGTTCTTTACATGGTTTAAAGTGATATAAATGAGCTCTCTTTTTTTCTCTAATTCTCAATCTTCCTGTTCTCTTCTCTCTCCGTCTCCCCATCTCGCTTCCTCATCTCTCTCTCTCTCCATCTCTCCATCTCGCTTGCTCATCTCTCTGCCTCCATCTCTCAATCTCTCCCTCCACCCCTTCATCTCTCTCTCTCTCTCACACACACTCTCTCTCCTATCCCTCTCTTTATGTTGTCACTCAGGCATATCCCTTCTTTCTCCTGATCTCTTTTGAATTATTAACTCTCTAGCTCAGGGGAGTGAATAGGTTGTGCTGAGTAGACACAGCACAGATCCGGCTTCACATTGCACGCATTTCGGAAGTCCGTCCATTTGGTGGGGGATTATATAGCTGCTCCCTATCAGCCCCCAACCACACACTATACACACATTATGCACTTTCTCTCTCCCCCCTCTCTCTCTCTCCCACTCCCACGCCCACGCCCACACAGGCACACACGTACGAGGTGTAACCTCACCATCACAAAGAGGTGTTTTACTGACCAGCAATATACATGTCAGATATGTATATAAAAATACATAAGCATATAGAGAGTACAGAAATACAGTTTTCCCCATTGGCATTCCTCTAAACTGTAGTGTTGGAGCTCTGAGCCTCCTGTGGTGAAGCCTCCCACTCGCCTAGCCAGGCTCTCCCCAGGCAGGCCCTCTCCTCTGGGCTGCACCAGCAATGATTAACCCTGGTGCTGATCAATGGTTCTGCTGACTGATACGTCACTGGAACCTTGCAGCTGCCATGTAAAGGAAGCGTCAACTCTATGCTGCTGGTGACAGAGCACGTCCACTCTGTCACACACGTATTCACGCATGCACGGACGCACCCACACACACACACACACAAACACACACACACATATATACAGATGCACGCGTGGGTGGTAACATGAACATCCAGCAGTGTACACAAATAAAGATAGATGTCTTGGAGAGAGGAGAGGAATGTTCTCATGGCAAAGCAGTAGATGGAAGGGGACTTTTCAGTTTCCATATTTCATTTCCCATGGTATCTGATTCAACAATCCAGTCTAACATGTAAAATTAAGATGAGCAAGTTTGCTTTGTCACAATTAACCTTGTTTTATATTAAATGGAAGATTTCTATACATAAATACACAGGTGCCATATAAGGGAAATCAGAGTTGTGTGTTAACCGTGTTTGACATGTACCTTTTGTGTTGCCTCATTATGGAATGGGCCGGGTCATATTAGGGGGGATTAAAAAGACAAAAACAGCCCATCATTCCTAATACACCTGTAATCAGGGCCTTAGTGTAGATGATTTCCCTCCCTCCATCTCTTTTACTCTTTCCATTCTCTATCTATTTTTCTATCCCTCTCCTTACCTCTCTCTCTCCCTCTCCTCCTTACCCCCCCCCCCCCCCCGCTTGTGTCTCAGTATTAGGTACAGAATCATTAACCTGTCTGTGTGAGTGGGATGTGCTGACAGAACATTCTGCCTTTGTGTTTCCTGTCATCTTCAGGAAGTCATGGTTTCCCTCTCTGTCGAGGACCAGGGCCACAGAGTGATGAGCTATTCCCTATATCTCTCTTTGTTGTTAATTTTTTTGTATTATTTTCAACTTTGTATCTCTTCTATTTCATTGTCTCTTTCTATCTCACCCTCTAGCTGAATAAGCTGTTTTTTTATTATAGTGTACATAATGTAGTGTGTTACTATGGTATGCTTACAGCCTATACAGGTTACTCTGCAGAGTATACTATTAGGTATTAGGAAACACACAGCATTAGCATGTTTTTTATATGAAAGTATGTTTTTTATAAAGAGTGTGAGTGTGTGTGTGTGTGTGTGTGTGTGTGTGTGTGTGTGTGTGTGTGTGTGTGTGTGTGTGTGTGTGTGTGTGTGTGTGTGTGTGTGTGTGTGTGTGTGTGCGTGCCTGTGTGTGGGGGATGGCACAGTGGCCCAGTGGCCCCTCCCTTTCGTCCTCATGCTGAGAGTTGGTTAAAGTATTAACCCAGCGCCGTTTAACAATATTGCTGACTGGTGTGAGGAGCCAGGGGATCAAAGTTATCATGTAGAGGAAAGAGGGTCCTTTCAGCTGCTCCCATACAGCCTGTCCACTCCATCTTACTGGGCCATTCACACAGGCTTACAGCAGCAGGACCAAGGCCCCTCCCACCCTCCCACTCCTCACCTACCTCATACTACTCTCATTTTTCATCCCCTCCCACTCTCCTTTCTTACCACCTTTCCTAATTTTCATTTTGTTACCATTTTGCTTCCTTTAAATTGAGATTTTAGACTTTTGCTCATGTTTTCCATGTTAAATTCCTTAATGCTGTTATGTAGGCACACATACATTCCACACCCCACCTCCCTCACTCTACCTCTTCTCCTCTCTGTCACCTGCAATCTCAAGCCCATCCACATTTGATTAGCTGGGTCATTAAATCTTGATATGTGTGAACCAGTCCAGATTGAGATCCCTGCTAATGTCTCTCCAGCCAGACAGGAGTGGGAGGACAGGCTATGGCCACATTAATAAGGTATCATTATGCCCTTTACATACTTAATTGTATTGATGAAGCCTCCCTGTATATAAGTATAACTATAACTATATACAGCCTCTGAAAAGAGGTCTGGACCTGTATGGCACAGAAAGTTAAGCCCCGGTTGAAGCCCCTCTGTTCGTTCATTTTGTATCTCTGGATTTTGAGTTCCTTCCAGTTCCAAGTATTGAATAACTTGACAGGTCCTCTAAAGCCTTGTTCACATTGGCAGTTTGAAGTGACTCAAATCCAATTTTTTTTTGCATATCTGATTGGAATCTGTTATTTTTCCTGTAGTCTGAACAGCCAAGAAGCACATGGAATTGGATATTTCAAGCCACATTTCAAACCACCTTCCTACAGTACGTGGTTTGAAATCAGATACACATTTGACTTGTGTCTAAATAGTCAAATGTGATTTATTTTCCCTCAAGTGGTTTTTAGACATTTATTTGACATATCTTGCTGCTTGCTAGGTACTCTGTTGACAGTTTGACAATAACTTGTGGTAGCTAACTGGCTTGTTAATCGTTTACAAATGAGTGAATGTGCTAGAAAGCTACACAGCTACCTGGCCAGCTAGTTGACTGCTGTGGCTTTCAAAAAAGGACTTGTTTTGAAAGTTGGATCATTTTATCCTTCAAGGCTTTAAAAGTGTTCTTACACTATGATTTTGAACATTCAAAGCAACTGGGAAACGTCCATGGCAGGCATTGTTGTCACCTTAGATTGCTTCATTAACTTCTGAGTGATAGGAAGCTCGAGCACCACCACCAATCAACCTACACCACTACGCACACACCCCTAGTTTATTATGACAACTGGCGTAGCCATGGCAGCATAATGACTGCTGTCTTAACATACAACAATCCAATTTGGTCACATGTAATTTGCTGTTTGGACAGTCAGTATTCCAAAACAAATTGTAAAAACAAAACTGATTTGAGCATTAAGGCCTGGAGTGAACAAACTCCATAATGCTGCTCAGTTGTGTCCAGCAGAAGTGTGTGTTACCTTAAACAAACATCCCAGCTATAGGTGTGTTGACTTTGGCAGAGCAACTAGCTGTTACACAGAAGGAGAGATATTTCTGGATAGGTTTTCACACAATGCTGTGGAATTACGGGGTAAGGTGTGACAGTTCCATCTCTACTCAGTGACATCATCACCTGGTCTGTCCAGAGCTCTGCCAACCACAAGGAGGGCATTAACCGTACAATTTGATTTACCTTACATACACACAAGAGACCACTATCCATTTATTTTTATTTTTATACTGTGTGTGTGTGTGCGTTTGTGTGCGCCTATGACTGTATTAGAAGAGTCCTCAATGGGAAAGGCGCAGATGGAATGATGGAATGGGCAAGAGGTGGGGGGAGAGAGTATGTATGTATGTGTGTGTGTGTGTGTGCTGGGGGGGGGTTACCCTGCCGGCGTGGATGGTGATAGATTGGTCTGGGGAGAACGGCTATGCAGATCTACTCATCAAGATTGATGTTCTGCCATTCTGCTTTAAGTG
Source organism: Salvelinus namaycush (assembly GCF_016432855.1). Lineage (NCBI taxonomy): Eukaryota > Metazoa > Chordata > Actinopteri > Salmoniformes > Salmonidae > Salvelinus > Salvelinus namaycush. Next base: position 39,400,087 of record NC_052322.1, read on the forward strand.
CAATTAAAATGGGGCCTGTGTTAAAAAGCCCACCCAATAACATCACCCAGGCTTAGATTACACTACAGCACTGTACCGTATTACCAGTTATGAAGAGGCCCATTGAGACTACATCTGATGCTCCAGTTGCCCAGTGTGTCTGTGTAGTCCCACAGTGACATCCCACACAGTGTCTGTGTATTCCCACAGTGACATCCCACACAGTGTCTGTGTAGTCCCACAGTGACATCCCACAGTCCCCAGTTCTGTTCTGTCCTGAGAACTGGACACAAAAGGCCATGTGAAGATACCAAGATGTTTGTTTTCAGTTTTCCCTCATTACAATCTCAACTCCATCTAGACAGAATTACACCAGAACCCACATTTGTATCATCCATTGACATCAATAGATGATTTAGACGGAAATGTAGAGTATTGTAGGTTTCCTCCCTAAGTGCTGTCCTCCCCAGTTCACTAGGCTACGCCCAGCTCAGTTAGTGTCAAGTTGTTAACCCCATGTCACCAGAAGCCCAGGCCGTATTTGGGCCTCCGTGATGGATGGGTCTTCATGGACTTGTCCCACGCAAACATATTCTCAGAGTCAGCTGAGAGAGGTGCAGCACGTGTGTGTCTCACACACACGCACACACACACACACACACACACACACACACACACACACACACACACACACACACACACACACACACACACACACACACACACACACACACACACACACACACACACACACACACACACACACACACACACGTGTATCTACCCCCAATCATATTCCTGTACACGGTCTACAGGGGCCCCTCTCTCGCTCGCCCACCAACACCCCATGTCCCCCTCCAAACCCAGATGGTTGGGTCTGACCCCACTGTCACAGACACAGAAAATAATTTAGATTTTCGTATTTTTTAAATGCTAAAATCGATCCCTCTCCTTGGCCCGATTATGTGAGGGCTTGACATCTTGGTTCTCTTAATGAACCAGTAAAAATGAATTTAGTCAACACTCCCCCAGGGGAACATGTAATGATGAATTGCAGGGTTTTTACAAATGAGTATGATTTTCTGTCTTTTGTCAAAATGTGAGAACCGGCTTGAACCTAAAGGGAAAACACGTCTATCTTGGCTCACTGAGGTGATGCTCTGTTTTTCATTAGTCTTCTTTTCATATTCAGGGACTCCCGTAGAGCACAGAGGACAGAGTCTGTACAAGTAGGAATGTCTTAAATCTTCTAGCTATAGGCAAGAACATGTTTCTGTCTCTAAGAAAATGAAAACCGTCATAAAAGATTATAGAGATATGTTGGTTTTAGTCCAGTTTGCAGGATCTAAGAGCAATCTGGATCTGGATTTCCTAGAACAACATGTTATCAGGAGCAGGTATCTTTGGTAAGGGCAAGGTTTTGTTGCTCTTTAATAGAAAGGATTTTATCTTTTGAAAGTCATGGCATTTCCCCCTGCTTGAAGTGATATTTTCTTTGATTTTCTTATGTACAGTTGAAGTCGGAAGTTTACATACACCTAGGTTGGAGTCATTAAAACTTGTTTTTCAATCACTCCACAAATTTCTTGTGAACAAGCTATAGTTTGGGCAAGTCGGTTAAGACATCTACTTTGTGTATGACACAAATCATTTTTTGCAGCAATTGTTTACAGACAGATTATTTCACTTATAATTCACTTTATCACAATTCCAGTGGGTCAGAAGTTTACATACACTAAGTTGACTGTGCCTTTAAACAGCTTGGGAAATACCAGAATATGTCGTCATGCTTTAGAAGCTTCTGATAAGCTAATTGACATAATTTGAGTCAACTGGAGGTGTACCTGTGGATGTATTTCAAGGCCTACCTTCAAAGTCAGTTTCTCTTTGCTTGACATCATGGGAAAATCAAAAGAAATCAGCCAAGACCTCAGAAAAAAAATTGTAGACCTCCACAAGTCGGGTTTATCCTTGGGAGCAATTTCCAAACGCCTGAAGGTACCACGTTCATCTGTACAAACAATAGTACACAAGTATAAACACAATGGGACCACGCAGCCGTCATACCGCTCAGGAAGTAGATGCGTTCTGTCTCCTAGAGATGAACGTACTTTGGTGCAAAAAGTGCAAATCAATCCCAGAACAACAGCAAAGGACCTTGTGAAGATGCTGGAGGAATCAGGTACAAAGTATCTATATCTACAGTAAAGCGAGTCCTATATCGACATAACCTGAAAGGACACTCAGCAAGGAAGAAACTACTGCTCCAAAACCGCCATAAAAAAAACAGACTAAGGTTTTCAACTGCACATGGGGACAAAGATCATACTTTTTGGAGAAATGTCCTCTGGTCTGATGAAACAAAAATAGAACTGTTTGGCCATAATGACCATCGTTATGTTTGGAGGAAAAAGGGGGAGGCTTGCAAGCTGAAAAACACCATCCCAACCGTGATGCACGGGGGTGCCAGCATCATGTTGTGGGGGTGCTTTGCTGCAGGAGGGACTGGTGCACTTCACAAAATAGATGGCATCATGAGGCAGGAAAATTCTGTGGATATATTGAAGCAACATCTCAAGACATCAGTCAGGAAGTTAAAGCTTGGTCGCAAATGGGTCTTCCAAATGGACAATGACCCCAACCATACTTCCAAAGTTGTGGCAAAATGGCTTAAGGACAACAATGTCAACCTATTGGAGTGGCCATCACAAAGCCCTGACCTCAGTCCTATAGAAAATTTGTGGGCAAAACTGAAAAAGCATGTGCGAGCAAGGAGGCCTACAAACCTGACTCAGTTACACCAGCTCTGTCAGGTCGAATGGGCCAAAATTCACCCATCTTATTATGGGAAGCTTGTGGAAGGCTACCCGAAACGTTTGTCCCAAGTTAAACAATTTAAAGGCAATGCTACCAAATACTTATTGAGTGTATGTAAACTTTTGAACCACTGGGAAAGTGATGAAAGAAATATAAGCTGAAATAAATCACTCTTGTCACGTTCTGACCTTTATTTCCTTTGTTTTCTGTCTTTGTGTCTCTGCACCAGATAGGACTGTTTTCGGTTTTCACGTTTGTTGTTTTGTATTTGGAAGTGTTCAGTTTATTGTCTTTAATTAAACATTATGGACAATTACCACGCTGCGCTTTGGTCCTCTCCTTCTTCCACCGAAGAAAACCGTTACAACTCTCTACTATTATTCTGACATTTCACATTCTTAAAAAAAATTGGTGATCCTAACTGACAGGGAATTTTTACTAGGATTAAATGTCAGGAATTGTGAAAAACTGAGTTGAAATGTATTTGGCTAAGATGTATGTAAACTTCCGACTTCAGCTGTATTAGATCCAATGTGTCACAATATATATTTTCAAAAGAAGGTACCTCCCAGCAAACCGGGAACATTCCCAGAACATTAGCTAAGATTCCCATTAAGTTCTAGTTAGGGATCTAACATCTAACAAAATCTATTTATTTAACAAAAATGTTTTATATGAAATATCCTTGCAATGTTCTAACATTCACTGAAATGTTGTGCAAAACATCTGTTACATTCCACAAAAGTTTTTATGTTTGTATGAAACATTTGCCTGATGTTGCAATAACTTTTCTATAAACCTTTTAATCTATTCTTTCATAAAGGTTCACAGAATGTTTCACTAGGTTGTGAGAACTGTCTGGTGGGAATATTTTGGGGACATAACAAAAAATAATGATCCCAACAACTGTCCAGTCGTGCATATACAATGTTTCTTTTAGGGTGTAAAAAAAGGAACACCTACGTGAGAATGTTGTTTATTGACTACAGCTCAGCGTTCAACACCATAGTTCCCTCCAAGCTAATCACAAAGCTAAGGAACCTGGGATTAAACACCTCCCTCTGCAATGGGATCCTGGACTTCACAACAACACATCCGCCACGCTGACCCTCAACACTGCGGCCCCTCGGGGGTGTGTGCTTATCCCCCTTCTGTACCCCCTGTTCACCCATGACTGCTTGGCCTTGCACGACTCCAACACCATTCTTAAGTTTGCCGACGACACGATGGTGGTAGGCCTGATCACAGACGACGATGAGACAGTCTACAGGGAGGAGGTCAGAGACCTGGCAGAGTGCTGCAAAGATAATAACCTCTTCCTCAACGTCAGCAAGACAAAGGAGCTGATCGTAGACTACAGGAAACAGAGGGCCAAGCACAACCATCTTTCACATCGACGGGGCTGTGGTGGAGCGGGTTGAGAGCTTTAAGTTCCTCATTGTCCACATCATTAAGGACCTATCATGGTCCAAACACACCAACTCAGTCGTGAAGAGGGCACGGCAGCGCCTCTACCCCCTCAGAAAGATGAAACATTTTGGCATGGGCCCTGAGATTCTCAAAAAGTTATACAGCTCAACCACTGAGAGCATCTTGAATGGCTGCATCACCGCTTGGTATGGCAACTGCTTGGCAAATGCTACAGAGGGAACTGAGTATGACCCAGTACATCACTGGGTCCGAGCTCCCTGCCATCCAGGACCTCTATACAAATGCGGTGTCAGAGGAAGGCCCTAAAAATTGTCAAAGACTCCAGGCATCCAAGTCATAGACTGTTCTCTCTGCTACTGCACAGCAAACGGTACTGGAGCACCAGGTCTAGGTCCAAAAGGCTCCTCAACAGCTTCTACTCCCAAGTAATAAGACTGCTGAACAGGTAATCAAATGGTTACGCAGACTATTTGCATTGACCACCTTTTTTGTACTGGCTTTATGCACACTCACTGGACTCATCCTTGAGATTCTACAACTTGATTTGAGTCCACATGTGGTAAATTCAATTAATTGAACATGATTTGAATTGTTTGCAGAGCTCTGAGGCAGGATTGTGTTGAGGAACAGATCTGGGGAAGGGAACCAAAACATTTCTGCAGCATTGAAGGCCTCCAGGAACACAGTTGCCTGCATCATTCTTAAATTGAAGAAGTTTTTAATCACCTATATTTCTTAGAGCAGGCCACCCGGCAGAACTGAGCAATTTGAGGAGAAGGGCCTTGATAAGAAAGGTGTCCAAGCATCCGATGGTAACTCCAACAGAGCTCCTCTGTGGAGATTGGAGAACCTTCCAGAAGGACAACCATCTCTGAGGCACTCCACCAATCAGGCCTTTATGGTAGAGTGGCCAGAAGGAAGCCACTCCTCAGTAAAAGGCACATGACACCCCGCTTGGAGTTTGCCAAAAGGCACCTAAAGGACTCCCAGACCATGAGAAACAAGATTCTCTGGTCTGATGAAACCAAGACTGAAATCTTTGGCCTGAATGCCAAGAGTCACGTCTGGAGGAAACCAGGCACCGTTCATCACCTGGCCAATACCAACCCTACAGTGAAGCATTGTGGTGGCAGCATCATGCTGTGGGGGTGTTTTTCAGCGACAGGGACTGGGAGACTAGTCAGGATCGAGGGAAAGATGAACTGAGCAAAGTACAGAGATCCTTGATGAAAACTTGCTCCAGAGCACTCAGGACCTCAGACTGGGGCGGAGGTTCACCTTCCAACAGGACAACGACACTAAGCACACAGCAAAAACAATGTAGGAGTGGCTTCGGGACAAGTCCATGAATGTCCTTGAGTGGCCCATGCAGAGCCCGGACTTGAACCCGATCTAACATCTCTGGAGAGATCTGAAAATAGCTGTGCAGCGACGCTCCCCATCCAACCAGAGCTTGAGAGGATCTCAAGTCAAATCAAATGTATTTGCCAAATACAGCAGGTGTAGACCTTAGCGTGAAATGCTTACTTACAAGCCCTTAACCAACAGAAAATATTTACTAATAAACTAAAGTAAAAAAAGAAGAAAAAAGTAACACAATAAAATAACTATAATGAGGCTGTTTACAGGGGGTACCGGTACCGAATCAATGTAGGGGGTACAGGTTAGTCGAGGTAATTTGTACATACAAGTAAGGGCAAACTGACTATGCATAGATAATAAACAGTGAGTAGCAGCAGTGTAGGGTAGAAGCTGTTAAGGAGCCTTTTGGACCTAGACTTAGCGCTCCGGTACCGCTTGCCGTGCAGTAGCAGAGTGAACAGTCTATGACTTGGGTGACTGGAGTCTTTGACCATTTTTTGAGCCTTCCTCTGACACTGTCTAGTATATAAATTCAGCAAAAAAAGAAACGTCCCTTTTTCAAGACCCTGTCTTTCAAAGATAATTTGTAAAAATCCAAATAACTTCACAGATCTTCATTGTAAAGGGTTTCCCATGCTTGTTCAATGAACCATAAACAATTAACCTCAGCTGACTCTTAAGAACCCGACCCCAATTTTCACCTAACATGACTTACCCAAATCTAACTGCCTGTAGCTCAGGCCCTAAAGCAAGGATATGCATATTCTTGGTACAATTTGAAAGGAAACACTTTGAAGTTGTTTGTGGGAATTTGACAGGAATGTTTGAGAATATAATACGTTAGATCTTGTAAAAGATCTATCATGTACCATCATCTTTGAAATGCAAGAGAAAGGCCATAATGTATTATTCCAGCCCAGGTGCAATTTAGATTTTGGCTACTAGATGGCAGCAGTGTATGTGCAAGTTTCAGACTGATCCGATGAACAATTGCATTTCTGTTAAATGTTTTTGATCAAGACTGCCCAAATGTGCCTAATTTGTTATTTGTTGTTTCATGTTCAAAACTGTGCACTCTCCTCAAACAATAGCATGGTATTCTTTCACTGTAATAGCTACTGTAAATTGGACAGTGCAGTTAATTTTTAACTTTCTGCCAATATCAGATATGTCTATGTCCTGGGAAATGTTCTTGTTACTTACAACCTCATGCTAATCGCATTAGCCTACATTAGCTCAACCGTCCCACGGAAGTCAATGAACATGCACCTGTGGAATGGTCGTTAAGACACTAACAGCTTACAGACGGTAGGCAATTAAGGTCACAGTTTGAAAACGTAGGACACTAAAGAGGCCTTTCTACTGACTCTGAAAAACAACTAAAGAAATATGCCCAGGGTCCCTGCTCATCTGCATGAACGTGCCTTAGGCATGCTGCAAGGAGGCATGAGGACCGCAGATGTGGCCAGGGCAATAAATTGCAATGTCCGTACTTTGAGACAGCGCTACAGGGAGACAGGACGGACAGCTGATCATCCTCGCAGTGGCACACCACGTGTCACAACACCTGCACAGGATCGGTACATCCGAACATCACACCTGCGGGACAGGTACAGGATGGCAACAACAACTGCCCGAGTTACACCAGGAATGCACAATCCCTCCATCAGTGCTCAGACTGTCCGCAATAGGCTGAGCGAGGTTGGACTGAGGGCTTGTAGGCCTGTTGTAAGGCAGTTCCTCACCAGACATCACAGGCAACAAAGTCACCTATGGGCACAAACCCACCGTCGCTGGACCAGACAGGACTGGCAAAAAGTGCTCTTTACTGACGAGTCGCAGTTTTGTCTCACCAGGGGTGATGGTTGGATTCGCATTTATCGTCGAAGGAATGAGCGTTACACCGAGGCCTGTACTCTGGAGCGGGATTGATTTGGAGGTGGAGGGTCCGTCATGGTCTGGGGCGGTGTGTCACAGCATCATCGGACTGAGCTTGTTGTCATTGTAGGCAATCTCAACGCTGTGCGTTACATGGAAGACATCCTCCTCCCTCATGTGGTACTCTTCCTGCAGGCTCATCCTGACTTGACCCTCCAGCATGACAATGCCACCAGCCATACTGCTCGTTCTGTGGGTGATTTCCTGCAAGACAGGAATGTCAGTGTTCTGCCAGCGAAGAGTCCGGATCTCGATCCCATTGAGCATGTCTGGGACCTGTTGGATCGGTTGGTGAGGGCTAGGGCCATTCCCCCCAGAAATGTCCGGGAACTTGCAGGTGCCTTGGTGGAAGAGTGGGGTAACATCTCACAGCAAGAACTGGCAAATCTGGTGCAGTCCATGAGGAGGAGATGCACTGCAGTACTTAATGCAGCTGGTGGCCACACCAGATACTGACTGTTACTTTTGATTTTGACCCCCCCTTTGTGCAGGGACACATTACAATTTCTGTTAGTCACATGTCTGTGGAACTTGTTCAGTTTATGTCTCAGTTGTTGAATCTTGTTATGTTAATACAAATATTTACACATGTTAAGTTTGCTGAAAATAAACGCAGTTGACAGTGAGAGGACATTTCTTTTAGTTTAGGTCCTGGATGGCAGGAAGTTTGGCCCCAGTGATGTACTGGGCTGTAATTACTACCTTCTGTATGTCCTTACTATCGCATGCCTAGCAGTTGCCATACCAGGCGGTGATGCAACCGGTCAGGATGCTCTCGATGGTGCAGCTGTAGAACTCTTTGAAGATCTGGGGACCGATTCCAAATTTTTTCAGTCTCCTGAGGGGGAAAAGGCATTTTCATGCCCTCTTCATGACTTTCTTGTTGTGTTTGGATCATAATAGTTTGTTGGTGATGAGGACACCAAGGATCTTGAAACTCTCTGCCCACTCCACTACAGCCCTGTCAATGTGAATGGGGCATTTTCGTACCTCCTTTTCCTGTAGTCCACAATCATCTCCTTCATCTTGCTCACGTTGAGGGAGAGGATGTTGTCCTGGCACCACACTGCCAGGTCTCTGACCTCTTCCTTATAGGCTGTCTCATCGTTGTCTGTGATCAGGCCTACCACCATTGTGCCGTCAGGAACCTTAATGATGGTGTTGGTGTCATGCTTGGCCTGGGTCAACAAGGAGTACAGGAGGGGACTAAGCACGCACCCTTGAGGTGTCTCCGTGTTGAGGATCAGCGTGGCAGATGTGTTGTTGCCTACCCTTACCACCTGGAGGCGGCCAGTCAGGAAGTCCAGGATCCAGTTGCAGAGGGAGGTGTTTAGGCCCAGGGTCCTTCGCTTGGTGATGAGCTTTGTGAGCACTATGGTGTTGAACACTGAGCTGTAGTCAATGAACAACATTCTCACATATGTGCAGTGGTGTAAAGTACTTAAGTAAAAATACTTTAAAGTACTACTTCAAATCAAATTTATTTATATAGCCCTTCGTACATCAGCTGATATCTCAAGGTGCTGTACAGAAACCCAGCCTAAAACCCCAAACAGCAAGCAATGCAGGTGTAGAAGCACCTGAGTCATTTTTTGGGGTATCTGTACTTTACTTTGCTATTTATATTTTTGACAACTTTTACTTTTACTTCACTACATTTCTAAAGAAAATAATGTACTTTTTACACCATACAGTTTCCCTGAAACCCAAAAGTACTCATTACACTTTGAATGCTTAGCAGAAAATAAAAATTGTCAAATTCACACAATTATCAAGAGAACATCCCTGGTTATGACTACCGCCTCTGATCTGGCGGTCTCACTAAACACACGTATTTCATTTGTAAATTATGGCTGAGTGTTGGAATGTGCCCCTGGCTATCCGCTAATCAAAAAAAAAAAAAAAAAATGGTGCAGTCTAGTTAAGGCATTAAGTATATTTGAGCAATTTTATTTACTTTGATACTTAAGTATATTTAAAACCAAATACTTTTTTGACTTTTACTCAAGTAATATTTTACTGGGCGTGTTTCACTTTTACTTGAGTCATTTTCTTTACTTTTACTCAAGTATGAGAGTTGGGTACTTTTTCCACCGCTGCTCAGGAATGTTTTTTGTACCATGATAAAAACATATATTTGTATATTACTCGCTAATGTTCAGTCTCTGAATAATAAAGTTGAATAGCTGAGGGCTAGGATTTCCTTCCAGAGGGACATCAGGGATTGTAACATTCTCTGTTTCACGGAAACATGGCTCTCTCGGGATACACTGTCTGAGTCTGTACAGCCAGTTGTGTTCTCAGTTCATCACGCAGACATGAATAAATATCTCTCCGGGAAGAAGAAGGGCGGGGGTGTACGTTTCATTATTAACTACTCATGGTGTGATTGTGATAACATACAGGAACTCAAGTCCATTTGTTCACCCGACCTAGAATTCCTCACAATCAAATGCTGACCGTATCACCTCCCAGGAGAATTCTCTTCAGTTATAGTCACAGCCGTGTATATTCCCCCTCAAGCCGATACCACGACAGACCTCAAAGAACTTCACTGGACTTTATGCAAACTGGAAAACATATATTGTGAGGCCTCATTTATTGTTGCTGGAGATTTTAACAAAGCAATTTTGAGAAAAACTTTTACCGAAGTTCTATCAACGCATTGACTGTAGCACTCGCGCTGCTAAAACACTGGATCACTGCTACTCCAACTTCCGAGATGTCTACAAGACCCTCCCTCGCCCTCCCTTCGGCAAATCTGACAACGACTCCATTTTGCTCCTCCCTTCCTATAGGCAGAAACTCAAACAGGAAGAACCCGTGCTAAGGACTATTCAATGCTGGTCTGACCAATCGGAATCCACGCTTCAAGATTGTTTTGATCACACGGGCTGGGATACAGTATGTTCTGTGTAGCCTCCGAGAATAACAATGACAAATACACTGATACGGTGACTGAGTTTATCAGGAAGTGTATAGGAGATGTTGTACCCAATGTGACTATTAAAACCTACCCTAACCAGAAACCGTGGATAGATGGCAGCATTTGTGCAAAACTGAAAGCACAAACACCGCATTTAACCATGGCAAGGTAATGGGCAATATGCCCGAATCTAAACAATGTAGTTATTCCCTCTGTAAGGCAATCAAACAGGCAAACGTCAGTATAGAGACAAAGTGGAGTCCCAATTCAACGGCTCAGACACGAGACGTATGTGGCAGGTTCTACAGACAATTACGGACTACAAAAGGAAAACCAGCCACGTAACAGACACCGAAGCCCTGCTTCCAGACAAGCTAAACACCTTCTTTGCCCGCTTGGAGAATAACACAGTGCCACTGATGTGGCCCGCTACCAAGGACTGTGGGCTCTCCTCCGTGGCCGATGTGAGTAAGTCATTTAAGCGTGTTAACCCTCGCAAGTCTGCCTGTCCAGACGGCATCTCTAGCCGCATACTCAGAAAATGCACAGACCAGCTGGCTGGAGTGTTTACGGACATACAGTTGAAGTCGGAAGTTTGCATACACCTTAGGCAAATACATTTAAACTCAGTTTTTCACAATTCCTGACATTTAATCCTAGTAAGGATTCCCTGTCTTAGGTCAGTTATTATCACCACTTTATTTTAAGAATGTGAAATGTCAGAATAATAGTAGGGAGAATGATTTATTTCAGCCTTTATTTCTTTCATCACATTCCCAGTGGGTCAGAAGTTTACATACACTCAATTAGTATTTGGTAGCATTGCCTTTAAATTGTTTAACTTGGGTCAAACGTTTCGGGTAGCCTTCCACAAGCTTCCCACAATAAGATGGGTGAATTTTGGCCCATTCGACCTGACAGAGCTGGTGTAACTGAGTCAGGTTTGTAGGCCTCCTTGCTCGCACACACTTTTTCAGTTCTGCCCACAAATGTTCTATAGGATTGAGGTCAGGGCTTTGTGATGGCCACTCCAATACCTTGACTTTGTTGTCCTTAAGCCATTTTGCCACAACTTTGGAAATATGGTTGGGGTCATTGTCCATTTGGAAGACCCATTTGCGACCAAGATTTAACATCCTGACTGATGTCTTGAGATGTTGCTTCAATATATCCACAGAATTTTCCTGCCTCATGATGCCATCTATTTTGTGAAGTGCACCAGTCCCTCCTGCAGCAAAGCACTCCCACAACACGATGCTGTCACCCCCGTGCTTCACGGTTGGGATGGTGTTCTTCGGCTTGCAAGCATCCCCCTTTTTCCTCCAAACATGACGATGGGCATATGGCCAAACAGCTATATTTTTGTTTCATCAGACCAGAGGGCATTTCTCTAAAAAGTACTATATTTGTCCCCATGTGCAGTTGCAAACCATAGTCTGGCTTTTTTATGGCGGTTTTGGAGCAATGGCTTCTTCCTTGCTGAGCGGCCTTTCAGGTTATGTCGATATAGGACTCATTTTACTGTGTATATAGATACTTTTGTACCTGTTTCCTCCATCATCTTCACAATGTCCATTGCTGTTGTTCTGGGGTTGATTTGCACTTTTCGCACCAAAGTACGTTCATCTCTAGGAGACAGAATGCTTCTCCTTCCTGAGCAGTATGATGGCTGCGTGGTCCCATGGTGTTTATACTTGCGTACTATTGTTTGTACAGATGAACTTGGTACCTTCAGGCGTTTGGAAATTGCTCCCAACGATGAACCAGACTTGTGGAGGTCTACAATTTTTGTCTGAGGTCTTGGCTAATTTCTTTGGATTTTCCCATGATGTCAAGCAAAGATGCACAAATTTTGATGGTAGGTCTTGAAATACATCCACAGGTACACCTCCAATTGACTCAAATTATGTCAATTAGCCTATCAGAAGCTTCTAAAGCCATGACATTTTTTTCTGGAATTTTCCATGCTGTTTAAAGGCACAGTCAACTTAGTGTATGTAAACTTCTGACCCACTGGAATTGTGATACAGTGAATTATAAGTTAAATAAACTGTCTGTAAACAATTGTTGGAAGAATTACTTGTGTCATGCACAAAGTAGATGTCCTTACCGACTTGCCCAAACTATAGTTTGTTAACAAGAAATTTGTGGAGTGGTTGAAAAATGAGTTTTAATTACTCCAACCTAAGTGTATGTAAACTTCCGACTTCAACTGTTTTCAATCTCTCCCTATCCCAGTCTGCTGTCCCCACATGCTTCAAGATGGCCACCATTGTTCCTGTACCCAAGAAAGCAAAGGTAACTGAACTAAATGACTATCGCCCCGTGGCTTTCACTTCTGTCATCATGAAGTGCTTTGAGAGACTAGTCAATGTTCATATCACATCTACCTTACTTGACACCCTAGACCCACTTCAATTTGCTTACCGCCCCAATAGTTCAACCGGCGATGCAATCGCCATCGCACTGCATACTGCTCTATCCCATCTGGACAAGAGGAATACCTATGTAAGAATACTGTTCATTGACTATAGCTCAGCATTCAACACCATAGTACCCTCCAAGCTCATCATTAAGCTTGAGGCCCTTGGTCTGAACCCCGCCCTGTGCAACTGGGTCCTGGACTTCCTGACGGAATTCCCCCAGGTGGTGAAGGTAGGAAACAACACTTCCACTTTGCTTTACATATTTTGCAATACTCATCTCATATGTATATACTGTACTATATTCTATTCTATTCTACTGTATCATAGTCTATGCCACTCTGACATTGCTCGTCCATATATTCTTAATTCCATTCTATTCTTAATTGCAATGCATTGTGTGTATTGTTGTGAAATTGTTAGATATACTTGGTAGATATTACAAGCATTTCACTACACCCGCAATAACATCTGCTAAACATGTGTATGTGATCAATACAATTTGATAACATTTGATTTGACATTATCTGAATGTCAACACAACTGGACAGTTTTAGTGTTTAGGGAAACTATCTCTTGGCATATCCCCACATGTCACGCCCTGACCATAGAGAGCTTTTATTCTCTATGTTGGTTAATTTTCTATGTCAGAACCTCCTGACACGGTCCACAGTCCGGGACCTCCTGAGACGGTTCACAGTCCGGAACCTCCTGAGACGGTCCACAGTCCGGAACCTCCTGAGACGGTCCACAGTCCAGAACCTCCTGAGACGGTCCACGGTCCGGAACCCCCTGAGACGGTCCACGGTCCGGAACCTCCTGAGACGGTCCGCGGTCCGGAACCTCCTGAGCCAGCGACGGTCTGCAGTCCAGAGCCTCCAGCGACGGTCGTCAGTCCAGAGCCTCCAGCGACGGTCTGCGGTCCAGAGCCTCCAGCGACGGTCTGCGGTCCAGAGCCTCCAGCGACGGTCTGCGGTCCAGAGCCTCCAGCGACGGTCTGCGGTCCAGAGCCTCCAGCGACGGTATGCGGTCCAGAGCCTCCAGCGACAGTCTGCGGTCCAGAGCCTCCAGCGGGGGTTCTCAGTTCAGAGTCTCCTGCGAGGGTTCCCAGTCCGGAGCTTCCGGCGACGATCTACGTTCCGGTATTCCCCGGCGACAATCTACGGTTTGGAGTCCCCAGCGACGATCCACGGTCCAGTTCCTCCGGCGAGGATCCACGGTCCGGTTCCTCCGGCAAGGATCCACGGTCCGGTTCCTCCGGCGACGATCCCCGCACCAGAGCCGCCATTGAGGATAACGTGTCCTCGAGCGGAGTGGGTGCTTCGCCCCGCACCGGAGCCGCCCCTGACTGTACCTTTGGGGGGTACTGTCACGCCCTGACCATAGAGAGCTTTTTATTCTCTATGTTGGTTAGGTCGGGGTGTGACTAGGGTGGGTCATCTAGGTGATTATGTGTCTATGTTGGCCAGGTATGGTACCCAATCAGAGGCAGCTGTTTGACGTTGTCTCTGATTGGGGATCATATTTAGGCAGCCATTTCCCCTTTGCTTTGTGGGATCTTGACTATGGATAGTTGCATGTTAGCACTATTGTTAGCTTCACGTTTCGTTTTGAGATTAATTGTTTTTGTTTTGCTGTGAGTTTCACTTAGAAATAAAAAGATGTGGAACCCAGATCACGCTGCGCTTTGGTCCACTCATTATAACGATCGTGACACCACAATGTTCCCACAAACTAAATAAATATTTTAGGAACTTTTAAAGAACATATATTACAAGAATATTCTTGTAACATTTTTTGCAACCTAATGGAAACATTGTAATAATCAGCACAAATGGACAGTTTTTGTGTTTTGGGGACATATCACCTATCATTGTCATGTGATTTGGGTGGGCATTCTATGTTCTTTTTTCTATGTTTTGTATTTCTTTGTTTTGGCCGGGCATGGTTCTCAATCAGGGACAGCTGTCTATCGTTGTCTCTGATTGGGAACCATACTTAGGTAGCTTTTTCCCACATGTGTTTTGTAGGTAGTTATTTTCTGTTTAGTGTTTTGCACCTGACAGGACTGTTTCGGTTTTTCTCTTTGTTATTTTGTTATTAGTGTTCAGTTTCAATAAAAAGCATGAACACTTACCACGCTGCGCTTTGGTCCACACCTTCTTCAACAGATGACCGTTACAATCATGTCCCAAATTTTTCCCACAAACTAATGAAACATTCTGGGAACCTTTAAAGAACCAATTATATGTGTTCTGGGAACGTTCTTGTAAAATCATGTGTGTTTTTTGCAAGCTAAAAGAAACATTGTAGAATTGTCCGCACAACTGGACATTTTTTGTGTTTTGGGAACACATCTTTTGTGATGTCCGCACATTGTTCTCACCGGACTCTTCCCACAACCAAATTAAACATTCTGGGAATCTTGAAAGAACAGATTAAATGTGTTCTAGGACCGTTCTTGCAACATCAGGTGAATGTTTTATACAAACATTCTATAATCATCACCACAACTGGAAAGTTTTTGTGTTATGAGAACATTTGCCGCAACCTAACAAAAGTTCTGGGAACCTTCACAAAACCGGTTTTGGTTTGCTGGGCTTCCTTTACGGTATAGATCTAACAAGATAAGAATGTAAGATTGCATGCATTCCATGTAAATAAATTCTCCAATACTCTTCAAAAGAGTGGATGTCTTGCGGGCTCTGTGAAACAGAGAGAGGACAGCTAGATGACTGATCACTCGTCAATTTCATGCGTTCCTTCACTCCCATTACTCATCTGTACCGACCCTGTCACTCTCTGCAGCTGCTCGCCTTCCCTCCTCTCCACCACTCATTTTTCTCTTTCTTCCTAACTTTCTCTATTGTTATTTACTCCTCAACAAACAGCCCATCTTCTGAGGTATCATTTTAATGGGTTATTGTATCATAATGTGGCAGGGGCCTGAAAATGGACAGATTAAAAAAAGGAGAGAAGAGAAGTCCGGGTCTTTTATGTAGGCGGTTGAGTTTAGTTACATGGCATATGTTCTTTTTTTCTCCTTTACTTTTGTTGGGCAGGGGGTTAGCTGGCTATAGAGGGGGGTTGTCATAATGTGTTGCGTTGTCCACTCTGGATCGCAGGGTCAGATTAAAAAGCAGACCCTGGTCCTTCTTAGCCGTGGTCCCCACACAGGACACAATGACAGGGGGCGATCCATCACGGCTGTCCCTAATAGGGAGGGGGTTGCTGGGGGTGAAGGGCTGCAGGGCTGGGGCCTGGGTCTGGGCCTGGATGGGTGATGGAGGGGAAAGGGAACAGGATGGGGCTGGTTAAAGTTTAACCAGGAGTCTTCCTACACACTAAGAACTACATTCAAGACCCATTCTCTGGTGGTGGGAGATGCCGATGTTTCGGCAACCCCAAATACGTGACCCATCGCCCACTCTTCCCCCCCTGTCACCCACTCACAGCCCTGCACCCAACTGGTTCCACACAGATCAGGGCGGCAAATTTAAGTTCTTAGCTTGGGAAGAAAATTGCTCCGAACTACCTCCCCCTCCCCCCTCCCCTCTCTCTCTCTCTCTCTCTCTCTCTCTCTCTCTCTCTCTTTCACACACACACACACACACCAGTACCAAGACCATGTGGGTATATTAAACTAGCCCTCTAACCCTTATATTTACTGACTGTGACTTCATATTCCAAATTTCCCACCGACTTGCCCCAATTTGTCTATGCCACTATCAATAAAAAGTGTCAACACATTTCTGCAGTGGATCAATAGCAATGGGGTACTTTGTGATTGTGGAAGCCTTGGCCCCATAGCACGCTGTGGTTACAGCGTTTTAATAGTATTTTAATACACTGTTACACACTTTGAGGGAATTGGGCAAAACCTGTCCCCAGTGAGTTAAATATGTGTATTGAAAATCATATTTTCATGGTGGGCTATTCAGTCTTGATATAGTTTTTCCCCAGTCATAGCTGATTCTTACTGTAAGATCTGACCTTACTCTGTGCTTTTTTTGTTCTTTTTGAAAACCTATGTGCTATTAAGGCTGAAGGTCTTAACCCTATGTGTTCCTGTTCATCGGTCCAATCAGTTCCATTGATTGACACAATGATTGAAAAGGATGTGTTTGTAATGTGTTCTGAGACACAGACGTAAAGAGATAAATAGAAAGGTGCAAAGGAGATGGAGGTTTACAGATTAGGATAGAAAAATAGGTGTAGAGAGAACAAGATAAATATAGAGATGTTGAAAAGAGAGATAAGGTAGAGAGGAGGATAACTTTGAAGGGAGAGGACATTAGCTCATGTCTGAGTAGTCCCCTCAGTATGCATGGTCCGTGGTCATGTTCCTAAGAGCTGGAGTCACGCGCCCACATGACTTGATTAGACTTGATGAGATGACTTGACCCTCCAACACACACTTAATAATGCAGTTATTTCTGCCCGTTTGACATGGGGGGAGGCAGCCACTCTAATGGTGGGGATGGGGGGGGTTGTGATTTGAGGGTGGTGGTGGGTGAGGAGAGGAGATGTAGGGTGAGTGGCAAGAGAAAGGCAGGGTTTGGCAAATGTGGAGAAAGGGTTCAAGGTAAGACTGGTGGTGGGGGAATCAGAAGAAGAGTGGTATGGGAGTGGGATGGAGAGGGCTAAAAGAGAGGTGTGGGAGTGGGATGGAGAGGGCTAAAAGAGAGGTGTGGGAGTGGGATGGAGGGGGGTAAAAGAGAGGTGTGGGAGTGGGATGGAGAGGGGTAAAAGAGAGGTGTGGGAGTGAGATGGAGGGGGGTAAAAGAGAGGTGTGGGAGTGAGATGGAGGGGGCTAAAAGAGAGGTGTGGGAGTGAGATGGAGGGGGCTAAAAGAGAGGTGTGGGAGTGAGATGGAGGGGGCTAAAAGAGAGGTGTGGGAGTGGGATGGAGGGGGGTAAAAGAGAGGTGTGGGAGTGGGATGGAGGGGGGTAAAAGAGAGGTGTGGGAGTGAGATGGAGGGGGCTAAAAGAGAGGTGTGGGAGTGAGATGGAAGGGGATAAAAGAGAGGTGTCGGAGTGAGATGGAGGGGGCTAAAAGAGAGGTGTGGGAGTGGGATGGAGGGGGGTAAAAGAGAGGTGTGGGAGTGGGATGGAGGGGGGTAAAAGAGAGGTGTGGGAGTGAGATGGAGGGGGGTAAAAGAGAGGTGTGGGAGTGAGATGGAGGGGGCTAAAAGAGAAGTGTCGGAGTGAGATGGAGGGGGCTAAAAGAGAGGTGTGGGAGTGAGATGGAGGGGGCTAAAAGAGAGGTGTGGGAGTGGGATGGAGGGGGGTAAAAGAGAGGTGTGGGAGTGGGATGGAGGGGGCTAAAAGAGAGGTGTGGGAACGAGATGGAGGGGGCTAAAAGAGAGGTGTGGGAGTGGGATGGAGGGGGCTAAAAGAGAGGTGTGGGAGTGGGATGGAGAGGGGTAAAAGAGAGGTGTGGGAGTGGGATGGAGGGGGCTAAAAGAGAGGTGTGGGAGTGAGATGGAGGGGGCTAAAAGAGAGGTGTGGGAGTGGGATGGAGGGGGCTAAAAGAGAGGTGTGGGAGTGGGATGGAGGGGGCTAAAGGAGAAGGGTGGGAGTGAGATGGAGGGGGGTAAAAGAGAGGTGTGGGAGTGGGATGGAGAGGGCTAAAAGAGAGGTGTGGGAGTGGGATGGAGAGGGGTAAAAGAGAGGTGTGGGAGTGAGATGGAGGGGGGTAAAAGAGAGGTGTGGGAGTGAGATGGAGGGGGCTAAAAGAGAGGTGTCGGAGTGAGATGGAGGGGGCTAAAAGAGAGGGGTGGGAGTGAGATGGAGGGGGGTAAAAGAGAGGTGTGGGAGTGGGATGGAGAGGGCTAAAAGAGAGGTGTGGGAGTGGGATGGAGAGGGGTAAAAGAGAGGTGTGGGAGTGAGATGGAGGGGGGTAAAAGAGAAGTGTGGGAGTGAGATGGAGGGGGCTAAAAGAGAGGTGTCGGAGTGAGATGGAGGGGGCTAAAAGAGAGGGGTGGGAGTGAGATGGAGGGGGCTAAAAGAGAGGTGTGGGAGTGGGATGGAGGGGGGTAAAAGAGAGGTGTGGGAGTGGGATGGAGGGGGCTAAAAGAGAGGTGTGGGAATGAGATGGAGGGGGCTAAAAGAGAGGTGTGGGAATGAGATGGAGGGGGCTAAAAGAGAGGTGTGGGAATGAGATGGAGGGGGCTAAAAGAGAGGTTTGGGAGTGGGATGGAGGGGGCTAAAAGAGAGGTGTGGGAGTGAGATGGAGGGGGCTAAAAGAGAGGTGTGGGAGTGAGATGGAGGGGGCTAAAAGAGAGGTGTGGGAGTGGGATGGAGGGGGCTAAAAGAGAGGTGTGGGAGTGGGATGGAGGGGGCTAAAAGAGAGGTGTGGGAGTGAGATGGAGGGGGCTAAAAGAGAGGTGTGGGAGTGGGATGGAGGGGGCTAAAAGAGAGGTGTGGGAGTGAGATGGAAGGGGATAAAAGAGAGGTGTCGGAGTGAGATGGAGGGGGCTAAAAGAGAGGTGTGGGAGTGGGATGGAGGGGGGTAAAAGAGAGGTGTGGGAGTGGGATGGAGGGGGGTAAAAGAGAGGTGTGGGAGTGAGATGGAGGGGGGTAAAAGAGAGGTGTGGGAGTGAGATGGAGGGGGCTAAAAGAGAGGTGTCGGAGTGAGATGGAGGGGGCTAAAAGAGAGGTGTGGGAGTGAGATGGAGGGGGCTAAAAGAGAGGTGTGGGAGTGGGATGGAGGGGGGTAAAAGAGAGGTGTGGGAGTGGGATGGAGGGGGCTAAAAGAGAGGTGTGGGAACGAGATGGAGGGGGCTAAAAGAGAGGTGTGGGAGTGGGATGGAGGGGGCTAAAAGAGAGGTGTGGGAGTGGGATGGAGAGGGGTAAAAGAGAGGTGTGGGAGTGGGATGGAGGGGGCTAAAAGAGAGGTGTGGGAGTGAGATGGAGGGGGCTAAAAGAGAGGTGTGGGAGTGGGATGGAGGGGGCTAAAAGAGAGGTGTGGGAGTGGGATGGAGGGGGCTAAAAGAGAGGTGTGGGAGTGGGATGGAGGGGGCTAAAAGAGAAGGGTGGGAGTGAGATGGAGGGGGGTAAAAGAGAGGTGTGGGAGTGGGATGGAGAGGGCTAAAAGAGAGGTGTGGGAGTGGGATGGAGAGGGGTAAAAGAGAGGTGTGGGAGTGAGATGGAGGGGGGTAAAAGAGAGGTGTGGGAGTGAGATGGAGGGGGCTAAAAGAGAGGTGTCGGAGTGAGATGGAGGGGGCTAAAAGAGAGGGGTGGGAGTGAGATGGAGGGGGGTAAAAGAGAGGTGTGGGAGTGGGATGGAGAGGGCTAAAAGAGAGGTGTGGGAGTGGGATGGAGAGGGGTAAAAGAGAGGTGTGGGAGTGAGATGGAGGGGGGTAAAAGAGAAGTGTGGGAGTGAGATGGAGGGGGCTAAAAGAGAGGTGTCGGAGTGAGATGGAGGGGGCTAAAAGAGAGGGGTGGGAGTGAGATGGAGGGGGCTAAAAGAGAGGTGTGGGAGTGGGATGGAGGGGGGTAAAAGAGAGGTGTGGGAGTGGGATGGAGGGGGCTAAAAGAGAGGTGTGGGAATGAGATGGAGGGGGCTAAAAGAGAGGTGTGGGAATGAGATGGAGGGGGCTAAAAGAGAGGTGTGGGAATGAGATGGAGGGGGCTAAAAGAGAGGTGTGGGAATGAGATGGAGGGGGCTAAAAGAGAGGTTTGGGAGTGGGATGGAGGGGGCTAAAAGAGAGGTGTGGGAGTGAGATGGAGGGGGCTAAAAGAGAGGTGTGGGAGTGAGATGGAGGGGGCTAAAAGAGAGGTGTGGGAGTGGGATGGAGGGGGCTAAAAGAGAGGTGTGGGAGTGGGATGGAGGGGGCTAAAAGAGAGGTGTGGGAGTGAGATGGAGGGGGCTAAAAGAGAGGTGTGGGAGTGGGATGGAGGGGGCTAAAAGAGAGGTGTGGGAGTGAGATGGAAGGGGATAAAAGAGAGGTGTCGGAGTGAGATGGAGGGGGCTAAAAGAGAGGTGTGGGAGTGGGATGGAGGGGGGTAAAAGAGAGGTGTGGGAGTGGGATGGAGGGGGGTAAAAGAGAGGTGTGGGAGTGAGATGGAGGGGGGTAAAAGAGAGGTGTGGGAGTGAGATGGAGGGGGCTAAAAGAGAGGTGTCGGAGTGAGATGGAGGGGGCTAAAAGAGAGGTGTGGGAGTGAGATGGAGGGGGCTAAAAGAGAGGTGTGGGAGTGGGATGGAGGGGGGTAAAAGAGAGGTGTGGGATGGGATGGAGGGGGCTAAAAGAGAGGTGTGGGAACGAGATGGAGGGGGCTAAAAGAGAGGTGTGGGAGTGGGATGGAGGGGGCTAAAAGAGAGGTGTGGGAGTGGGATGGAGAGGGGTAAAAGAGAGGTGTGGGAGTGGGATGGAGGGGGCTAAAAGAGAGGTGTGGGAGTGAGATGGAGGGGGCTAAAAGAGAGGTGTGGGAGTGGGATGGAGGGGGCTAAAAGAGAGGTGTGGGAGTGGGATGGAGGGGGCTAAAAGAGAGGTGTGGGAGTGGGATGGAGGGGGCTAAAAGAGAAGGGTGGGAGTGAGATGGAGGGGGGTAAAAGAGAGGTGTGGGAGTGGGATGGAGAGGGCTAAAAGAGAGGTGTGGGAGTGGGATGGAGAGGGGTAAAAGAGAGGTGTGGGAGTGAGATGGAGGGGGGTAAAAGAGAGGTGTGGGAGTGAGATGGAGGGGGCTAAAAGAGAGGTGTCGGAGTGAGATGGAGGGGGCTAAAAGAGAGGGGTGGGAGTGAGATGGAGTGGGGTAAAAGAGAGGTGTGGGAGTGGGATGGAGAGGGCTAAAAGAGAGGTGTGGGAGTGGGATGGAGAGGGGTAAAAGAGAGGTGTGGGAGTGAGATGGAGGGGGGTAAAAGAGAAGTGTGGGAGTGAGATGGAGGGGGCTAAAAGAGAGGTGTCGGAGTGAGATGGAGGGGGCTAAAAGAGAGGGGTGGGAGTGAGATGGAGGGGGGTAAAAGAGAGGTGTGGGAGTGGGATGGAGGGGGGTAAAAGAGAGGTGTGGGAGTGGGATGGAGGGGGCTAAAAGAGAGGTGTGGGAATGAGATGGAGGGGGCTAAAAGAGAGGTGTGGGAATGAGATGGAGGGGGCTAAAAGAGAGGTGTGGGAATGAGATGGAGGGGGCTAAAAGAGAGGTTTGGGAGTGGGATGGAGGGGGCTAAAAGAGAGGTGTGGGAGTGAGATGGAGGGGGCTAAAAGAGAGGTGTGGGAGTGAGATGGAGGGGGCTAAAAGAGAGGTGTGGGAGTGGGATGGAGGGGGCTAAAAGAGAGGTGTGGGAGTGGGATGGAGGGGGCTAAAAGAGAGGTGTGGGAGTGAGATGGAGGGGGCTAAAAGAGAGGTG
The DNA here is from genome assembly GCF_016432855.1 of Salvelinus namaycush. NCBI lineage: Eukaryota > Metazoa > Chordata > Actinopteri > Salmoniformes > Salmonidae > Salvelinus > Salvelinus namaycush. The sequence goes on from NC_052322.1 coordinate 39,422,311, forward strand.
TGGGAGTGGGATGGAGGGGGCTAAAAGAGAGGTGTGGGAGTGGGATGGAGGGGGCTAAAAGAGAGGTGTGGGAGTGGGATGGAGGGGGCTAAAAGAGAGGTGTGGGAGTGGGATGGAGGGGGCTAAAAGAGAAGGGTGGGAGTGAGATGGAGGGGGGTAAAAGAGAGGTGTGGGAGTGGGATGGAGAGGGCTAAAAGAGAGGTGTGGGAGTGGGATGGAGAGGGGTAAAAGAGAGGTGTGGGAGTGAGATGGAGGGGGGTAAAAGAGAGGTGTGGGAGTGAGATGGAGGGGGCTAAAAGAGAGGTGTCGGAGTGAGATGGAGGGGGCTAAAAGAGAGGGGTGGGAGTGAGATGGAGGGGGGTAAAAGAGAGGTGTGGGAGTGGGATGGAGAGGGCTAAAAGAGAGGTGTGGGAGTGGGATGGAGAGGGGTAAAAGAGAGGTGTGGGAGTGAGATGGAGGGGGGTAAAAGAGAAGTGTGGGAGTGAGATGGAGGGGGCTAAAAGAGAGGTGTCGGAGTGAGATGGAGGGGGCTAAAAGAGAGGGGTGGGAGTGAGATGGAGGGGGCTAAAAGAGAGGTGTGGGAGTGGGATGGAGGGGGGTAAAAGAGAGGTGTGGGAGTGGGATGGAGGGGGCTAAAAGAGAGGTGTGGGAATGAGATGGAGGGGGCTAAAAGAGAGGTGTGGGAATGAGATGGAGGGGGCTAAAAGAGAGGTGTGGGAATGAGATGGAGGGGGCTAAAAGAGAGGTGTGGGAATGAGATGGAGGGGGCTAAAAGAGAGGTTTGGGAGTGGGATGGAGGGGGCTAAAAGAGAGGTGTGGGAGTGAGATGGAGGGGGCTAAAAGAGAGGTGTGGGAGTGAGATGGAGGGGGCTAAAAGAGAGGTGTGGGAGTGGGATGGAGGGGGCTAAAAGAGAGGTGTGGGAGTGGGATGGAGGGGGCTAAAAGAGAGGTGTGGGAGTGAGATGGAGGGGGCTAAAAGAGAGGTGTGGGAGTGGGATGGAGGGGGCTAAAAGAGAGGTGTGGGAGTGAGATGGAAGGGGATAAAAGAGAGGTGTCGGAGTGAGATGGAGGGGGCTAAAAGAGAGGTGTGGGAGTGGGATGGAGGGGGGTAAAAGAGAGGTGTGGGAGTGGGATGGAGGGGGGTAAAAGAGAGGTGTGGGAGTGAGATGGAGGGGGGTAAAAGAGAGGTGTGGGAGTGAGATGGAGGGGGCTAAAAGAGAGGTGTCGGAGTGAGATGGAGGGGGCTAAAAGAGAGGTGTGGGAGTGAGATGGAGGGGGCTAAAAGAGAGGTGTGGGAGTGGGATGGAGGGGGGTAAAAGAGAGGTGTGGGATGGGATGGAGGGGGCTAAAAGAGAGGTGTGGGAACGAGATGGAGGGGGCTAAAAGAGAGGTGTGGGAGTGGGATGGAGGGGGCTAAAAGAGAGGTGTGGGAGTGGGATGGAGAGGGGTAAAAGAGAGGTGTGGGAGTGGGATGGAGGGGGCTAAAAGAGAGGTGTGGGAGTGAGATGGAGGGGGCTAAAAGAGAGGTGTGGGAGTGGGATGGAGGGGGCTAAAAGAGAGGTGTGGGAGTGGGATGGAGGGGGCTAAAAGAGAGGTGTGGGAGTGGGATGGAGGGGGCTAAAAGAGAAGGGTGGGAGTGAGATGGAGGGGGGTAAAAGAGAGGTGTGGGAGTGGGATGGAGAGGGCTAAAAGAGAGGTGTGGGAGTGGGATGGAGAGGGGTAAAAGAGAGGTGTGGGAGTGAGATGGAGGGGGGTAAAAGAGAGGTGTGGGAGTGAGATGGAGGGGGCTAAAAGAGAGGTGTCGGAGTGAGATGGAGGGGGCTAAAAGAGAGGGGTGGGAGTGAGATGGAGTGGGGTAAAAGAGAGGTGTGGGAGTGGGATGGAGAGGGCTAAAAGAGAGGTGTGGGAGTGGGATGGAGAGGGGTAAAAGAGAGGTGTGGGAGTGAGATGGAGGGGGGTAAAAGAGAAGTGTGGGAGTGAGATGGAGGGGGCTAAAAGAGAGGTGTCGGAGTGAGATGGAGGGGGCTAAAAGAGAGGGGTGGGAGTGAGATGGAGGGGGCTAAAAGAGAGGTGTGGGAGTGGGATGGAGGGGGGTAAAAGAGAGGTGTGGGAGTGGGATGGAGGGGGCTAAAAGAGAGGTGTGGGAATGAGATGGAGGGGGCTAAAAGAGAGGTGTGGGAATGAGATGGAGGGGGCTAAAAGAGAGGTGTGGGAATGAGATGGAGGGGGCTAAAAGAGAGGTTTGGGAGTGGGATGGAGGGGGCTAAAAGAGAGGTGTGGGAGTGAGATGGAGGGGGCTAAAAGAGAGGTGTGGGAGTGAGATGGAGGGGGCTAAAAGAGAGGTGTGGGAGTGGGATGGAGGGGGCTAAAAGAGAGGTGTGGGAGTGGGATGGAGGGGGCTAAAAGAGAGGTGTGGGAGTGAGATGGAGGGGGCTAAAAGAGAGGTGTGGGAGTGGGATGGAGGGGGCTAAAAGAGAGGTGTGGGAGTGAGATGGAGAGGGCTAAAAGAGAGGTGTGGGAGTGAGATGGAGGGGGCTAAAAGAGAGGTGTGGGAGTGGGATGGAGGGGGCTAAAAGAGAGGTGTGGGAGTGAGATGGAGGGGGCTAAAAGAGAGGTGTGGGAGTGGGATGGAGGGGGCTAAAAGAGAGGTGTGGGAGTGGGATGGAGGGGGGTAAAAGAGAGGTGTGGGAGTGGGATGGAGGGGGCTAAAAGAGAGGTGTGGGAGTGAGATGGAGGGGGCTAAAAGAGAGGTGTGGGAGTGGGATGGAGGGGGCTAAATGAGAGGTGTGGGAGTGGGATGGAGGGGGCTAAAAGAGAGGTGTGGGAGTGAGATGGAGGGAGCTAAAAGAGAGGTGTGGGAGTGGGAGATTTGGGAAATGGGGTTGAGAGTGAGATAGGGAAGGAGACATTCTGGGCCAGAGAGAGAGGCAGAGTGGGGAGTATGGAAAGAGGCTGAGATGGATGGGGGGTGGGGGGGGGGGTATTCAGGGGTGGTGGGGGGGAGCTGTCCGTTTGTACAAACCTAAGAATCCGTCATGTGTCGCCTCCTATTTCTCCTCTCTGGGTTGAGGTGGCGCCGACAGCCGGGACATTTCCTCTCCCTCCTCGCCACGCGCAAATGACATTACGGAAATTGTGTTTGTGCCGTCGCCTGGACTGGGGGCTCCTGGGAAACTGTGGGGGTAGGGTGGGATGGGGGGTGAGGGGGTCACAGAAGGAGAGAGAGATGAGAGAAAGAAGGGGGGAGAAGGAGAGGGAGAGAAGGGCTGTTGTCAGCAATTTCCTGAGGGGACATGGACCTCTGTCGTGTCCCCCAAAATCCCACAGGTACATACAGGTGTGTGTAAGTGTGAGTGCACGTGTGTTTGTTTGTTTGTGTGTGTTTGAAGTATATTCTGTATGTGTAGCAGGTCATTTCAGTGAAGAGTGGAGGTAATATCTTTGAACTGGACCAACACAGCAATCTATAAGTTTACTTCATAATGTACGTTCATGTCCACTGCAATCTATAAGTTTACTTCATAATGTACGTTCATGTCCACTGCAATCTATAAGTTTACTTCATAATGTACGTTCATGTCCACTGCAATCTATAAGTTTACTTCATAATGTACGTTCATGTCCACTGCAATCTATAAGTTTGCTTCATAAAATAGATTCACATGCTGTTTTCCTCATTAGCTTGTGAGGCAACACCCGTGTTATTTTCTAGACTGTAAGCAAAATTATTTCAGGAGGGAAAAATGGCTCATTTTCATCTAATGCCTCTGTGAAATCATGGGCTGAAATGCATGTTCAAATGCTTGTCATTTAAGAGATGCAAGATACATGAGCAGAAATACATGGCCACGGGAAAGTAGCTGCCTGTCGACATCAATTCTGAGAATGAATGTGTCCCAACAAATCTTGTTGTTTTATTTCTGCCATCACCCCCCTGCCTCCATAACGCGCCTTTAGTCATTAGTCCTGATACTTAGTGATTGACACCCAGTTAAAGTGCACCTTCAGTGCATCGCTTATCACGACCCACCGACGCGTGCACACACACACACACGCGCACACACACATTAATATTTACTCACTTAAACACACATACACACACACACACTCTTAAACCCCAACGTGGACATAAATTTCTCCAGCTGTGACTTCTAAGACAAATAGCCAATAAAAGTGCCAGGGGTGTTCACACACATTTCTGGCACAATCAAATCAATTTCCTCTAAGTAGCCATAAACATGTTCCCAGTTAAAAGGGATGAGGGGCCCCATTATCCCTGGGCCCCTGGCCTCCTCCACCCCAGAGGCCCCTATACAGAGGTCAGGACCATATAGAGCCACAGTCTGATCCATCTCCCTCAGCCTGGCCCTGGACCCAATACATCTCCACCCATCCATTCATCTCAACCACTTAGAGAGAGATCAGGGCCTTAAGCCACATTTAGGCCTTTTCACAGCCATTTCAGCCACGTTTTCTGATTTCAGGACAACCACCATTAATCAGTTCCAGGAAGATCATTGACAAAGGGAGGCAGAGGGGGAGGCCTGCTTGGGCCCTGCAGGGGGTTTGGACCCTGAGAGAAGGCTGTGATCCACTCTAGGGCCCTGGCTGCCCTCCAGGCCTGTGAAGGTCCCTGGGATCAGACAAGAGGCCTGTGTTTTGTGGCTGGGCGTTCATTATTAATATTCCTTACTGAGGGTCCATGATCAGCAGTGATCTTTCTATCATTAAAGAATTCAGAAAGCTTCACCTTGGACTGCCCCCTCCTCTCTCTCGTTCTCTCTCTCTCTCTCTCTCTTTCTCACTTTCTCCCCATCTCTTCTCCAGTACAATGCAGCTACTGTAGTTACTCCAAAGGGGGTGCTGGGTATACAATTGATGTTGATGCATCTCCCATGGCGGTTGATTGTAATTGTAATTGAGCATAACCACTCCTCGCATATTAACACCATGTAAACCCCCATTCATACATACACACACACAACCCCCCCCCTTCTCTGTCTACTAAACCTCATGCTCCAACTTACACTCATGGGAGTTGACACCCGGCTCCTACAAATCCAGTTAATATTCAATGGTTCATTAAAAATAGATTTGAAGCCGTAAAAGGGGAAATCACACATATTGTATGTGAACACTGACTCTTGCCTTTACTTTTAATTGTCCTTTATGGCTGAGATTTGGCCCTGGCCCCAAGTTTGGGATGGCCTGGGGGATAAAGCTCAGGGTCACAGTGACCAGAGCTAGGCCTGCCTCGACCCAGACTAACCCAGGCCTTAAAGGACCAGACCAGAGAGAGCAGTTTTTACTGCTGAAATATTCAGGAGGCTGAGCATGCCCTAAGAGACTGGAGAGGAGGGGGAAACACTAGCCCTTATTTTCACCTCTACTACACTGATTTCAGAGCGCTCTAAGGTTGTTGATAGGACTAGACCCATATCTGAAGGTGATGCCCGTTTAAACACAGTATTAGAATCTGTGGCTACATGTGGTTAGAAAACAAGGTGGCCAGGTGTGTGTTCAGTGTTTGATGGGAGAATTGTTAGTTACTGGCAAGAAGCATGTCTGAAAAGAGGTTCTGGTATCTGTCCTTGCCTTTGCCCTGTTGCTTGTGTTCAATGTCCATCCAATGTCCATAATTAAGCAACTGAATATTGTAATGTATCAGTGTCATGGGAAGTTTGCCTGATGTCAGCTGTTTGTTTTGATCAGGTTGAGTCTCTCTGTCCCAAGAGCTCTTTACATGTCATACCACTACAATGTCACATTATGGCTTTAGGGAAAGGAAAGCGGGATACCTAGCCAATTGCACAACTGAATGCTCCAGTTTCAACTGTTCTGCCTGCGGCTATGGAACCCTGGCCTGTTCACCGGACGTGCTGCCTGTCCCAGACCTGCTGTTTTCAACTCTCTAGAGACAGCAGGAGCGGTAGAGATCCTCTCAATGATAGGCTATGAAAAGCCAACTGACATTTACTCCTGAGGTGCTGACCTGTTGCACCCTCGACAACCACTGTGATTATTATTATTTGACCATGCTGGTCATTTATGAACATTTGAACATCTTGGCCATGTTCTGTTTTCATCTCCACCCGGCACAGCCAGAAGAGGACTGGCCACCCCTCATAGCCTGGTTCCTCTCTAGGTTTCTTCCTAGGTTCTGGCCTTTCTAGGGAGTTTTCCCTAGCCACCTGCATTGTTTGCTGTTTGGGGTTTTAGGCTGGGTTTCTGTACAGCACTTTGAGATATCAGCTTATGTAAGAAGGGCTATATAAATTTATTTGATTTGATTTGAATGCATTCAAACGAAATGTGTCTTCCGCATTTAGCCCAACCCCTCTGATTCAGATGTCATCGGCACCCAGGGAAAATTTGTTGTTGGGGGTTAACTGCCTTGCTCAAGGGCAGCATGGCAGATTTTTCTACTTTGCTGGCTTGGGGATTCAAACCAGGGAGGAGAGGTGAGAGAGGTTGGGGGGTGAGAGAGAGGTGGGGGGGAGTGAAAGAGAGGTGGGGGGTGGGAGAGAGTTGGGGGGTGAGAGAGAGAGAGATGGGGGAGTGAGAGATAGGTGGGGGGTGAGAGAGAGTTGGGGGGTGAGAGAGAGAGATGGGGGAGTGAGAGATAGGTGGGGGTGAGAGAGAGTTGGGGGGTGAGAGAGAGAGATGGGGGAGTGAGAGATAGGTGGGGAGTGGTAGAGAGAGGTGGGGGGATAAGAGAGAGATGGGGGTGAGAGAGGGATGGGGGAGTGAGAGAGATAGGGGAGTGAGAGAGAGGTGGGGGTGAGAGTGTGGGACAGGAGAAGGTGAAGAACACTCTTCATGTGTCTGTCAGAGGTAGAGGGAGAGAGGAAGGAGAAAGAGAGGCAGAAGGGAGAGAGAGAGGGTGGAGAAAGAGAGGAGGGAGAGAGAGAGAGGATGGAGAAAGATGGTCAGAGTCTGTCTGTCACAGAGAGACAGGGAAAAAAGACAGTCAGGAAGATTCTCTGAGCTGTTTGATTCATGCAAATTGAAAAGGCGTATCGATTGATAATTGATTTACTTTGATACATGCGTCCGCAGTCGACGTAGCGATACACAGACCTGTCTCTCCACCATTCTGTGACTCGCCCCTCATTTGGACAAATCAAATTCATCTGTCCATGTATTCCTCCCCTCATCCCCCCATCCATCAGTCTCATTAGATCACCCCTGTCAACTCCCAGAGGTGTTTGTGAGTGTGTGTGGGTGCATACGTGCTTGTGTACGTGTGTGTATGTGTGTGTGTGGGTGCATACGTGCTTGTGTACATGTGTGTATGTGTGTGTGTGGCCTCCACCTCCAGTTTCCTCTGCAAAGCCAGTGAATCATGTGACCAAGAATGAGCAGGTGTGATTCCCATGCATTAAAGGAGGACCTGGTGACAATTTACAACATTAATAAATGACAGGCGAAGAGAGAGGGCGGTGGGAGCGCGAGACGGAGGGAGAAGTGGAGGGAGGATAAGAGGAGGGCAGGGTGCACTTTGATTTAAGGACAGTCTGCAAGTCAAATCTATTCAATGTGAAGGAGAGAACATGTTAAAGACCTGTGAAAGAGTGTGAATAGTCAAATGCTATTCGGCTATGAACTCTATGGCCTGTCCTCCCTCTCCACCTCATGCTCCTCACATGTTCTCACCTCCTCCAACTTCATTGCTTCCTCTTCTGCTTCTTTCAGTGTCTACCTTCATTCTGCCCTTCCTCCTTTTCATCCACACCACCATTTCTTCTCCTTCTTCTACCCGACAGACAGACATTCAAGATTCATTTGAAATTCGATAGTTGGATATATAGATAAAGTGCAGACAGATATACAGCAGGGGTAGGTGGCCATTGAGTCAGACTGTTTGATTTAAGGTCTTTCAGCCACTTTATCACAGATCTGTTTTGGGCCCATTTATTTATATGCAATATTGATTTCATTATCCTGCCAGTAAAAGGGTTCATAGAGGCCTGTGTTCATCATGATGTGTGTGTGTGTGTACGTGTGTGTGTGTGTTTAGCCCCGTGGGGGATAAGTCTCATGCTCCTCTCTCTCTCTCTCTCTCTCTCTCTCTCTCTCTCTCTCTCTCTCTCTCTCTCTCTCTCTCTCTTTCGCTCTCACTCCCTTGGTCTTCTCTCTCTCTCTCTGTCTGTCTCTCTCTTTCTCTCTGTCTCTCTATCTCTATCTCTTGCTGTCGCTCTCTCTCTCTATGTCTTTCTCTCTTTCTATCTTTACTCTCTCTCTCTGAGGTAATCAAAATGGTGTGTCTATAATCTGAGCAGATGACTAATAAAGGAGAGTAGAGCTTTGGGTCCTTTCCCCAGCGGACATTATGGCTAGGTATTAAACCAAGTGCTTGTGTAATACTGTCAACTCACACTTTAAAAAAATGTGGTATTTATATATTTAATTCTCTGAATCTATCTCTTTATTCACAAATTAAAATAATAGTGTCTTTGTGGGACGCATTGTTCTCATCAGTTAAAAAGTGGTTTCTTACTCATTGGTGTGTGTGTGTGTGTGTGTGTGTGTGTGTGTGTGTGTGTGTGTGTGTGTGTGTGTGTGTGTGTGTGTGTGTGTGTGTGTGTGTGTGTGTGTGTGTGTGTGTGTGTGCACACCCTTGTGTGTGTGTGAATATTTTAATCACAATAGGAGCACGTTGGTCCTCTCATCATACTTGGGGCATTTGTGAATGTATCTCTAATGGAAAGCAAACGCTGTTTAAATACTAATAGGCCATGACAGCATAACCCACAGAACTCCACCTGATACCCCTCTGCTCTCTTTATACAGTCTTTCATGGTTTTGGTAGTGTTATACTAGGTCTCATTTAAATGTTTATATTGGTGTTGGCCATGTTGTTGATTGGTTGAACCGTGCTCAGGGGTTGACCTGATGGTTTGCGGGGGTCAATCTAGGGGCCTCATTGGAGCGAAATGAGGTCATGCTAGAGTTGTGGTTAAATGGTGTGTGTGTGGGTATGTGTGCTTGTATGTGTGTGTGTGTGTGTCTGGGGATGTTGATTAGGACTGGTCACTCGTGGGGGATTCATTAACAAGGTGAGGTCATAGTGGGACTCCTGGTGATTGGGGTTTGGGTATTCTGAAAGGCAATACATGGTGTGTGTGTGTGTGTGTGTGTGTGTGTGTGTGTGTGTGTGTGTGTGTGTGTGTGTGTGTGTGTGTGTGTGTGTGTGTGTGTGTGTGTGTGTGTGTGTGTGTGTGTGTGTGTGTGTGTGTGTGTGTGTGTGTGTGTGTGTGTGCTGATCAACAGACTGGCATCTTGTATTGATTAGGTTCGATTTGCTGTGATGATGTCACGTCTCCTATATCTGTTGCTGCGGGTCACCACGATGATGGGATGCCTGGTCTTGAGAGTATTGTTTATGTATGACATCACCTGCAGTTTCGAGGAAATGTTGAGCATTTTCAAGGTACAAAATAGGTTAGAGTTGTAGCCTGCAGAGTTAACATTCTCAGGATGTTCTGTCTTGTCACTGTTTCCTTCCACTGCTCCAGTAATGGCTGCCTGATAACTCTTATCTCCTTTTTACTATTCATCTTTGATAAAACTATAAAGGAAATGAATTTGAGAGTGTAGTCCACTCACCCCAACTCTCTCTTTCTTTCTGTCTCTCTCTTTCTGTCTCTCTCTTTCTGTCTCTCTTTCTGTCTCTCTCTTTCTGTCTCTCTGTCTGTCTGTCTGTCTCTTTCTGTCTCTTTGTCTGTCTGTCTCTCTCTTTCTGTCTCTCTGTCTGTCTCTCTTTCTGTCTCTCTCTCTGTTTCTCTCTTTCTGTCTCTCTGTCTGTCTCTCTCTCTGTCTCTCTGTCTGTCTCTCTTTCTGTCTCTCTTTCTGTCTCTCTCTCTGTCTCTCTCTTTCTGTCTCTCTGTCTGTCTCTCTCTCTGTCTCTTTGTCTGTCTCTCTCTTTCTGTCTCTCTGTCTGTCTCTTTCTGTCTCTCTCTCTGTCTCTCTCTTTCTGTCTCTCTGTCTGTCTCTCTCTCTGTCTCTCTGTCTGTCTCTCTCTTTCTGTCTCTCTGTCTGTCTCTCTCTCTGTCTCACTCTCAATTCAATTAAATTCAGTGGCTTTTTCGAAATATGTGCTTACATTGCCAAAGCAAGTGGAAAAAAAGAAAAAACTAGTTAAAGAAAAAACAAAACAAAAACAAAAACAACCATATATTAACAGTAAACATTACACACAAAGACAATAACAACGTTTAAAATAGTATATTATTAGTAGTTAAAAAATGCTGTATAACATTTTAAATATTACATGAGCTATATACTTTTTTTATGACAATGTGCAAATAATAGAATGTACAAATGACAGGGTGAAATAAATAGGCAGATAAATATAGGTTATATTTACATTGTTGATTCTGACCCACTGGTTGACCTTTCCTGTCACGACTTCCGCCGAAGTCGGCTCCTCTCCTTTTTCGGGCGGCGTTCGGCGGTCGACGTCACCGGTCTTCTAGCCATGGCCGCTCCACTTTTCATTGTTCCGTTTGTTTTGTCTTGTTTCCCCGCACACCTGGTTTACGTTCCCTAATCACACTACATATATATTCCCTCTGTTCCCCCCCATGTCTTTGTGTGGAATTGTTTTGTTTGACGCGCCAGGCTGGTTTTTCCCAGGGTACCGTGTTTAACCCGAGGTATGTTTAATTGTTAAACATTTGCATTATTGTGACTGTTGTCGCACTTTTCACTTTTGCCATTGGCTGGAGGTTTTTGACGCAGTTGCATCCGTCTGTTGTTGCTTCTGCCAAATAAAGTGTGCGCCTGATCACAACTCTCTGCTCTCCTGCACCTGACTTCTATACCAGTAGCGCACAACCTGACATTTCCTTGTTGCAGCAGGTCACAAATTGAACTGCTGGGATTGCACACTGTGGTATTTTGCCTAACAGATACGGGAGTTTGTTAAAATGTAATTTGTGTTCAAATTCTTGGTGTGTTTGTGTAATGGAAGGGAAATATGTGTCTCTTATATGGTCGTACATTTGGCAGGTTTTTTGGAAGATGGCCAGGGACTCTACTGTTCTAGCTTTCGGGGGGGGGGGGGGTGCCAGGACAGAGAAGAGCTTGGACTGGGCTGTGCGTAGGTAAGCACCATGGTCTTGCAGTGGATGCAATCTTCAACTGGAAGCCAGTGGAGTGTGCGGAGGAGCAGGGTGACATGAGAGAACTTGTGAAGGTTGAAAACCAGGTGGGCTGCAACGTTCTGGATATGTTGCAGGGGTTTGATGGCACAAGTGGGGAGCCCAGACAACAGCGAGTTGCAATAGTCCAGACGGGAGATGACAAGTGCCTGGATTAAGACCTGCGCTGCTTCCTGTGTGAGGTAGGGTCGTACTCTACAGATGTTGTAGAGCATGAACCTGCAGGAGCGAGTCACTGCTTTGATGTTTACAGAGAACAACAGGTTGTTGTCCAGGGTCATGCCAAGGTTCTTTGCACTTTGGGAGAGAGACACTGTGGAGTTGTCAACCGTCATGGAGAGGTCTTCGAGCGGGCAGGTCTTCCCTTGGGAGCTGAGATATCTGCCAGGCATGCAGAGATGCGTGTCACCACCTAGGTGTCAGAAGAAAGGAAAGGAAGGAAAAAAGTAGTTGAGTGTCATTTGTATATCAATATTAGGAGAGACCATGTGAGGATATGACGGAGCCGAGTGACTTGGTGTATAGAGAGTAGAGGGCCTAGAACCCGAGCCCTGGGGTACACCAGTAGTCAGAGTGCAGACACAGATCCTCTCCACATCACCTGGTAGGAGCAGCCTGCCAGGTAGGATGTAATCCAAGAGTGCATAGCCTGAGACAACCAGCCCTGAGAGAGTGGAGAGGAGGATCTGATGGTTCACGATATCAAAGACAGTGGATAGATCTAGGAGAATGATAACAGAGGAGAGAGAGTCAGCTTTGGCAGTACGGAGAGCCTCTGTGACACAGAGAAGAACAGTCTCGGTTGAGTGACCCGTCTTGAAACCTGACTGGTTAGGGTCAGAAGATCGTTCTGAGAGCGATAACAAGAAAGTTCATCAGAGAAAGAAAATAAAGAAAGAAGGGATACAGGTCTGTAGTTTTTGATGTCAGATGAGTCGAGTGTTGGTTTCTTGAGGAAGGGAGCAACTCTGGCCTTTTTGAAGTCAGAGGGGACACAGCCAGTGGTCAGGGATGAGTTGATGAGGGAAGCAAGGAATGAGAGAAGGTCTCCAGAGATGGTCTGGAGAAGGGAGGAGGGGATGAGGTCAAGCGGGCAGGTTGTCGGGCGGCCAGACCTCACTAGTCGCAGGATGTCATCTGGAGAGAGAGGGGAGAAAGAGGTCAAGGCGTAGGGTTGTTCTGTGTGAGCGAGACCAGTGGACTCAATAGGCTGAGTTGAATGACTAGCGGATGTCGTCAACCTTTTTTTCAAAGTGGTTGACAAAGTCGTCCGCAGAGAGGGAGGAGGGATGGGGGTGGAGGATTATGGAGGGAGGAGAAGGTGAAAAAGAGTTTCCTAAGGTTAGAGGTAGAAGCTTGAAATTTAGAGTGGTTGAAAGTGGCTTTAGCAGCGGATACAGAGGAAGAGAAGGTAGAGAGGAGGGAGTGAAAGGATGAAAGGTCTTCCAGAAGTTTAGTTTTCCTCCATTTTGGCTCAGCTGCACGCAGCTCTGTTCTGTAAGCTCGCAATGAGTCCCTCAGCCAATGAGCAGGAGGGAGGGCCAAGCCGGCCGAGAGGAAAGGGGACAGTGCGAGTCATAGGATGTGGAAAGGGAGGACAGTAGTGTCGAAAGAGGCAGAATCAGGAGACAGATGATAGGATTTTTTTTTTACTAGGTAAGTCAGTTATTAAGAACAAATTCTTATTTACAATGACTTCCTACACCGGCCAAACCCAGACGATGCTGGGCTAATTGTGCGCCGCACTATGGGACTCCCAATCACTGATGGTTGTGATACAGCCTGGATTCGAAACAGGGTGTAGTGACGCCTCCAGCACTGAGATGCAGTGCCTTCGACCGCTGCGCCACTTAGGAGCCCACCTACTGCCAACAGAACGAAACAAATAAGAAAAATAGAAATGCAAGGCTTTATCGTTTTTTTACAGAAATGTTTGGTGATCGACTAGGAATGCCGTGGCTTTAGGTGGTTATGGAATTCAATGGCTCTTTTCAAGACTTTTATAATTAGCGGGTATAGTCTTAATTCTGCTCTGCATGCATTATTTGGGGTTTTACGTTGTACGTGGAGGAGGTTTTTTCAGAATTCTGTATGCAGAGTCTCAATTGGCTGTTTGTCCCATTTTGAGAATTCTTGGTTGGTGAGTGAATCCCAGATCTCACAACCATAAAGTGCAATGGGTTCTATAACTGACTGGAGTATTGTTTGCCAAATGCTAATTGGGATGTTGAATTTTATGTTCCTTTTGATGGCGTAGTCTCTCAGATCGTTCAGGCCGAGGCATGTGTAATTCTTTGTGTGCTCTAGGGCAACAGTGTCTAGATAGAATACATGTTCATGGTCCTGGCATCTGGACCTTTTTTGGAACACACTTATTATTGTCTTACTGAGATTCACTGTCAGGGCCCAAGTGTGACAGAATCTGTCCACCAGATCATCTGCAAACAGGAGACATTTGATTTCAGAGTCTAGTAGGGTGAGGCCTGGTGCTGCAGACTATTCTAGTAGGGTGAGGCCTGGTGCTGCAGACTATTCTAGTAGGGTGAGGCCTGGTGCTGCAGACTATTCTAGTAGGGTGAGGCCTGGTGCTGCAGACTATTCTAGTAGGGTGAGGCCCGGTGCTGCAGACTATTCTAGTAGGGTGAGGCCTGGTGCTGCAGACTATTCTAGTAGGGTGAGTCCTGGTGCTGCAGACTATTCTAGTAGGGTGAGGCCTGGTACTGCAGACTATTCTAGTAGAGTGAGGCCTGGTGCTGCAGACTATTCTAGTAGGGTGAGGCCTGATGCTGCAGACTATTCTAGTAGGGTGAGGCCTGGTGCTGCAGACTATTCTAGTAGTGTGAAGCCTGGTGCTGCAGACTATTCTAGTAGGGTGAGGCCTGGTACTGCAGACTATTCTAGTAGAGTGAGGCCTGGTGCTGCAGACTATTCTAGTAGGGTGAGGCCTGATGCTGCAGACTATTCTAGTAGGGTGAGGCCTGGTGCTGCAGGCTATTCTAGTAGGGTGAAGCCTGGTGCTGCAGACTATTCTAGTAGGGTGAGGCCTGGTGCTGCAGACTATTCTAGTAGGGTGAGGCCTGGTACTGCAGACTATTCTAGTAGGGTGAGGCCTGGTGCTGCAGGCTATTCTAGTAGGGTTAGGCCAGATGCTGCAGACTATTCTAGTAGGGTGAGGCCTGGTGTTGCAGGCTATTCTAGTAGGGTTAGGCCAGGTGCTGCAGACTATTCTAGTAGGGTGAGGCCTGATGCTGCAGACTATTCTAGTAGGGTGAGGCCTGGTGCTGCAGACTATTCTAGTAGGGTGAGGCCCGGTGCTGCAGACTATTCTAGTAGGGTGAGGCCTGGTGCTGCAGACTATTCTAGTAGGGTGAGGCCTGGTGCTGCAGACTATTCTAGTAGGGTGAGGCCTGGTACTGCAGACTATTCTAGTAGAGTGAGGCCTGGTGCTGCAGACTATTCTAGTAGGGTGAGGCCTGATGCTGCAGACTATTCTAGTAGGGTGAGGCCTGGTGCTGCAGACTATTCTAGTAGTGTGAAGCCTGGTGCTGCAGACTATTCTAGTAGGGTGAGGCCTGGTACTGCAGACTATTCTAGTAGGGTGAGGCCTGGTACTGCAGACTATTCTAGTAGAGTGAGGCCTGGTGCTGCAGACTATTCTAGTAGGGTGAGGCCTGATGCTGCAGACTATTCTAGTAGGGTGAGGCCTGGTACTGCAGACTATTCTAGTAGAGTGAGGCCTGATGCTGCAGACTATTCTAGTAGGGTGAGGCCTGGTACTGCAGACTATTCTAGTAGGGTGAGGCCTGATGCTGCAGACTATTCTAGTAGGGTGAGGCCTGGTGCTGCAGACTATTCTAGTAGAGTGAGGCCTGGTGCTGCAGACTATTCTAGTAGGGTGAGGCCTGATGCTGCAGACTATTCTAGTAGGGTGAGGCCTGGTGCTGCAGGCTATTCTAGTAGGGTGAGGCCTGGTGCTGCAGACTATTCTAGTAGGGTGAGGCCTGGTGCTGCAGACTATTCTAGTAGGGTGAGGCCTGGTACTGCAGACTATTCTAGTAGGGTGAGGCCTGATGCTGCAGACTATTCTAGTAGGGTGAGGCCTGGTGCTCCAGACTATTCTAGTAGGGTGAGGCCTGGTGCTGTAGACTATTCTAGTAGGGTGAGGCCTGGTGCTGCAGACTATTCTAGTAGGGTGAGGCCTGATGCTGCAGACTATTCTAGTAGGGTGAGGCCTGGTACTGCAGACTATTCTAGTGTGGCCTGGTGCTGCAGACTATTCTAGTAGTGTGAGGCCTGCTGCTGCAGACTATTCTAGTAGGGTGAGGCCTGCTGCTGCAGACTATTCTAGTAGGGTGAGGCCTGATGCTGCAGACTATTCTAGTAGGGTGAGGCCTGGTGCTGCAGACTATTCTAGTAGGGTGAGGCCTGGTGCTGCAGACTATTCTAGTAGGGTGAGGCCTGGTGCTGCAGACTATTCTAGTAGGGTGAGGCCTGGTGCTGCAGACTATTCTAGTAGGGTGAGGCCTGGTGCTGCAGACTATTCTAGTAGGGTGAGGCCTGGTGCTGCAGACTATTCTAGTAGGGTGAGGCCTGGTGCTGCAGACTATTCTAGTAGGGTGAGGCCTGGTGCTGCAGACTATTCTAGTAGGGTGAGGCCTGGTGCTGCAGACTATTCTAGTAGTGTGAAGCCTGGTGCTGCAGACTATTCTAGTAGGGTGAGGCCTGGTGCTGCAGACTATTCTAGTAGTGTGAAGCCTGGTGCTGCAGACTATTCTAGTAGGGTGAGGCCTGGTACTGCAGACTATTCTAGTAGGGTGAGGCCTGGTACTGCAGACTATTCTAGTAGAGTGAGGCCTGGTGCTGCAGACTATTCTAGTAGGGTGAGGCCTGATGCTGCAGACTATTCTAGTAGGGTGAGGCCTGGTACTGCAGACTATTCTAGTAGAGTGAGGCCTGATGCTGCAGACTATTCTAGTAGGGTGAGGCCTGGTACTGCAGACTATTCTAGTAGGGTGAGGCCTGATGCTGCAGACTATTCTAGTAGGGTGAGGCCTGGTGCTGCAGACTATTCTAGTAGAGTGAGGCCTGGTGCTGCAGACTATTCTAGTAGGGTGAGGCCTGATGCTGCAGACTATTCTAGTAGGGTGAGGCCTGGTGCTGCAGGCTATTCTAGTAGGGTGAGGCCTGGTGCTGCAGACTATTCTAGTAGGGTGAGGCCTGGTGCTGCAGACTATTCTAGTAGGGTGAGGCCTGGTACTGCAGACTATTCTAGTAGGGTGAGGCCTGATGCTGCAGACTATTCTAGTAGGGTGAGGCCTGGTGCTCCAGACTATTCTAGTAGGGTGAGGCCTGGTGCTGTAGACTATTCTAGTAGGGTGAGGCCTGGTGCTGCAGACTATTCTAGTAGGGTGAGGCCTGATGCTGCAGACTATTCTAGTAGGGTGAGGCCTGGTACTGCAGACTATTCTAGTGTGGCCTGGTGCTGCAGACTATTCTAGTAGGGTGAGGCCTGCTGCTGCAGACTATTCTAGTAGGGTGAGGCCTGATGCTGCAGACTATTCTAGTAGGGTGAGGCCTGGTGCTGCAGACTATTCTAGTAGGGTGAGGCCTGGTGCTGCAGACTATTCTAGTAGGGTGAGGCCTGGTGCTGCAGACTATTCTAGTAGGGTGAGGCCTGGTGCTGCAGACTATTCTAGTAGGGTGAGGCCTGGTGCTGCAGACTATTCTAGTAGGGTGAGGCCTGGTGCTGCAGACTATTCTAGTAGGGTGAGGCCTGGTGCTGCAGACTATTCTAGTAGGGTGAGGCCTGGTGCTGCAGACTATTCTAGTAGGGTGAGGCCTGGTGCTGCAGACTATTCTAGTAGTGTGAAGCCTGGTGCTGCAGACTATTCTAGTAGGGTGAGGCCTGGTGCTGCAGACTATTCTAGTGCCTTCGCCAATTCATTGATATAAATGCTGAAGAGGGTGAGGCTCAAACTGCATCCCTGTCTATCTCCCCGACCCTGAGGGAAGACATCTGTGTATTTATTGCCAATTTCGATCACACACTTGTCTGTGTATGTTGATTTTATAACATCGTAGGTTTCCCCCTCAGCACCGCTTTCCATCAGTTTTTATTGCAAGCCCTCATGCCAAATTGAAAGCAACAAAGCATGAGTAGGCTTTGCTTTTGTTTTGTTTGTCAAATAGGGTGTGCTGGGTTTATACATGGTCTTTCGTACTGTATTTTGGTAAGAAGCCAATCTTACATTTGCTCAGGACATTGTTTTCACTGAAGAAATGTTGGAGTCTGCTGTTGATGATACAGAAGAGGATTTTCCTGAGGATACTCTTGACCCAGATTCCGCAGTAATTATTGGGGTCAAATTTGTCTCCAATTTTGTGGATTGGGGTGATCAGATCTTGGTTCCAAATATTCAGAAAGAGTTAAGTATAGCTAACTTGAATTTGTGGTCTGTATATTTTATCATTTCATTTAGGATACCATCAACACCACAGGCCTTTTTGGGTTGGAGGGTTTGTATTTTGTCCTGTAGTTCATTCAATGTCATTTAAGATTCCAATGGGTTCTGGTAATCTTTAATAACTGATTCTTAGTTTTGTAAATTGTCATGCATATGTTTTTGCTCTTGGTTCTTTGTTATATGGTTGAAAAGGTTGGAGAAGTGGTTTGTCCATGCATCTTCATTGAATAACTAACTCTTCCTGTTGTTGTTTGTTCAGTGTTTTACAATTTTCCCAGAAGTGACTTGATTCTATAGATTCTTTGATCACATTGAGCTGTTTTCTGACATGCTGTTCCTTAATTTTTCTTAGTGTATTTCTGTACTGTTTTAATGTTTCCTCATAGTAAAGGCCTATGTTTTGGTTTTCTGGGTCTCTGTGCTTTTGATTGGATAGGTTTCTCAATTCCATTCTTATGTTGCACTCTTCATCAGACCGTTTCTCAATACTGTTTCCTTAGGTTTTCTTCTAGAATTTTTTTTATTTGATATGTCAGCTACTATTTTAACAGTTTTGTTCAGACTTTCTACTGCTAAGTTTACATCTTCACTATTGCAGAGAAACATTTTGTCCAGGAAGTTGTCTAGAAGGGATTGGATTTGTGTTTGGCCAATTGTTCTTTGGTAGGTTTCTACACTATCTTCCTTCCATCTATAGCATTTTTTAATATCATGCAGTTTGTTGGGCTTTGATGCCTAATGGTTGAGTATTGCACTGTTCAAGCAAGCAGTGATTTTTCTGTGGTCTGAAAGGGCTGTTAGTTGGCTGACTGAATGCTCTGCGAGACCATAAAGTAGTGTACAGTACTGCTGCTAAGGGACGAGCTGTAGGTGTACCTATCGTAGGTGTCCCCTCGAAGCCTACGATTGACTATGTACAGACCCAGCATGCGACAGAGCTGCAGGAGCGTTGGCACATTTTTGTTGGTTATGTTGTTGTAGTTGTGTCTAGAGGGCCATATGGGGAGGGAATGCAGTCCGCTACAGTTAGGTGTTTGTCCCTCTGTGTGCTGAGAGTGTCAGGTTTTTGTCCAGTTCTGACATTTAGATCACCACAGACTAGTACATGTCACTGGGTCTGGAAATGGTTGATTTCCCCCTCTAGGATAGAGAGACTGTCTTTATTAATGTATGGGGATTCTATAGGGGGGATATAGGTAGCACACAGGAGGACATTTTTCTCTTTTGAGATTATTTCCTTATTTATTTCTAACCAGATGTAAAATGTTCCTGATTTGATGAATTTAATAGAGTGGGTTAGGTCAATCAATCAAATGTATTTATAAAGCCCTTTTTATATCAGCTGATGTCACAAAGTGCTGTACAGAAACCCTGCCTAAAACCCCAAGCAGCAAGCAATGAAGGTGTAGAAGCACGGTGACTAGGAAAACTATGAGGGGAACCAGGCTATGAGGGGTGGCCAGTCCTCTTCTGGCTGTGCCGGGTGGAGATTATAACAGAACACGGCCAAGATGTTCAAATGTTCATAGATGACCAGCAGGGTCAAATAATAATAATGACAGTGGTTGTCGAGGGTGCAACAGGTCAGCACCTCAGGAGTAAATGTCAGTTGGCTTTTCATAGCCGATCATTCAGAGTATCTCTACCGCTTCTGCTGTCTCTAGAGAGTTGAAAACGGCACGTGTGGGACAGGTAGCACGTCTGGTGAACAGGTCAGGGTTCCATAGCCGCAGGCAGAACAGTTGAAACTGGAGCAGCAGCACGGCCAGGTGGTCTGGGGACAGCAAGGAGTCATCAGGCATGGTCCTAGGGCTCAGGTCCTCCGAGAGAGAAAAAGAAAGAAAGAAAGAGAGAAAGAGAGAAAGAAAGAGAGAAAGAGAGAGAGAATTAGAGAGAGCATACTTAAATTCACACAGGACACCGGATAAGACAGGAGAAATACTCCAGATATAACAGACTGACCCTAGCCCCCCGACACATAAACTACTGCAGCATAAATACTGGAGGCTGAGGTACACACCAAATCTATACCAAATAAACCCCGACTCTCTTCCCTGTTTCACTCCTGGTAGTTTGGTGGATGGGACTACCAGCTCTCTGTAACCTAGAGGGCAACCAGTGGGTCTGTCTTCTCTATCTCATGTTTCTTGTAGAATAGCAATGTCTGGGTTCCTGATCTTTAGGCCAAAGGCAGATGACCTCAGACCTCGAATATTCCAGCATGAGATAGTCAAGGTATTGTGTTTTGTAAAGTCCCGCAGATCTGGGAGAGTGTCTCATTGATCTGAGCGGAGTGTCCGTTGCTCTGTTCGCTCCGGTGTGAGGTGTTGGGGCTGTGGATGAGGGTGATGTCCTTCAGGGTCCTGGCGAAGGTGGGGACTGCTGTCTTGTAGAGGTGGACCTGGTCATAAAGGCTGTTCAAGTCCAAGGTGGAGTGGTAGGCCAGGTAGATATTAGGTTTTGAAGCACAGTCCTGGGAAGTGCTTTCTCTCTCTCTCGCTCTTTTTCTCTCTATCTATCTCTCTCTGTGTATCTCTGTCCACTGCACTGTCATGGCCTCCACCCATTGTAATGGTGATTGATAGGGGCCCGGCACATATATTGCTAGGCAGGCCTATTTTGACAGTACTTCATTACTGGGCATGGCTAAATGTTTTAAAAGCATTGATTTGCCTGAATTACAACATGGCATCAGACCTCTTGCCTGTCTGTGGAGGTGTGTGGGTGGGTGTGTGTGTGTGTATGTGTGAGTGTGCGTGCGTGCGTGTTTACAGTGTGTGTGTGTGTGTGTGTGTGTGTGTGTGTGTGTGTGTGTGTGTGTGTGTGTGTGTGTGTGTGTGTGTGTGTGTGTGTGTGTGTGTGTGTGTGTGTGTGTGTGTGTGTGTGTGTGTGTGTGTGTGTGTGTGTGTGGATGTGGGTGTGTGCAACTATATGTTTGTGTGTGTGTGTGGGTGTGGGTGTGTATGTCTGTGCTGTACTGTGCCTGTGAGAGCCCCAAAGACAGATAGCGCCTCTACATATCATAACGTTCTCTTCTCTTCCTATCCTTTCATCCCTCCATGCACCCCCTATCATCTCTGGCCAATCGATGCGCCCCATAAAAGGTGTTTAATTCAATCAAGGGGAAAGTGAGTGCCTGTTTTTCTGGGTCCCTGTCGATAGCCATATAATCAATTAGAGTGGGCCTCTGCCTTCTCTCTCTCTCTCCCGCCTCTAGCTTTCTTTCTCTTTGTGTGTGTGTCTGTCTCTCTCCCTCTCATTCTCTCTCCTCCTATTGGGTCAGTATATAGCCTGGGATATGAGCTTTGGCTGGTGAGCTCCAGTGTATTAGCTAATCATTTCTTCTGTCCAGATAAGCCATCCTCTTATCTCTGAGAGTCATCCTCCTGTCTCCTCCTGTCTGTCTGTTATATACAGTAATATACTATACTATGCTATACTGTACTGTACTGTACTGTACTGTACTGTACTGTACTGTACTGTACTGTACTATACTACACTGTACAATACTAAGCTATACTGTACTGTACTATACAATACTATGCTATGATATTCAAAACTATGCTATGATATGCTATACTGTACTATACTATACTGTACTATGCTATGATATACTATACTATACTGTACTATACTGTACTACACTGTACTATACTATGATATAATGTACTGTACGGTACTCTACTGTACTATACTAGACTATACTAGACTATACTAGACTTGCCTAGTTATATACAGGATAAATAAAATAAAATAAATAAATAATGTACTCTACTGTACTATGCTATACTATGTTATGCTATGATATACTGTACTGTACTAAGCTATACTGTACTGTACTTTGCTGCACTATACTATACTGTACTATACTGTACTATGCTATACTGTACTGTACTGTAAGGTACTACACTGTACTATGCTATACTGTACTATGCTATACTATACTGCACTATGACATGTTATGCAATATACTATACTATGTTGTACTGTACTATGCTTTAATATACTGTACTATACTTTACTGTGCTATGCTATGCTATGTAATGCTGTGCTATAAATTACTGTACTTTACTGTACTGTACTATGCTACACTATACTTTAATATACGGTACTATACTATACTATACTGTACTGTACTATGCTATGCTATTATTGTCCCAAACATGATTTGGATTCTTATGAATGCTTTCTCTTCATAAGAACCCTTGTAACATAAAAAGGAGAGTCATTAACAACCCCTACTCATCTCTCTCTCTTTCTCTACTACCCCCAATTCCTCCCCAACACACACAATAAAGCACAGGTCCCTACACACTGTTTCTAACCACAGGACAATAAAGGGAATAAAGAAATTAAAGCCCAGATTCATCAAAATCACGATGGACTCCACCGCACAGTAAATTAAACAATATTTCATAATCACCATGACAATGAGACAAGAAGCGCCACAATTTGGGCTGAGGGTTCCTCCTTAGTGAAAGTGTGTGTGGGAATGAGCGCGCACACACACACTTCCACACAGCAAATAATTATCAGAGCGGACATGCTCTAGAGACCCCAGACTGCCCAATCAACTGTTCAACAACAGACACCCACAAAGCATTCATTTATCATGTCTATGTGTGTGTGTGTGTGTGTGTGTGTGTGTGTGTGTGTGTGTGTGTGTGTGTGTGTGTGTGTGTGTGTGTGTGTATGTGTATGTGTGTGTGTGTGTGTGTGTGTGTGTGTGTGTGTGTGTGTGCGTGCGTGCGTGCGTGCGTGCGTGCGTGCGTGCGTGCGTGCGTGCGTGCGTGTCAGGCTAATTACCAGCACCAACAACCATTCCCAGGGTGCGTCCCACTCATGACCTCTCTCCCAGACAGACACTGTGATGCTCGCTGTCCTGGGATAGGGGAGGTGGGTAATTAACCATCCATTACAACAGCATGGGTCCATACACACACACATACACACACACACTCACAACACGCTGTCTTGCAGGGACTGAGGGGACTGTAGGAGGGGGTGTAAGTTTAGGTGGTTGTGTTGGGTCTTGGAGTGGGGGAGGAGGTCATCGTTAATAATCTGTGTTTAACAGGGTCTGAGGGGTCATTGTTTAGCCAGGCACCAGGAAATGAGGGTGTGTATACGTGTAGGGGTGCATGGGGTTGTATTTTCATGGTATTGTACTGGACTGGATGTCCAGTGTTCAGGTTATTATTCCAATACTTATGCCCTGATTGGGACTAGCAAGCATACTTATAATGTCAACTCTACTGCTATTTCGTTGAATCATCCCACTGGAAAACTGGTTGAATCAATGTTGTTTCTACGTAACTTCAACCCCCCAAAAAAATCTATGTGATGACATTGAGTCAACGTGGAAAACTGATTTGATTTGCAAAAATGAAGGGAATTTAGTATTTTATGCAACCAACTTTAACCTAAATCCTATGACATGGTACTTTTTTGTTGTTGATTTCACATTGAGTTTACATTAGTTGACAACTCAACCAAATGTAAATCAAACTAGACGTTGAAATGACGTCTGTGCCCAGTGGGATATCTCTTTAGTTGCTTTTCCATTTAACATCAGTACAAACAGAGTACCATGATGTGCTGTCACAGCACGCTTCGTTAAGTGTGTCTGATTAAGATTAAAAATAGATTACAGATAGATGAAAATGATCCTTGTAGTGATTAAGTAATGATCTCCTTGTCATGTGTTTGTGGCAGTAGATTAGTTAGGTCTGTGATCATCTTGTCCTGTTGAAATGAAGTTGGTTGATGGTTTTTAATGATGTGGTTATTGTTCATGTATCTATCCATACTAATATTAATTATGCTAACAATGATATTAGTCATCAATGATGAGAGAGCAAATAACATAAGTTAGAAAAACACTACGTAAGATCACAATCCATCATATTCTCTCCAAGACATGTTAATTTCCACTCAAACTTAGTTTTAATGACATTTACAACAATAGCAACATCCTCACTCAATTTCAACATCTAATATATTTTACATCAGGGGGAATATAGAGTAGGGTGCAGGTGTGATGGAGATACACAATCTCATATCTCAAACCTTCTGGACAATTTTTTTCTCCCAATCCAACCCCTGTCCCAGCTGTTGGCTGGGGGAGACTAATCCTGTAAGTGACCCCCCCCCCCAGCCCTCCCCAAAAGCAGGGCCCTAAAGCAGTTACACCCCCTCTGCCGCTCCACCCCTTGGTCCTGGGCGTCATCATTTTCCAGCAACCATCCATCTTCAGCTAGCGATTAATTCTCCTGGTTTCCGCGAGCCGCCCATAAATCCTGGCACACTTAATTAATTTCGCGGGGTCTCCCGTAAAGCGGAGGATTGTTCTCGCAAAAGCCCATATTAATTATGCTATTTTACAGGCATCTCATTGAAGGCTGTTTCATCTTTCATAATTACATTTGCAACAACAACGAGGGCAACAAAAGGAGCCTAATTATGCGTTTGTCGGCATGCTCCCTCACAATAAGTCAACGTTAGCACATGGTCGCGTAGCGGTGGCGTTAAGACGCTACAGAGACCAGCTCAACCCGGCAGGATCCATGTACAGCTTGATTCCTGCATTGTGTTATTGTTATTATTGTTGTTATTATTGTTGTTATTATTTGAGCGGTGGGGAGTTGGAAGGAGGAGGATTATAATGCAGAACATATTGGAGGGTTTGGCGGTCGGCTAGAGGAGATTATTGTCATGTTGCGACTATATCTCTCATCAATCTTCTCATGGAGATAATGGAACTTCTCAGCTAATCTCCTTCTGCTGTGCACAGTACAGCATGCCACTAGTCACAAGTCAACCCCTCACCCTACCTCCTAACCTTAAACACCACAGCCCCTAGCCTGGCCCCTTGACAAGTATTTTGGTTATACTGTAACTCTACCAAGCCCTTTGGTTATAGCTCTATACTAGGAGGTGGAATACTGTAACTCTACCAAGCCCTTTGGTTAAAGCTCTAGGCTATAATCAGTCCCTAATTAGGGACCGATTTACACCTGGGTCACAAGGTGTGTTCAATTAATTATCAGGTAGAACAGAAAATCAGCAGGCTCCGGACATTTTAGGGTCTAGGGGTTAGGGGCTAGGGGTTGACTCCTCTCCTCTCCCCTTCACCCCCATCCTCTCACCTCACTCTCACCTCCCTCTCCCTCACTCCCCCTCCCATCCTCTCCCCTCTGCCCCTCTCCTTGCCTCTCCTCTCGCCTCCTCTCCTCCCCCCTCCTTTCTACACCCCAACACACTGTGTCCTACAGGTCACTCTGCCATAGGGTTAGTGACAAAGGCTGTGCTAATAGCCTCCTACTCATTTAACCCCTGTATACCTCCCCGCCTACAGACTCACACAGCCAGCTCTGGGCTGTCATATAGCATGCACTGCACACGTCACAAACCCTAGACGCGCACACAATTCACACATGCTCACACGCGCTGCATGCAGCACACCACTCACACGCTGATACAGCAGGCAGGCCTGTCATAAGTGTGCAGTGATTCATGGTCTGTCATGGCTGCCTGGTGGGTGGTGTGTTTCACAGGCTGGCTGGAGGAGAAGATGGAGGAGAGACTGAGGGTGACGATGTGAACGTACAGTATGTGTGTTTGTGTGGATAAATAAAAAGGTGTTGGGGTGTAGAAAGGGGATGAGAAATTATAGGAAGGGCTAGTGTGCGTGTGTGTGTGTGTGTGTGTGTGTGTGTGTGTGTGTGTGTGTGTGTGTGTGTGTGTGTGTGTGTGTGTGTGTGTGTGTGCGTGCGTGCGTGCGTGCGTGCGTGCGTGCGTGCGTGCGTGCGTGCGTGCGTGCGTGCGTGCGTGCGCTCGTTGTCTGTAGTAATGTTACTTTTGATCAGTGGTGTTACAGTTGACTGCAGAGGGGCCTTTCACCTTACATTAGCCTTTACAGTAGGAGCCATGGGCAACAGCAAGGACCATAAGTCCTGTCACAGCGACCTTGTGTGTCTGTGTGTGTGTGTGTTTCTTCTGTGTGTGATTTCTACCCTCTCCTCCCTTGTCAAGGCCATTGGTGATCAGTGGAGGTTAAAAGTTACAAATCACCCTCCACCGCCTCCCCCTTCTCCCCTGGTTTCCCCCTCATAACACACACACACACAAACATACACTCCTCCATCTGTCCCCCTTTTGCCTTATAGGGTACCCTTTTGGGCCTCGGGTCTCATTCGTATTCGGGGGCCGTGGCTCCTGTGATGTGTGTGTGCGTGTGTGTGTGTGTGTGTGTGTGTGTGTGTGTGTGTGTGTGTGTGTGTGTGTGTGCGTGCGTGCGTGCGTGCATGCGTGCGTGTGCGTGCAGGGCCGTGGCTCCTTGTGAGGGTCTGCGGGGACCAGAGGGAGCGGACGGCAATTACTCCTCTCATTTAATTGCCGTTATCATTTTAGCAGGCTGACAGAGATGGATCACCCTGCAGGACCTCAGTCTCTACTACTACTGTCTGGATGGGGGGGATGAGAGGGGAGAGGAGAGAGGGAAAAACAGGCAGAATAATCAAGAAGAGAGATATAGAGAGAAAGAAGAAAAGGAAGAGAGGGGGTAACCTGCAGCTTGATCTACAGGTTGACTGTGCAGAGTAAGACTCATTAGTGATGGAAGACTATCGATACTTGAATTATTCTGTTAATGTAACTAAGTGAGCTGGATTGCCCTTATTCCTTTCTACCTACACTTGGCTTACCCTGGGGGAAGCAGGGGAGGAGTGAAGGAAAAGATGAGTTGGTAGCGAGGTGTGTGTATGTGTAGGGGTTAAGGCCTCAGATGGAGGTGTATTAGTGTAGCCCAGCGTGAAGCCTGGCTGGGGCCTAATGAGGCACTCCTCTGCACCTCCATAACTCAGGACCCGTAAAGCTGTCACTGGAATTAAGAGGCAGCCATTATAGGTGCCCATACGTGTGCCTGGGCCAAATGAAGGAGCTGCAAAACGCCCCAATCCCAAGGGCCAGGAGAAAGAGATAATTTTAGCTGCTTAGTGAATCATCTTCAGGGCAGGAGCTGGGGTTCCTCTACCTCTCTGCTTCAATATGCATATGTGTAAATATAGAGACACACTCTCTCTTGTTCTATTTTTCTCACATATGCACAACACATAGACAGAACTAGAGATTCTCCATCCATATGACCTGGATAATTATATTTCACTTCAATATGAACTTACACAAAGACAAACATACAGTGTAGTGCTGAGCAATCAGTCGTTTCGGTTTGATTATTAAAAAAAATAATCTAGTTTTCTATTTCCGTTTTACTTTTTTTTAACATTATATGCATTTTGAAATAATTACATAAAAAAAAAAAAGTGCTTTTATAATGGAAATTCCAGAACCACAAATAATGAACATTCAATTACCAAAACATTGAAAATATTCCATTCTCTCTGACAGGTCCGCATTGGGTAGACATCACTGGATTAATAGGAAATTACTATGAAATAGTAAAATATTTCAGTTGTGTATATTACTTAGTTTGATGACTTTATTATTATTCATTTCTTAATGGGATAATCCACCCCAACCACTAATTCCTATGATTAACACTGTAAAAACGTTTAAAAAAATGTTTTGTTGTTATATGAAAGTTGGTAGCAACATGTGAAAATCATTGTGGAAATCTGTTGCAGCTCAAGTCAACTACATAACAACAATACAATGCTCTCTCTGGGCTGGCTGGCTAGCTAGCAAACGTAGTTATACACAATAATACCACAGAGTTTCTAAACCCAAAGGCACAACATTGACTTTCGGGAACGCTTGCAAATCAGACCAAACCGATCAGGCCGGAGGTTTAACCCTCCTGTCGTCCTCGTATTGTGTTTAGACTCCGGGTCACCCTGTCCCGTCTTGGCTAAACGCCCAATGGGCACAAGTGTGACAGTATGCGTGTGAACAGCCTTTGCAGATGTATTTCCTACACCTGCAGCACACCATGTGTGTCTTGGAGTCCTTCTTTGGTGGGCAGAGCTGACACCTCTTCCTCTTACATGCCCCGGTGGCCGGGGCAGCGAGCGGGGCGGTGGCCGGGCCAGCGGCGGGCTCCTCATTCTGTTGACGAGCCGTAGCACTCTGTAGGACTTTGACAAGTGCTGACGCCGCTTCGGTGCGGGGGAGATGCTGCCTTCTTTGGATCAGCGGCTTCACAAGTGCCTTTCCCAGCTGATCCAGGAACACCCTCCTCTTGTTCCGCTTCCGGGGCATCCAGTCAGGCTTGATCTCTCGCCATATGACAAAGGCGTTGTAGGAGGACACGTCGAGGATGTTGTGGAAGACGACCAGGGGCCAGCGGGCAGTCATCCGTCTGCAGCTGTACGTGCCGACCACCTTGTCTAGGTTGTCCACGCCGCCCTTGTTGCAGTTGTAGTCTAGGATGACGGCCGGCTTCCTGTCGCGGCGATCGCTGACTTGGGCCTCTGTGTGCAGCGTGCTCAGAAGTAGCACGTTCTTATTTTTCTTTGCCAGGTAGGACACTAGAGTGGTGGTGGGCGTGAAGGCAAACCTGGAGGACAGGACCTGTCTGGCCTTTGACTCGAGCAGCGTCGGCGGGATCTCGGCCTTGTTCTTTCTCACCGTGCCCACCATGTTGAGGTTCCTCTCGAGGAGCCGCTGTCCCAGTTCGTAGGAGGTGAAAAAATTGTCACACGTGACATTCTGACCGCTCAGTCCCGTTGTCAGATCGAGGACGACGCGCATCCCCTGGTTCTTCTCGGGGCCTCCGCTGGCCGTCTTGCCGGTGTACACTTGCATCTCCAAGCGTAGCTGGACTTAGCGTCGCAGGCCACCCACGACTTGATGCCGTATTTCGCCGGCTTGCTGGGAATGTACCGACGGAAAGGACAGCGGCATTTGGCAAGGGGAGAAGAGATTGGTGTAATTACCAGCTCATGGGGGGCAATGAGTGCTACGTTATACATATACTAGCTCTCTCTATACACACACACATACACGCATGCACGCACACGCACAGTACCTCTGAACGGGACCAGTTGCTCGTCCAATGTCACGTCAGGCCCCGGGTTGTAGAGGGCCGGCAGCCGCGCCTCCCAATGGACCCTGACCTCTCGTATGGCTGCGAGTTTGTCCGTGGCGAGCCTCGCAGGTCTCGACTGGCGTTCGTCGAATCGCAGCAGCCTCAAACACTTGTGAAAGACCTTGAGCGGCATGGTGGCTCGGAACACGGTCCTGCCGCTCTCTGCGTCCCACAGGCTGGCCGCGGCCCCGCCTCGGGACCTGTAGACGCCCGCTAGGATCAGCAGCCCTACGTAGGAGCGCAGATCGGTGGCGTCCATGGCTCGCCAGCCATCGTCGTATTTTCTTGCCCCGTGCAGATTTGTAATTTCCAGAATTATCCTTTCTATTGCCGGTGTGACGAACAGGTGGAAGGTGGACGCGATGTC
Organism: Salvelinus namaycush; assembly: GCF_016432855.1. Taxonomy (NCBI): domain Eukaryota; kingdom Metazoa; phylum Chordata; class Actinopteri; order Salmoniformes; family Salmonidae; genus Salvelinus; species Salvelinus namaycush. The sequence goes on from NC_052322.1 coordinate 39,451,354, forward strand.
GCGGGCGTGAGTCACGGCATAGGCCGTGGGGCCCGGAGTCTCGTCCGGCCCGGCGTGGCAGATCGCACGGGCCCTGTGGCGGCCGTAGGCCACGGGGGATCATTTGATTTTGTTGTTTTTTGACAGCAACATCTCCCTTTGGGCTCGAGCCGAGGCGATCTCTTCCTCCTCTTGCTCTTGCTCTTGGGCTTGCTCCGAAGAGCCCGATGGTGACGCGTCGTCGTCCTCCTCCTCGCGCTCGGGGTTGTATTCCTCCCAGTCTTCATCTCCCGACACCTCAGACACCTCCTCCTCCTCGGAATCAGTGTAGTGTTCTTGATGATGGACACTGGAAAATATCTGTTCTAGGACCTGCGCCGCGGTGAAACGCACGGTCATGTCGACTTGGGTCCACTCACTGCCACTTACTGCCACTCACTGAGGAGCCGGGAAGAGCACGCAGCACAGGGCGACGACGACGGCGAGCACGACTTTGTGCGCCCCTGACAATATTAGTAATCTCTCTACAGCCGTTCGCCTCTGTTGGGCGGCGATGTGAATCAACGACGCGCGCGTGTTCACCCCTCCTGTTGCGCCACCGGGCCTGGGTCACTCTGACCCGAGGACAGGTGCTACACACACAGTAGACACAATAACACATAGCCCTTGCTAGTGCTGGCTGGCTGGGTCACTCTGACCCCGAGCACAGAGGGGAGCCCTCCAAACGCAGGGCCTGGGTCACTCTGACCCGAGGACCATGGGAGGGTTATGAAGTCAATGAGAGATGTGAAAAATTTGTCCTTAGTTGTTAATTTTCTCGAAATCTAAAGGCACAACCTACACTGAACAAAAATATAAACGCAAAATGCAACAAGTTCAAAGATTTTACTGAGTTAAAGTTCATATAAGGAACTCAGTCAATTGAAATAAATAAATTAGGCCCTAATCTACTGATTTCACATAACTGGGAAGATAGATTTGCATCTGTCGGTCACAGATACCTTAAAAAAAGGTAGGGGTGTAGATCATTAAACCAGTCAGTATCTGGTGTGACCACCATTTGCCTCATGCAGCGGAACCCATCTTTTTCATCAGGGTGTTGATTGTGGCCTGTGGAATGTTGTCCCACTCTTCGTCAATGGCTGTGGGAAGTTACTGGATATTGCCGGGAACTGGAACCTGCTGTTGTACACGTCAATCAAGAGCATCCCAAGCATGCTCAATGGGTGACATGTCTGGTGAGTATGCAGGCCATGGAAGAACTGGGACATTTTCAACTTCCAGAAATTGTGTACAGATCCTTGCGACATGGGGTTGTGCACTATCATGCTGAAACATGAGGTGATGGCGGCAGATGAATGGCACAACAATGGGCATCAGGATCTAGTCATGCTATCAATAAAATGAAATTGCGTTTGCTGACGGTAGCTAATGCCTGCCCATATCATAACCCATCCGCCACCATGGGGCACTCTGTTCACAACGTTGACATCAGCAAACCGCTCGCCCACACAACGCCATATACGCTGTATGCCATCTGCTCAGTAGAGTTGAAACCGAGATTCATACGTGAAGAGCACACTTCTCCAGCGTGCAAGTGGACATTGAAGGTGAGTATTATCCTTCTGAATTAGGTTATGATGCCGAACTGCAGTAAGTTGAAGACCCTAGTGAGGATGATGAGCACTCAGATGAGCTTCCCTGAGATGGTTTCTGATAGTTTATGCAGAAATTCTTTGGTTGTGCAAACCCACAGTTTCATCAGCTGGTCTCAGACTATCCCGCATGTGAAGAAGCCGGATGTGGAGGTCCTGGACTGGTGTGGTTACACGTGGTCTGCGGTCGTGAGGCCGTTTGGATGTACTGCCAAATTCTCTAAAACGACATTGGAGGCGGTTTATGGTAGAAAATGAACATTCATTTCTATGGTAACAGCTCTGGTGGACATTCATGCAGTCAGCATGCCAATTTCACGCTCACTCAAACCTAAATATTTTACAGTGGCCTTTTATTGCCCCCAGCACAAGGTGCACCTGTGTAATGATCATGCTGTTTATTTTTTCCATTAGATGTTTTTTACTTTTACCCCTTTTTCCTCACCAAATTGGTAGTTACAGTCTTGTCCCATCGCTGCAACTCCACCTACGGACTCGGGAGAGGCAAAGGTCGAGAGCCATATGGGCACAACCCTGCCAAACCGCACTGCTTGCTTAACCCAGAAGCCAGTCAGAGCAAACATCATCCAGCTGGCGACCAAAGTCGCAGGCGCCCAGCCCGGTACAAGAGTACGATGGGACAAGGAAATCCCTCCCCTAACCTGGACGATGCTGGGCCAATTGTGCACTGTCTCATGGGTCTCCCGGTCACAGCCAGCTGCGACACAGCCTGGGATCGAACCCAGGTCTCTAGTGATGCCTCAAGCATTGCGATGCAGTGCCTTAGATTGCTGTGTCACTCGGGAGGCCCATGATCATGCTGTTTTATCAGATGTTGATATGCCATGTCTGTCAGGTGGATGGATTATCTTGGCACAGAAGAAATGCTCACTAAGAGGGATGTAAACAAATTTGAGCACAACGTTTTTGAGAAATTAGCTTTTTGTGCGTATGGAAAATGTCTGGAATGTTTGGTTTCAGCTCATGAAACATGGGACCAACACTTCACATGTTGCATTTATATTTCTTTGTATTGACAATACTGACTGGTTTTGTGATCCATGCCCATACCTTTTTTTAAGGTATCTGTGACCAACAAGCTAACATATGGCATTGTTTTAAGAAGGTCATACCAAGAATCATTTAGCTATTTGATTTAGAATTTTAAGACCCCCTTGAAGTATAAAAAAAATAGGACAAAACTATTGGATGAAACATTGAATTTGTCCTTCCTACTATTAGCCCATACAAACACATTAAATTACAGATTCACGACATGTAACAGCAGATAGCCCCCCCAAAAAAATCTAAAGGAAGTTTGTTCTGAAGTGTCTGTCCTATATCTGAGAGATATAAGAAAGATCAGGAAACAATTTTAAAAAATGTACCCCTTATTTTTGGCACTCAACTAGCTCCATATATACTTCCATTCATTATTTTAAACTGGTACCAGGGACCTTCAGATGAGTCTTGTGATGCTTGTGGGTGTTGTAGAGCAAAATAGTGAGAATCTCATCTTTCCATAGAGGGGTCATAATAGCTACAGATGATTTAGTGAGAAGACCGATTTCCTGGATGTCTCATGGTCTAGCTCTGCCACCTTTCACCACACATGCAGAAGTACATAATAGGCGGAAATGCAACATGGGCGGATCTGGTGGATTGAGACGCATCCAATGCAAGAAAACAGATATCTCTAGCTTAAACTGACAGGATTTTTTTATTATGCTAATTAGATTTCTGCGGGGCCACGGAAATCGACTCTAGGGGGTTTAATTACCACGTTTCTGCGCTGAACTAGGTTGAATATTTGCTAAATGAAAACTACAACTCGCTTCAGCCCAGCGTCCCACATAGTTCTTGACTTGATTTCTCTCGTGAATGATTTCATTTCTCTCTAGAGAAACGGCGTGTTGGGCAAAAGAATAAATGATCTAAATGGAATTCAAGTAATTGAACCCGACGTTGGTTAATTAGTCGTTTAATAACCTTTTTTTGGGGGGTGGGGTAATAGTCACTCAGCACTAATACAATGACAAACTGCTTGTGTTCTCCTTGGAGAGGAATATGGTTCCCACAGTTTGGATCCATTCAACCAGGTATGAGAGTCTCTTCCTCACAACCAGGTATGAGAGTCTCTTCCTCACAACCAGGTATGAGAGTCTCTTCCTCACAACCAGGTATGAAAGTCTCTTCTTTCCAAAAAGTGACATAAACCAGACAATTAAGAGTGATTTGGGAGGAGATAGAGATGGATGGATAGATTAAGAATTGTTATAAATCTGCCCCTCCTTAAAGACTCTTTTATCTCTCTCTTTCTCCCATCTTACACACTCAGTCAGTGTGACTAAGAAGGTAAGGATGGGAAAGGGAGGATAATAAAGCAAGAGGATGGACAGAGAGTGATGGAGGGATGAAGGGGTCGTTTGTTCCTCCTCTTTGGGAGTGGCACCCCCCCCCCTCTCTCTCTATCTCTCTCTCTCTCCCTCATTCTCTCTCTCTCTCTCTCTCTCTCTCTCTCTCTCTCTCTCTCTCTCTCTCTCTCTCTCTCTCCCGCTCTCTCTCTGTGATATGAAAAATGAAATCTATAAGAGAGACAATAATAAAAATAGCAGTGTGAGTGGACAGGCCGGAGTAATCCATTACTCACAGCCGCTTTGGGCCGCGCTGTAAAAATGTGCTGCCCACTGCAAAAGCATGCATCACCGCCAGTCCAAAACAAATGGTCTGTCTCCAACGTATTTACCTCCAATTGTTCAAACGCTTGTGGGGAAAACCACGACACGTCCAGACAACTCAGACCTGTCCAGCTGAGAGAAGGGAGAGGGAATGAGAGAGAGGGAAAGAGAGAGCAAAAGGGACCGAGAGAGCAGGTGGAGAGCAGGTGGAGAGCGGGTGGAGAGCAGGTGGAGAGAGGGGGAGAACGAAGGATAACAACGTGGGAGAGAAGGACAGGTGAAGAAAGTAGAACAGAAAATGTTATCTGTCAGATGTACCCTCTGTTTTGATTTGACTGTAGTAGGCGTCCAGACATTGTCTTATGTGCTGCTTGGATGGTCAGTCTAATATTGGTCAGTCCATTAACCCAATCATAAGAGCAGGGTTGGGGAGCAGGGTTGGGGAGTAAATGATTACATAATCTGTTACATGTAACTGATTGCATAAAAAACTGTAACTGTAATGAGTTTTGTTACCAGCAAAAATATTTTAATCAGATTATAGATTCACACATTTTTCCTTATTTAGTTCTGCCTGAGACAGTCTGACCATTATGATGACACACCAAATGCGTTTGATGGATCGCAGGAAAAGAGCAGGAATAGGCTTTTGTAGGCTACAGTCAAGTGACTGTTGTCAGCATCCAAAGATGATCAACTTGTTAAACACTTGGATGTAAGGACGACAGCAGTGGTGTAGGCTACAGTCAAGTGACTGTTGTCAGCATCCAAAGATGATCAACTTGTTAAACACTTGGAAGTAAGGACGACAGCAGTGGTGTAGGCTACAGTCAAGTGACTGTTGTCAGCATCCAAAGATGATCAACTTGTTAAACACTTGGAAGTAAGGACGACAGCAGTGGTGTAGGCTACAGTCGAGTGACTGTTGTCAGCATCCAAAGATGATCAACTTGTTAAACACTTGGAAGTAAGGACGACAGCAGTGGTGTACGCTACGGCGATACAGATATCACTTACAGGTATTATTGATCCAGCATCTACATAGCGTATTGATTTGAATCACACTGCTACTATCTCATTAAGCTATTTGTTCCTTACGGATTGTGGTTGTTGTGGATGACTGTTCACAAATGTAAGGCCTATGTGTATTTTAACCCAATAATGGTTAAATTTAAGAAGTTTAAGCTGCCTATCAATCATTGTTTTTTGCAACCTGTAGGCAGCCAGTGAAAAACGCACTCGTGCAACAGCTGCATAGTGAAGATCCCAGCCTATGGAATAGAAATTTGAGAGAGTTCCTCCCTTCTAAACACCTATGTGGTATTGTGGTCCGTACAGTCAAAGACAAGTTTAATCTAAGAATGTATTGCTTAATCTGATTCATGCTCATTCAAATAAAATGTCCATAAGCCTAACGGACACATGCTCAAACTTGCACATTTTTGATAGACTTAAACAGCTGCACATAATCGAGATATCAAAGTGTCACCAACAAAACTGTAAACAATAGGCCTATAGCAAATGCAGCATATGGGATTCATTTTTCATATGCAAATGACACTTTCGGTAGTGCTCAAAGCATGCCATTCCATGAGAGCAGCATTTATTTTTACATTTACATTTACATTTAAGTCATTTAGCAGACGCTCTTATCCAGAGCGACTTACAAATTGGTGCATTCACCTTATGATATCCAGTGGAACAACCACTTTACAATAGTGCATCTAAATCTTTTAAGGGGGGGGGGGGTTAGAAGGATTACTTTATCCTATCCTAGGTATTCCTTAAAGAGGTGGGGTTTCAGGTGTCTCCGGAAGGTGGTGATTGACTCCGCTGACCTGGCGTCGTGAGGGAGTTTGTTCCACCATTGGGGTGCCAGAGCAGCGAACAGTTTTGACTGGGCTGAGCGGGAACTGTACTTCCTCAGAGGTAGGGAGGCGAGCAGGCCAGAGGTGGATGACATTTTTTCAACATGAAACAATGAGTCGAATCAGTCCTCCATGACAACAAAAAGAGCTACCAGCTCTCACAGTCTCACATCAGAATTACAAGTTCATTCAATTAGACCTTCATTTTGAAGTTGTTCCAAATGTCAAATATAGTGTTTGACATTTAGTTAAGGTTAGGCATTAACTCTAAATGGTTAAGGTAAGGGTTAAGGTTTGGGATCGGCTTAAAAATAAAATATAAAAAACAACTTTATATTGCTGGATTCAAATGTATTATCTTTGGCCTTTGGCCCTTTGGAATCAGAGACAGAATCAGAGCCAATCCCCAATCCTCGTCTGCAACACCCTAGCAAAACCGAAACCTACTGGAAGGTAACATTGCTCACTGTTGCCCCTAGTGGACTGACTTGCATTATGGGTGACCTGGCTGAAAGTGTATGCTAATAAGTATTTTGGGTTATGTTCAGGTAAAACAATTTGGCTCATCTATATTTCCATATTTCCAAGTCCTATTCTTGAAGATCAAGGGGTATTAAATTAATTGCATATCTCACAGACTTTGCTTTAAATGTAAAGATATACAGTAGCCTAATCTCATAATTATCTGTAGTAGAAATCAATGGGTTAAAAGAAGCCTACATAACCAACCCATAAAGCAACATCCATTGATGGCCAGCTATGTAAACTCCAACATTGATTTATCCTGTAATAGATGTCGTTCAATTCGCAATATTCATGTTTGTCTTCTTCTAATGCCTCTTATGGGAAAAGTAATCTGAAACTAACGGAAAGTAATCAGAGTATGTTACTGATTTTGGGTAATCCAAAAGTTACGTTACTCATTACAATTGTGGATGGGAAACTAACAACTGTAATGGATTACATTTAGAAAGTAACCTACCCAACCCTGCGTAAAAGCATATCCTCCCGTCTTCACTGTCCACAGGCTATGTCACATAGAGAAATTGGTGTGTGTGTGTGTGTGTGTGTGTGTGTGTGTGTGTGTGTGTGTGTGTGTGTGTGTGTGTGTGTGTGTGTGTGTGTGTGCGTGCGTGCGTGCGTGCGTGCGTGCGTGCGTGCGTGCGTGCGTGCGTGCGTGCGTGCGTGCGTGCGTTTGTGCGTGCGTGTGTGTGTAGAGGTTGAGGGGTTAAAGAGCAGAATCTTCCCCATATCCATTTGTGTTCTTTTCTCTTTCTTCTGCCAGAAGTCAGCAACCTATGACCCTAAGGGAGAGGGAGGGATGAAGAGAGGAAGAGATAGAGGGATGTTGGACAGAGAGAAATAATGTGAGAGAGAGGGATATGGAGGGATACCAACACATGTGGAATTGATATAGTTGGTTATAAACTATCAATCTCTATGTTATCTCTTCCTCCCCTGCATCAAACTTTCAATGTTTCTCCTTCAGAGACAAAGTGTGTCTGGTAGTTTGTGATCATAGTGGGTATGTGACTTTGGAATCGGTATATGGGGACGCTTTCTTTCATATAGCAGAATGGGTGTAGTGGTTATGGCTACATTCATTTTGGCTGTAGAGGGTAATCAGAGAAGCTAGATAGACCCCCTGTGGGGTTGGTGAAACAGCTAGGTGTTACCGCTTTATGGTCAACATCTTCCAGCAGGGCGTCATAGCTGTGTTTGATGACTCTTCCCCAAACAACCCTCTGATGCTGGGACGAGGCTGAAAACGATGCGGGTAGTTTACAATATGGTTGAAGTGCATTAGATACCCACGGTTGTTCTCTGTAACAGAGGGAACCTCACAGATCTGTAGTCTATAGCTCAATACAGTTACTCACTCAAACACACATGCACACGCGCACTTATGCACGCACAAACACACACGCAGACACACACAGCCATTTCCTGTTCCAAGGATTTAACAGCCCATACAACATGACTCTGCTTACGCTGACGCTTTCCAATTCACTTAGAGCATATCTAAACCAACCATCTGTCTGTGTGTGTTTGTTAATGTGTGTGTGTGTTTATTAATGTGTGTGTGTGTTAATGTCTGTGTGAGAGAGAGTATTTATGTGTTGTGTGTGAGTTCTATACAGAGCAGGAGGGAGGGCAGGGAGGGCAGGGAGGGCAAGGAGGGCAAGGAGGGGAGGGAGGGCAGGGAGGGCAGGGAGGGGAGGAAGAGGAGGAAGAGGATGAGAGATATTTACTGTTGACTTTTTATTGTTTATTTCACTTTTGTTTTTGTAAACATATGTTTCCCATGCCAATAAAGGCCTTGAATTGAATTGATTTGAGAGAGAGAGAGAGAGAGAGAGAGAGAGAGAGAGAGAGAGAGAGAGAGAGAGAGAGAGAGAGAGAGAGAGAGAGAGAGAGAGAGAATCTAACCACTTCTGGGAAAATTGGAAAACTCTGAACAAACAACAACACGAAGAGTTATCTATCCAAAATGGAGAAAAAAATGGATAAACCACTTCTCCAATATTGTTGGCTTTATAACAAAGAACAAGCAGAAAAAACATATACATGAATGAACTACAGGACAAAATGCAAACCATCCAACCCAAAAAGAGAGAGAATACAACCCATATTTATTTTCCCTTTTAACTTTCACTATTTGCAAATCGTTACAACACTGTATATAGACATAATTTATTATTTTGGAAATTTGTGAGTGTAATATTTACTGTTCATTTTTTTGTGTTTATCCCACTGTAAAGAGGCAATGTAAAGAGAGAGAGAGAGAGACAGAGAGACAGACAGAGAGAGAGAGAGAGAGAGAGAGAGACAGAGAGACAGAGAGAGAGAGAGAGAGAGCATTAGTAAGGCATTTCACTGTAATGCATTTGGGGGCTCGTAGTGATTATGAGAGAGTGAGAGGGGGGGGGGAGACAGAGAGCGAGAGAACTGGTTATTTAATTGAGAGTGGAAAAGTGTGGCAGTGATACAGGGCTTTGTTAGTCGATTGATAAAGGAGATGACATTTTTAAAAGCATTCATCATAGCAAACATACATAACCATACATCACCTACAGGTGTTTACAAACAATACTGGCTAATATTTATCCCTGGGGGGGAGAGAGTGACCTTGCTTATGCTTATGGTAGTCCATCGTATTCGATGATGACTTCCACTTCTGAGTTAACAGTGAATTCTTTGGTGACTGTAGAGTCCAATCCGAGATCGACAAACTTTATTGCAGGTGGGGAATATGCAGTCTGTGTTGGCGGGGGCAGGTATGGTTGTATTTCGTCTGAGCTGTTTTTGCTGTCTCTTTGTGCTCCTCTCCTCGTCCCCCCTCTGTACACCGCTGTGTCAGAGATGCCACTAGGTGGAACGGTTGACAGCAGCATCCTATAGGTCTGTGGGTTTGATGTTGCACTTCTTCAGTGACATTTTTAGCTGTTCCTTGTAGAGCTTCATCTGCCTCCCTGCAGACTGCCGGCGAAGATGTAGCTGGCCAACCCTGCAGACCGCCGGCCAAGATGTAGCTGGCCCCCTGCAGACTGCCGGCGAAGATGTAGCTGGCCCCCCTGCAGACCGCCGGCGAAGATGTAGCTGGCCCCCTGCAGACTGCCGGCGAAGATGTAGCTGGCCCCCCTGCAGACCGCCGGCGAAGATGTAGCTGACCCCCCTGCAGACCGCAAGCCAAGATGTAGCTGGCCCCCCCTGCAGATCGCCGACCAAGATGTAGCTGACCCCCCTGCAGACCGCAAGCCAAGATGTAGCTGGCCCCCCCTGCAGACCGCCGACCAAGATGTAGCTGGCCCCCCCTGCAGACCGCCGACCAAGATGTAGCTGGCCATACAGGATCTTCCGTGGCAAGCACTCCTGAGACGTTCTAATGACATGCCAAAGCCAGCGCAGTTGGTGTTGGGTGACCATGTCCTACATACTCTTACAGTTGGTGTTGGGGGACCATGGACTCCATACTCTAACAGTTGGTGTTGGGTGACCATGGCCTCCATACTCTAACAGTTGGTGTTGGGTGACCATGGCCTTCATACTCTAACAGTTGGTGTTGGGGGACCATGGCCTATATACTCTAACAGTTGGTGTTGGGTGACCATGGCCTCCATACTCTTACAGTTGGTGTTGGGTGACCATGGCCTACATACTCTTACAGTTGGTGTTGGGTGACCATGGCCTCCATACTCTAACAGTTGGTGTTGGGTGACCATGGCCTTCATACTCTAACAGTTGGTGTTGGGGGACCATGGCCTATATACTCTAACAGTTGGTGTTGGGTGACCATGGCCTCCATACTCTTACAGTTGGTGTTGGGTGACCATGGCCTCCATACTCTTACAGTTGGTGTTGGGTGACCATGGCCTCCATACTCTAACAGTTGGTGTTGGGTGACCATGGCCTACATACTCTTACAGTTGGTGTTGGGTGACCATGGCCTCCATACTCTAACAGTTGGTGTTGGGTGACCATGGCCTTCATACTCTAACAGTTGGTGTTGGGTGACCATGGCCTCCATACTCTAACAGTTGGTGTTGGGTGACCATGGCCTCCATACTCTAACAGTTGGTGTTGGGTGACCATGGACTCCATACTCTAACAGTTGGTGTTGGGTGACCATGGCCTCCATACTCTAACAGTTGGTGTTGGGTGACAATGGACTCCATACTCTAACAGTTGGTGTTGGGTGACCATGGCCTTCATACTCTTACAGTTGGTGTTGGGTGACAATGGCCTCTATACTCTAACAGTTGGTGTTGGGTGACCATGGCCTCCATACTCTAACAGTTGGTGTTGGGTGACCATGGACTCCATACTCTAACAGTTGGTGTTGGGTGACCATGGCCTTCATACTCTTACAGTTGGTGTTGGGTGACCATGGCCTCCATACTCTTGCAGTTGGTGTTGGGTGACCATGGCCTCCATACTCTAACAGTTGGTGTTGGTTGACCATGGACTCCATACTCTAACAATTGGTGTTGGGTGACCATGGCCTTCATACTCTTACAGTTGGTGTTGGGTGACCATGGCCTCCATACTCTTACAGTTGGTGTTGGGTGACCATGGCCTCCATACTCTTACAGTTGGTGTTGGGTGACCATGGCCTCCATACTCTAACAGTTGGTGTTGGGTGACCATGGCCTCCATACTCTTACAGTTGGTGTTGGGTGACCATGGCCTCCATACTCTAACAGTTGGTGTTGGTTGACCATGGCCTACATACTCTTGCAGTTGGTGTTGGGTGACCATGGCCTCCATACTCTTACAGTTGGTGTTGGGTGACCATGGCCTCCATACTCTTACAGTTGGTGTTGGGTGACCATGGCCTCCATACTCTAACAGTTGGTGTTGGGTGACCATGGCCTCCATACTCTTGCAGTTGGTGTTGGGTGACCATGGCCTCCATACTCTAACAGTTGGTGTTAGGGGACCATGGCCTCCATACTCTAACAGTTGGTGTTGGGTGACCATGGCCGCCATACTCTTGTAGTTGGTGTTGGGTGACCATGGCCTCCATACTCTTACAGTTGGTGTTGGGTGACCATGGCCTCCATACTCTAACAGTTGGTGTTGGGTGACCATGGCCTCCATACTCTAACAGTTGGTGTTGGGTGACCATGGACTCCATACTCTAACAGTTGGTGTTGGGTGACCATGGCCTACATACTCTTACAGTTGGTGTTGGGTGACCATGGCCTCCAAACTCTAACAGTTGGTGTTGGGTGACCATGGCCTCCATACTCTAACAGTTGGTGTTGGGTGACCATGGACTCCATACTCTAACAGTTGGTGTTGGGTGACCATGGCCTCCATACTCTAACAGTTGGTGTTGGGTGACCATGGACTCCATACTCTAACAGTTGGTGTTGGGTGACCATGGCCTCCATACTCTAACAGTTGGTGTTGGGTGACAATGGCCTCTATACTCTAACAGTTGGTGTTGGGTGACCATGGCCTTCATACTCTTACAGTTGGTGTTGGGTGACCATGGCCTCCATACTCTTGCAGTTGGTGTTGGGTGACCATGGCCTCCATACTCTTACAGTTGGTGTTGGGTGACCATGGCCTCCATACTCTAACAGTTGGTGTTGGGTGACCATGGCCTCCATACTCTTACAGTTGGTGTTGGGTGACCATGGCCTCCATACTCTAACAGTTGGTGTTGGTTGACCATGGCCTACATACTCTTGCAGTTGGTGTTGGGTGACCATGGCCTCCATACTCTTACAGTTGGTGTTGGGTGACCATGGCTTCCATACTCTTACAGTTGGTGTTGGGTGACCATGGCCTCCATACTCTAACAGTTGGTGTTGGGTGACCATGGCCTCCATACTCTTGCAGTTGGTGTTGGGTGACCATGGCCTCCATACTCTAACAGTTGGTGTTAGGGGACCATGGCCTCCATACTCTAACAGTTGGTGTTGGGTGACCATGGCCGCCATACTCTTGTAGTTGGTGTTGGGTGACCATGGCCTCCAAACTCTAACAGTTGGTGTTGGGTGACCATGGCCTCCATACTCTAACAGTTGGTGTTGGGTGACCATGGACTCCATACTCTAACAGTTGGTGTTGGGTGACCATGGCCTTCATACTCTAACAGTTGGTGTTGGGTGACCATGGCCTCCATACTCTAACAGTTGGTGTTGGGTGACCATGGCCTCCATACTCTAACAGTTGGTGTTGGGTGACCATGGCCTCCATACTCTAACAGTTGGTGTTGGGTGACCATGGACTCCATACTCTAACAGTTGGTGTTGGGTGACCATGGCCTCCATACTCTAACAGTTGGTGTTGGGTGACAATGGCCTCTATACTCTAACAGTTGGTGTTGGGTGACCATGGCCTTCATACTCTTACAGTTGGTGTTGGGTGACCATGGCCTCCATACTCTTGCAGTTGGTGTTGGGTGACCATGGCCTCCATACTCTTACAGTTGGTGTTGGGTGACCATGGCCTCCATACTCTAACAGTTGGTGTTGGGTGACCATGGCCTCCATACTCTTACAGTTGGTGTTGGGTGACCATGGCTTCCATACTCTAACAGTTGGTGTTGGTTGACCATGGCCTACATACTCTTGCAGTTGGTGTTGGGTGACCATGGCCTCCATACTCTTACAGTTGGTGTTGGGTGACCATGGCTTCCATACTCTTACAGTTGGTGTTGGGTGACCATGGCCTCCATACTCTAACAGTTGGTGTTGGGTGACCATGGCCTCCATACTCTTGCAGTTGGTGTTGGGTGACCATGGCCTCCATACTCTAACAGTTGGTGTTAGGGGACCATGGCCTCCATACTCTAACAGTTGGTGTTGGGTGACCATGGCCGCCATACTCTTGTAGTTGGTGTTGGGTGACCATGGCCTCCAAACTCTAACAGTTGGTGTTGGGTGACCATGGCCTCCATACTCTAACAGTTGGTGTTGGGTGACCATGGACTCCATACTCTAACAGTTGGTGTTGGGTGACCATGGCCTTCATACTCTAACAGTTGGTGTTGGGTGACCATGGCCTCCATACTCTAACAGTTGGTGTTGGGTGACCATGGCCTCCATACTCTAACAGTTGGTGTTGGGTGACCATGGACTCCATACTCTAACAGTTGGTGTTGGGTGACCATGGCCTTCATACTCTTACAGTTGGTGTTGGGTGACAATGGCCTCTATACTCTAACAGTTGGTGTTGGGTGACCATGGCCTTCATACTCTTACAGTTGGTGTTGGGTGACCATGGCATCCATACTCTTGCAGTTGGTGTTGGGTGACCATGGCCTCCATACTCTAACAGTTGGTGTTGGGTGACCATAGCCTACATACTCTTGCAGTTGGTGTTGGGTGACCATGGCCTCCATACTCTTACAGTTGGTGTTGGGTGACCATGGCCTACATACTCTTGCAGTTGGTGTTGGGTGACCATGGCCTCCATACTCTTACAGTTGGTGTTGGGTGACCATGGCCTCCATACTCTAACAGTTGGTGTTGGGTGACCATGGCCTCCATACTCTTGCAGTTGGTGTTGGGTGACCATGGCCTCCATACTCTAACAGTTGGTGTTAGGGGACCATGGCCTCCATACTCTAACAGTTGGTGTTGGGTGACCATGGCCGCCATACTCTTGTAGTTTGTGTTGGGTGACCATGGCCTCCATACTCTTACAGTTGGTGTTGGGTGACCATGGCCTCCATACTCTAACAGTTGGTGTTGGGTGACCATGGCCTCCATACTCTAACAGTTGGTGTTGGGTGACCATGGACTCCATACTCTAACAGTTGGTGTTGGGTGACCATGGCCTACATACTCTTACAGTTGGTGTTGGGTGATCATGGCCTCCAAACTCTAACAGTTGGTGTTGGGTGACCATGGCCTCCATACTCTAACAGTTGGTGTTGGGTGGCCATGGACTCCATACTCTAACAGTTGGTGTTGGGTGACCATGGCCTTCATACTCTAACAGTTGGTGTTGGGTGACCATGGCCTCCATACTCTAACAGTTGGTGTTGGGTGACCATGGCCTCCATACTCTAACAGTTGGTGTTGGGTGACCATGGACTCCATACTCTAACAGTTGGTGTTGGGTGACCATGGCCTTCATACTCTTACAGTTGGTGTTGGGTGACAATGGCCTCTATACTCTAACAGTTGGTGTTGGGTGACCATGGCCTCCATACTCTAACAGTTGGTGTTGGGTGACCATGGAATCCATACTCTAACAGTTGGTGTTGGGTGACCATGGCCTTCATACTCTTACAGTTGGTGTTGGGTGACCATGGCCTCCATACTCTAACAGTTGGTGTTGGGTGACCATGGCCTCCATACTCTAACAGTTGGTGTTGGGTGACCATGGCCTTCATACTCTTACAGTTGGTGTTGGGTGACCATGGCGTCCATACTCTAACAGTTGGTGTTGGGTGACCGTGGCCTCCATACTCTAACAGTTGTTGTTGGGTGACCATGGCCTCCATACTCTAACAGTTGGTGTTGGGTGACCATGGCCTCCATACTCTTGTAGTTGGTGTTGGGTGACCATGGCCTCCATACTCTAACAGTTGGTGTTGGGTGACCATGGCCTCCATACTCTAACAGTTGGTGTTGGGTGACCATGGCCTCCATACTCTTGTAGTTGGTGTTGGGTGACCATGGCCTCCATACTCTTGTAGTTGGTGTTGGGTGACCATGGCCTCCATACTCTAACAGTTGGTGTTGGGTGACCATGGCCTCCATACTCTAACAGTTGGTGTTGGGTGACCATGGACTCCATACTCTTGCAGTTTGTGTTGGGGGACCATGGCCTCCATACTCTAACAGTTGGTGTTGGGTGACCATGGCCTCCATACTCTTGCAGTTGGTGTTGGGTGACCATGGCCTCCATACTCTTACAGTTGGTTTTGGGTGACCATGGCCTCCATACTCTTGTAGTTGGTGTTGGGTGACCATGGCCTCCATACTCTTGTAGTTGGTGTTGGGTGACCATGGCCTCCATACTCTTACAGTTGGTGTTGGGTGACCATGGCCTCCATACTCTAACAGTTGGTGTTGGGTGACCATGGACTCCATACTCTAACAGTTGGTGTTGGGTGACCATGGCCTCCATACTCTTACAGTTGGTGTTGGGTGACAATGGCCTCTATACTCTAACAGTTGGTGTTGGGTGACCATGGCCTCCATACTCTAACAGTTGGTGTTGGGTGACCATGGACTCCATACTCTAACAGTTGGTGTTGGGTGACCATGGCCTTCATACTCTTACAGTTGGTGTTGGGTGACCATGGCCTCCATACTCTTGCAGTTGGTGTTGGGTGACCATGGCCTCCATACTCTAACAGTTGGTGTTGGTTGACCATGGACTCCATACTCTAACAGTTGGTGTTGGGTGACCATGGCCTCCATACTCTAACAGTTGGTGTTGGGTGACCATGGCCTCCATACTCTTACAGTTGGTGTTGGGTGACCATGGCCTTCATACTCTTACAGTTGGTGTTGGGTGACCATGGCCTCCATACTCTTGCAGTTGGTGTTGGGTGACCATGGCCTCCATACTCTAACAGTTGGTGTTGGTTGACCATGGACTCCATACTCTAACAATTGGTGTTGGGTGACCATGGCCTTCATACTCTTACAGTTGGTGTTGGGTGACCATGGCCTCCATACTCTTACAGTTGGTGTTGGGTGACCATGGCCTCCATACTCTTACAGTTGGTGTTGGGTGACCATGGCCTCCATACTCTAACAGTTGGTGTTGGGTGACCATGGCCTCCATACTCTTACAGTTGGTGTTGGGTGACCATGGCCTCCATACTCTAACAGTTGGTGTTGGTTGACCATGGCCTACATACTCTTGCAGTTGGTGTTGGGTGACCATGGCCTCCATACTCTTACAGTTGGTGTTGGGTGACCATGGCCTCCATACTCTTACAGTTGGTGTTGGGTGACCATGGCCTCCATACTCTAACAGTTGGTGTTGGGTGACCATGGCCTCCATACTCTTGCAGTTGGTGTTGGGTGACCATGGCCTCCATACTCTAACAGTTGGTGTTAGGGGACCATGGCCTCCATACTCTAACAGTTGGTGTTGGGTGACCATGGCCGCCATACTCTTGTAGTTGGTGTTGGGTGACCATGGCCTCCATACTCTTACAGTTGGTGTTGGGTGACCATGGCCTCCATACTCTAACAGTTGGTGTTGGGTGACCATGGCCTCCATACTCTAACAGTTGGTGTTGGGTGACCATGGACTCCATACTCTAACAGTTGGTGTTGGGTGACCATGGCCTACATACTCTTACAGTTGGTGTTGGGTGACCATGGCCTCCAAACTCTAACAGTTGGTGTTGGGTGACCATGGCCTCCATACTCTAACAGTTGGTGTTGGGTGACCATGGACTCCATACTCTAACAGTTGGTGTTGGGTGACCATGGCCTCCATACTCTAACAGTTGGTGTTGGGTGACCATGGACTCCATACTCTAACAGTTGGTGTTGGGTGACCATGGCCTCCATACTCTAACAGTTGGTGTTGGGTGACAATGGCCTCTATACTCTAACAGTTGGTGTTGGGTGACCATGGCCTTCATACTCTTACAGTTGGTGTTGGGTGACCATGGCCTCCATACTCTTGCAGTTGGTGTTGGGTGACCATGGCCTCCATACTCTTACAGTTGGTGTTGGGTGACCATGGCCTCCATACTCTAACAGTTGGTGTTGGGTGACCATGGCCTCCATACTCTTACAGTTGGTGTTGGGTGACCATGGCCTCCATACTCTAACAGTTGGTGTTGGTTGACCATGGCCTACATACTCTTGCAGTTGGTGTTGGGTGACCATGGCCTCCATACTCTTACAGTTGGTGTTGGGTGACCATGGCCTCCATACTCTTACAGTTGGTGTTGGGTGACCATGGCCTCCATACTCTTACAGTTGGTGTTGGGTGACCATGGCCTCCATACTCTAACAGTTGGTGTTGGGTGACCATGGCCTCCATACTCTTGCAGTTGGTGTTGGGTGACCATGGCCTCCATACTCTAACAGTTGGTGTTAGGGGACCATGGCCTCCATACTCTAACAGTTGGTGTTGGGTGACCATGGCCGCCATACTCTTGTAGTTGGTGTTGGGTGACCATGGCCTCCAAACTCTAACAGTTGGTGTTGGGTGACCATGGCCTCCATACTCTAACAGTTGGTGTTGGGTGACCATGGACTCCATACTCTAACAGTTGGTGTTGGGTGACCATGGCCTTCATACTCTAACAGTTGGTGTTGGGTGACCATGGCCTCCATACTCTAACAGTTGGTGTTGGGTGACCATGGCCTCCATACTCTAACAGTTGGTGTTGGGTGACCATGGACTCCATACTCTAACAGTTGGTGTTGGGTGACCATGGCCTTCATACTCTTACAGTTGGTGTTGGGTGACAATGGCCTCTATACTCTAACAGTTGGTGTTGGGTGACCATGGCCTTCATACTCTTACAGTTGGTGTTGGGTGACCATGGCCTCCATACTCTTGCAGTTGGTGTTGGGTGACCATGGCCTCCATACTCTAACAGTTGGTGTTGGGTGACCATAGCCTACATACTCTTGCAGTTGGTGTTGGGTGACCATGGCCTCCATACTCTTACAGTTGGTGTTGGGTGACCATGGCCTACATACTCTTGCAGTTGGTGTTGGGTGACCATGGCCTCCATACTCTTACAGTTGGTGTTGGGTGACCATGGCCTCCATACTCTAACAGTTGGTGTTGGGTGACCATGGCCTCCATACTCTTGCAGTTGGTGTTGGGTGACCATGGCCTCCATACTCTAACAGTTGGTGTTAGGGGACCATGGCCTCCATACTCTAACAGTTGGTGTTGGGTGACCATGGCCGCCATACTCTTGTAGTTTGTGTTGGGTGACCATGGCCTCCATACTCTTACAGTTGGTGTTGGGTGACCATGGCCTCCATACTCTAACAGTTGGTGTTGGGTGACCATGGCCTCCATACTCTAACAGTTGGTGTTGGGTGACCATGGACTCCATACTCTAACAGTTGGTGTTGGGTGACCATGGCCTACATACTCTTACAGTTGGTGTTGGGTGATCATGGCCTCCAAACTCTAACAGTTGGTGTTGGGTGACCATGGCCTCCATACTCTAACAGTTGGTGTTGGGTGGCCATGGACTCCATACTCTAACAGTTGGTGTTGGGTGACCATGGCCTTCATACTCTAACAGTTGGTGTTGGGTGACCATGGCCTCCATACTCTAACAGTTGGTGTTGGGTGACCATGGCCTCCATACTCTAACAGTTGGTGTTGGGTGACCATGGACTCCATACTCTAACAGTTGGTGTTGGGTGACCATGGCCTTCATACTCTTACAGTTGGTGTTGGGTGACAATGGCCTCTATACTCTAACAGTTGGTGTTGGGTGACCATGGCCTCCATACTCTAACAGTTGGTGTTGGGTGACCATGGAATCCATACTCTAACAGTTGGTGTTGGGTGACCATGGCCTTCATACTCTTACAGTTGGTGTTGGGTGACCATGGCCTCCATACTCTAACAGTTGGTGTTGGGTGACCATGGCCTCCATACTCTAACAGTTGGTGTTGGGTGACCATGGCCTTCATACTCTTACAGTTGGTGTTGGGTGACCATGGCGTCCATACTCTAACAGTTGGTGTTGGGTGACCGTGGCCTCCATACTCTAACAGTTGTTGTTGGGTGACCATGGCCTCCATACTCTAACAGTTGGTGTTGGGTGACCATGGCCTCCATACTCTTGTAGTTGGTGTTGGGTGACCATGGCCTCCATACTCTAACAGTTGGTGTTGGGTGACCATGGCCTCCATACTCTAACAGTTGGTGTTGGGTGACCATGGCCTCCATACTCTTGTAGTTGGTGTTGGGTGACCATGGCCTCCATACTCTTGTAGTTGGTGTTGGGTGACCATGGCCTCCATACTCTAACAGTTGGTGTTGGGTGACCATGGCCTCCATACTCTAACAGTTGGTGTTGGGTGACCATGGACTCCATACTCTTGCAGTTTGTGTTGGGGGACCATGGCCTCCATACTCTAACAGTTGGTGTTGGGTGACCATGGCCTCCATACTCTTGCAGTTGGTGTTGGGTGACCATGGCCTCCATACTCTTACAGTTGGTTTTGGGTGACCATGGCCTCCATACTCTAACAGTTGGTGTTGGATGACCATGGCCTCCATACTCTTACAGTTGGTGTTGGGTGACCATGGCCTCCATACTCTAACAGTTGGTGTTGGTTGACCATGGCCTACATACTCTTGCAGTTGGTGTTGGGTGACCATGGCCTCCATACTCTTACAGTTGGTGTTGGGTGACCATGGCCTCCATACTCTTACAGTTGGTGTTGGGTGACCATGGCCTCCATAATCTTACAGTTGGTGTTGGGTGACCATGGCCTCCATACTCTAACAGTTGGTGTTGGGTGACCATGGCCTCCATACTCTTGCAGTTGGTGTTGGGTGACCATGGCCTCCATACTCTAACAGTTGGTGTTAGGGGACCATGGCCTCCATACTCTAACAGTTGGTGTTGGGTGACCATGGCCGCTATACTCTTGTAGTTGGTGTTGGGTGACCATGGCCTCCATACTCTTACAGTTGGTGTTGGGTGACCATGGCCTCCATACTCTAACAGTTGGTGTTGGGTGACCATGGCCTCCATACTCTTACAGTTGGTGTTGGGTGACCATGGCCGCCATACTATTGTAGTTGGTGTTGGGTGACCATGGCCTCCATACTCTAACAGTTGGTGTTGGGTGACCATGGCCTACATACTCTTGTAGTTGGTGTTGGGTGACCATGGCCTCCATACTCTAACAGTTGGTGTTGGGTGACCATGGCCTCCATACTCTAACAGTTGGTGTTGGGTGACCATGGACTCCATACTCTAACAGTTGGTGTTGGGTGACCATGGCCTTCATACTCTTACAGATGGTGTTGGGTGACAATGGCCTCTATACTCTAACAGTTGGTGTTGGGTGACCATGGCCTCCACACTCTAACAGTTGGTGTTGGGTGACCATGGACTCCATACTCTAAAGGTTGGTGTTGGGTGACCATGGCCTTCATACTCTTACAGTTGTTGTTGGGTGACCATGGCCTCCATACTCTTACAGTTGGTGTTGGGTGACCATGGCCTCCATACTCTAACAGTTGGTGTTGGGGGACCATGGCCTCCATACTCTAACAGTTGGTGTTGGGTGACCATGGCCTCCATACTCTTGCAGTTGGTGTTGGGTGACCATGGCCTCCATACTCTAACAGTTGGTGTTGGGTGAACATGGCCTTCATACTCTAACAGTTGGTGTTGGGGGACCAAGGCCTCCATACTCTAACAGTTGGTGTTGGGGGACCAAGGCCTCCATACTCTAACAGTTGGTGTTGGGTGACCATGGCGTTCGTACTCTAACAGTTGGTGTTGGGTGACCGTGGCCTCCATACTCTAACAGTTGGTGTTGGGTGACCATGGCCTACATACTCTTACAGTTGGTGTTGGGTGACCATGGCCTCCATACTCTAACAGTTGGTGTTGGGTGACCATGGACTCCATACTCTAACAGTTGGTGTTGGGTCACCATGGCCTTCATACTCTTACAGTTGGTGTTGGGTGACCATGGCCTCCATATTCTAACAGTTGGTGTTGGGTGACCATGGCCTCCATACTCTAACAGTTGGTGTTGGGTGACCATGGCCTCCATACTCTTGTAGTTGGTGTTGGGTGACCATGGCATCCATACTCTTGTAGTTGGTGTTGGGTGACCATGGCCTCCATACTCTAACAGTTGGTGTTGGGGGACCATGGCCTCCATACTCTTGCAGTTGGTGTTGGGGGACCATGGCCTCCATACTCTAACAGTTGGTGTTGGGTGACCATGGCCTCCATACTCTTGCAGTTGGTGTTGGGTGACCATGGCCTCCAAACTCTAACAGTTGGTGTTGGGTGACCATGGCCTCCATACTCTTGTAGTTGGTGTTGGGTGACCATGGCCTCCATACTCTTGTAGTTGGTGTTGGGTGACCATGGCCTCCATACTCTAACAGTTGGTGTTGGGTGACCATGGCCTCCATACTCTAACAGTTGGTGTTGGGTGACCATGGCCTCCATACTCTTGCAGTTGGTGTTGGGGGACCATGGCCTCCATACTCTAACAGTTGGTGTTGGGTGACCATGGCCTCCATACTCTTGCAGTTGGTGTTGGGTGACCATGGCCTCCATACTCTAACAGTTGGTGTTGGGTGACCATGGCCTCCATACTCTAACAGTTGGTGTTGGGTGACCATGGCCTCATTACTCTTGCAGTTGGTGTTGGGTGACCATGGCCTCCATACTCTAACAGTTGGTGTTAGGGGACCATGGCCTCCATACTCTAACAGTTGGTGTTGGGTGACCATGGCCGCCATACTCTTGTAGTTGGTGTTGGGTGACCATGGCCTCCATACTCTTACAGTTGGTGTTGGGTGACCATGGCCTCCATACTCTAACAGTTGGTGTTGGGTGACCATGGCCTCCATACTCTAACAGTTGGTGTTGGGTGACCATGGCCGCCATACTCTTGTAGTTGGTGTTGGGTGACCATGGCCTCCATACTCTTACAGTTGGTGTTGGGTGACCATGGCCTCCATACTATAACAGTTGGTGTTGGGTGACCATGGCCTCCATACTCTAACAGTTGGTGTTGGGTGACCATGGCCTACATACTCTTACAGTTGGTGTTGGGTGACCATGGCCTCCATACTCTAACAGTTGGTGTTGGGTGACCATGGCCTCCATACTCTAACAGTTGGTGTTGGGTGACCATGGCCTTCATACTCTAACAGTTGGTGTTGGGTGACCATGGCCTCCATACTCTAACAGCTGGTGTTGGGTGACCATGGCCTACATACTCTTGTAGTTGGTGTTGGGTGACCATGGCCTCCATACTCTAACAGTTGGTTTTGGGTGACCATGGCCTTCATACTCTAACAGTTGGAGTTGGGTGACCATGGACTCCATACTCTAACAGTTGGTTTTGGGTGACCATGGCCTTCATACTCTTACAGTTGGTGTTGGGTGACCATGGCCTACATACACTTGTAGTTGGTGTTGGGTGACCATGGCCTCCATACTCTAACAGTTGGTGTTGGGTGACCATGGCCTCCATACTCTAACAGTTGGTGTTGGGTGACCATGGACTCCATACTCTTGTAGTGTGTGTTGGGTGACCATGGCCTCCGTACTCTTGTAGTTGGTGTTGGGTGACCATGGCCTCCATACTCTAACAGTTGGTGTTGGGTGACCATGGCCTCCATACTCTTGTAGTTGGTGTTGGGTGACCATGGCCTCCATACTCTTGTAGTTGGTGTTGGGTGACCATGGCCTCCATACTCTAACAGTTGGTGTTGGGTGACCATGGCCTCCATACTCTTGCAGTTGGTGTTGGGGGACCATGGCCTCCATACTCTAACAGTTGGTGTTGGGTGACCATGGCCTCCATACTCTTGCAGTTGGTGTTGGGTGACCATGGCCTCCATACTCTAACAGTTGGTGTTGGGTGACCATGGCCGCCATACTCTTGTAGTTGGTGTTGGGTGACCATGGCCTCCATACTCTAACAGTTGGTGTTGGGGGACCATGGCCGCCATACTCTTGTAGTTGGTGTTGGGTGACCATGGCCTCCATACTCTAACAGTTGGTGTTGGGGGACCATGGCCGCCATACTCTTGTAGTTGGTGTTGGGTGACCATGGCCTCCATACTCTTGTAGTTGGTGTTGGGTGACCATGGCCTCCATACTCTTACAGTTGGTGTTGGGTGACCATGGCCGCCATACTCTTGCAGTTGGTATTGGGTGACCATGGCCTCCATACTCTTACAGTTGGTGTTGGGTGACCATGGCCGCCATACTCTTGTAGTTGGTGTTGGGTGACCATGGCCTCCATACTCTTGCAGTTGGTGTTGGGTGACCATGGTCTCCATACTCTTGCAGTTGGTGTTGGGTGACCATGGCCTCCAGTTGGTCTTAGCAAGTATTTATGTATGGGGCACACGGTCGCACCAGGTGATTCCCAGGATGCGCTGCGGGCATCTTATGTGGAATCGCTTGAGACATTTGTTGTGGCGACTGTAAGTGACCCAGGCTTCACAGCTGTAAAGAAGTGTGGTGATGCAGACGGCTTGGGAGACGGAGACATTGGTGTAGAGGTGGAGATCCCTGTTTTGGAAGACCCTGCATCTGAGTTTCCCGAAGGCAGCTGATGCTTGATCCTATTTAGAATTTTGAGTTTGATGCTGCAGTGAGTGTTTGTATACTTCTGACCCACTGGGAATGTGATGAAAGAAATTAAAGCTGAAATAAATCATTCTCACTACTATTATTCTGACATTTCACATTTTTAACATAAAGTGGTGATCCTAACTGACCTAAGAAAGATCATTTTTACTAGGATTAAATGTCAGAAATTGTGAAAAACTGAGTTTTAATGTATTTGCCTAAGGGGTATGTAAACTTCCGACCTCAACTGTATATATATATATATTTATATTTAGGGCAGACACTTCAAAACCTTGTTTATTATTGTTAATTGTTTGACTGTCCTTGTTGCCATTTATTAATGTAAATTCAACGCTGCTTTTTTATGGGCTTCAGTAGTAAAGGCAATTTATTTATATACTTAAAGGGTCCTAAAATTCAAAATCAAATAGCTAAATGATCCATACACTACGCGGCCAACGCTAAGTGGACACCAATTCAAATTAGTGGATTCGGCTATTTCAGCCACACCCGTGTATAAAATCGAGCTCACAGCCAGAGAACCTCCATAGACAAACATTGGCAGTAGAATGGCCCATACTGAAGAGCTCAGTGACTTTCAACGTGGCACAGTCACAGTATGCCACCTTTCCAACAAGTCAGTTCATCAAATTTCTGCCCTGCTAGAACTAATGCACATGATTTTGGAATGAGATGTCTAACGAGCAGGTGTCCAAATACTTAAAACAATTCCATATGTCATTTTAGCACCCCCCCCCTCCCCCCAACTTCTTAGACTCTAAACTCTTAGAGACTGACCCAGAAAGGTGATTCTAACATGTATTGACTCAGGGGTGTGAATACACTACATTACCAAAAGTATGTGGACACCTGCTCGTCAAACATCTCATCCCAAATCATTGGCATTAATATTGAGTTGGTCCCACCTTTGCTGCTATAACAACCTCCCCTTTTCTGGGAAGGCTTTCCACTAGATGTTGGAACATTGCTGTGGGAACTTGCTTCCATTCTGCCACAAGAGCATTAGTGAGGTCGGGCACTGATGTTGGGCGATTAGGCCTGGCTCACAGTCGACGTTCCAATTCATCCCAAAGGTGATCGAGGGGGTTGAGTCCAGGGCTCTGTGCAGGCCAGTCATGTTCTTCCACACCGATCTCGACAAACCATTTCTGTATGAACCTTGCTTTGTGCACCTGGGAATTTTCATGCTGAAACAGGAAAGGGCCTTCCCCAAACTGTTGCCACAAAGTTGGAAGCACAGAATCGTCTAGAATGCCATTGTATGCTGTAGCTTTAAGATGTCCCTTCACTGGAACTAAGGGGCCTAGCCCGAATCATGAAAAACAGCCCCAGACCATTATTTCTCCTCCACCAAACTTTACAGTTGGCACTATGCATTGGGGCAGGTAGCGTTCTCCTGAGCTTGTGTGGACTACCACTTCACGGCTGAGCCATTGTTGCTCCTAGACGTTTCCACTTCACAATAAATCAAATCAAAGTTTATTTGTCACGTGCTCCGAATACAACAGGTGTAGTGCAAAAAAGGTATTAGGTGAACAATAGGTAGGTAAAGAAATAAAACAACAGTAAAAAGACAGGCTATATACAGTAGCGAGGTTATAAAAGTAGCGAGGCTACATACAGACACCGGTTAGTCAGGCTGATTGAGGTAGTATGTACATGAATGTATAGTTAAAGTGACTATGCATATATGATAAACAGAGAGTAGCAGCAGCGTAAAAAGAGGGGTTGGGGGGGCACACAATACAAAAAATCTGGGTAGCCATTTGATTACCTGTTCAGGAGTCTTATGGCTTGGGGGTAAAAACTGTTGAGAAGCCTTTTTGTCCTAGACTTGGCACTCCGGTACCGTTTGCCATGCGGTAGTAGAGAGAACAGTCTATGGATGGGGTGGCTGGGGTCTTTGACAATTTTAGGGCCTTCCTCTGACACCGCCTGGTGTAGAGGTCCTGGATGGCAGGCAGCTTAGCCCGTGATGTACTGGGCCATACGCACTACCCTCTGTAGTGCCTTGCGGTCGGAGGCCGAGCAATTACCGTACCAGGCAGTGATGCAACCAGTCAGGATGCTCTCGATGTTGCAGCTGTAGAACCTTTTGAGAATCTCAGGACCCATGCCAAGTCTTTTTAGGTTCCTGAGGGGGAATAGGCTCTGTCGTGCCCTCTTCACGACTGCCTTTGTGTGTTTGGACCATTCTAGTTTGTTCTTGATGTGGACACCAATAAACTTGAAGCTCTCAACCTGCTTCACTACAGCCCTGTCGATGAGAATGGGGGTGTGCTCGGTGCTCCTTTTCCTGTAGTCCACAATCATCTCCTTAGTCTTGGTTACGTTGAGGGATAGGTTGTTATTCTGGCATCACCCGGCCAGGTCTCTGACTTCCTCTCTATAGGCTGTCTCGTCGTTGTCAGTGATCAGGCCTACCACACTACAATAACAGAACTTACTACAGTTGACCGGCATCTCTAGCAGGCCTGAAATAGCCAAATCCACTAATTTGAAGAGGTGTCCACATATTTTTGTATTTATTGTGTAGTTCTTTATTATATTTTCAATAAATTAGGATAATGTTCTGAAAACATGTTTTCACTTTGTCATTATGGGGTATTGTATTTAAAAAATATATATATTTAATCAATTTTGAGTTCAGGCTATAACATAACAAAATGTGGAATAAGTCAAGCGGTATGAATACTTTCTGAAATCACTGTATGATCCTCTTGGACACTAAGTTGTGTATGTCTATTGGTGTGTGTAAAGGGATATCCATATGATTTTATGGACAGTCTGTTTGTTTTTTGTATTAGTGTGCTGTATCATGTGTGTTTATGTGTTTCCATGTGAGTGTGTACATGAGTGTATATGTTAGCGTATGTACTGTATGTGTTTGTAGGGGGGTGGATGTGTACAGGAATAAGGCTTGTAAATACATTTGTTTGGGGATAGCGGGTGTGAGGATGAAATATTGTCCAAGCGATATGGAGCAATGTGAAACACAAACACACACGCACGCACGCACGCACGCACGCACGCACGCACGCACGCACGCACGCACGCACGCACGCACGCACGCACGCACGCACACACACACACACACACACACACACACACACACACACACACACACACACACACACACACACACACACACACACTACAGTGAAATATGGTCCTGAGGATGTGGAGCAATGTGAAAAACTCGGCAGCGCCAGGGAATAACAAATCTCCTGGTGTCGCCTTGCCGCAAAATAAATACACTCCCTCATCCATCTGGGGTATGAGTCGCAACAAAGACGCCCCCAATACATACACCATTCCAGTCACACATACACACACAAGCACACACACAAACACACACACAGGCATATACGCACACATGCACAAACACGCACACACACACACACACACACAGCACCCTATGAATACACATATTCATTTACACATCTGTATAATTTATTTTTTTGTTTGTTTGTTTGTTGATTTAAACGGAAACTGCTAGTGGGTGATAGGAGAGTATTAATTGGTTTTAGAAATGAAATGGGATTTTCTCCCCCTAAATGCTCTCTCTGTCTTAATGCTGGGTTGGGGGGAGGGGGAGAAAGGAGAGAGGAGTGGGGGGTCTCAGGCGTTTTAAGTACTGATCGATCACTGGGGATTAAATAATTAAATATCAGCGTTGACAATTTAAAAGTCTCCACATACATATTGGATTATAGAAGGCAAAGGGGGAGATAAAAGATGCAGCCAGCAGCAACGGATCAGAAGAATTCAACATCCAATACATTACACACACATAATCAAGAACACACACACACACACACACACGCACATTCACACATACCAGTGGAGGCTGCTGAGGAGAGGATGGCTCATGATAATGGCTGGAATGGAGTGAATGGAATGGCATCAAACACATGGAAACCATATGTTTGATGTATTTGACAGCTTTCCACCTATTCCGCTCCAGCTATTACCATGAGCCCGTCCTCCCCAATTAAGGTGCCACCAACCTCCTGTTACGCACACACATAAAGTAAAGCACATGGACACAAACATGTGTACAAACATATATTTACATTAGTGAACATAAACTGGACGACATACACCCCTGGCGAATGAAAGCAAACCTATTGAGTAACACAAGCGAAACATACAAACACAGACAAGCAAAGGGAGAATAAAGGCAGAGATTTATTTTCCCCAAGTTTTATTAAATTCTCTTTGTTCAATTACTGAATCTATTGTCTTTGCTTATTTAGGTAATTGTGTGTGTGTTTGTGTGTGTGTATTTGTATGTGTGTGTGTGTGTGTGTGTGTGTGTGTGTGTGTGTGTGTGTGTGTGTGTGTGTGTGTGTGTGTGTGTGTGTGTGTGTGTGTGTGTGTGTGTGTGTGTGTGTGTGTGTGTGTGTGTGTGGGTCACTCTCTCCCCCCCAGGGATAAATATTAGCCAGTGTTGTTTGTAAACACATGTAGGTGATGTATGGTTATGTACTTAAGAAGGGAGGTTACTTCTGCGCCAGAACGATCCACCAGTACATCACTGAGGTTAAGACTAGGAGATCGTCCCCCAACAGTGGCGGCATGCAAACATTGTCACCATCTATAAGAACAAGGGTGACAAGTCCATCTGCGGCAACAGCCGGGGGATATCCCTTCTGGCTGTTGCCGGCAAGGTCCTGGCCAAGCTGATGCTACACAAGCTGGTGAACAACATCACAGAGAAACTGCTGCTTGAGTCACAATGAGGCTTCAGAAAGAAACACTCAACACTCAATCGTCTATTTTGTGAAGTGCACCAGTCCCTCCTGCAGCAAAGCACCCCCACAACATGATGCTGCCACCCCCGTGCTTCACGGTTGGGATGGTGTTCTTTGGCTTGCAAGCCTCCCCTTTTTCCTCCAAACATAACAATGGTCATTATGGCCAAACGGTTCTATTTTTGTTTCATCAGACCAGAGGACAATCTTTGTCCCCATGTGCAGTTGCAAAGCGTATTCTGGCTTTTAATGGTTTTGGAGCAGTGGCTTCTTCCTTGCTTAGCGGTCTTTCAGGTTATGTCGATATAGGACTTGTTTTACTGTGGATATAGATACTTTTGTACCTGTTTCCTCCAGCATCTTCACAAGGTCCTTTGCTGATGTTCTGGGATTGATTTGCACTTTTCGCACCAATGTACGTTCATATCTAGGAGACAGAACGTGTCTCCTTCCTGAGCGGTATGACGGCTGATTGGTCCCATGGTGTTTATACTTGCGTACTATTGTTTGCACAGATGAAAGTGGTACCTTGCCGCGTTTGGAAATTGCTCCCATGGACGAATCAGACTTGTGAAGGTATACAAATCTTTTTCTGAGGTCTTGGCTGAATTATTTTGATTTTCCCATGATGTCAAGCAAAGAGGCACTGAGTTTGAAGGTGTGCCTTGAAATACATCCACAGGTACACCTCCAATTGACTCAAATGATGTCAATTAGCCTATCAGAAGCTTCTAAAGCCATGACATAATTGTCTGGAATTTTCATAGTTGTTTGAAGGTACAGTCATCTTAGTGTATGTAAACTTCTTGACCCACTGGAATTGTGATACAGTTAATTTTAAGTGAAATATTCTGTCTGTAAACAATTGTTGGAAATATTACTTGTGTCATGCCCAAAGTAGATGTCTTAACCGACTTGCCAAAACTATTGTTTGTTAACAAGAAAATTGTGGAGTGGTTGAAAAACAAGTTTTAATGACTCCAACCTAAATGTATGTAAACTTCCGACTTCAAATGTATATATTTTTTTAATTACATTTTTTTTTTTTTACACATATTTAATACCATTTTGGGGTAGACACAAAACTACCTTCATACTCCCATTTTTTTATTGGTTACCTTCAGACGAGTCGTAGAGCAAGTGGTAGTCTCCCCTTTCCATAAGTGGACAAAATAGTTTGTTGGCCAAACCGTTTGGACGCTACAGACGTTTACTTGAGAAGACTGATTTTTGGGATGTTTCTTGGTCTGAAAAACACATCTCTAGCTCTGCCACCTTTCACCTCAGATGCAGAAATGCTACACTGGCGGATGTGGTGAATTGAGATGCATCCCATGCAAAAAGAAAACGATATCTCTAGATTAAACTGACGGATTTTGATGGGGATTCTTCTGCTATTTTTTGTAAATTATTATTCAATAACTCCAGGGGAGTAAAATTCTTCAAGATCTGTCAAGTTGGTTGTTAATCATTGCTTGCCATAGATTTTCAAGCTGATTTAAGTCAAAACTGTAACTTGGCCACTCAGGAACATTCAATGTTGTATTTAAGTTATTGTCCTGCTGAAAGGTGAATTCTTCACCCAGTGTGACTGAACCAGGTTTTCTTCTAAGATTTTGCCTTTGCTTAGCTCTATTCTGTTTATTTTAATCCCCCCCAAAATCCCTAGTCCTTGTCGATGACAAGCATACCCATAACATGATGCAGCCACCATCTTATGCTTGAAAATATTAAGAGTGGTACTCAGTGATGTGTTGTGTTGGATTTTCCCCAAACATAATGCTTTGTATTCAGGACATGAAATTAATTTCTTTGACACATTTTTTGCAGTTTTACTTTAGTGCCTTTTTACAAACAGGATGTATGTTTTGGAATATTCTTTATTCTGTACAGGCCTCCTTCTTTTCACTCTGTCATTTAGGTTAGTATTGTGGAGTAACTATAATGTTGTTTATCCATCCTCAGTTTTCTCCTATCACAGCCGTTAAACTCTGTAACTGTTTTAAAGTCAAAATTGGCCTCATAGTGAAATCCCTGAGCTGTTTCCTTCCTCTCTGGCAACTGAGTTATGAAGGACACCTGTGTCTTTGTAGTGACTGGCTGTATTGATACACCATCCAAAGAGTAATTAATAACTTCACCATGCTCAAAAGGGTATTCAATGTATGCTTTTTCCCCTTTTTCCCATCTACCAATAGGTGCTCTTCTTTGCGAGGCATTGGAAAACCTCCCTGGTCTTTGTGGTTGAATCTGTGTTTGAAATTCACAGCTCTACTGAGGGACCTTACAGCTAATTGTATGTGAGGTACAGAGATGAGGTAGTCCTTCCAAAATGATGTTAAACATCATTACTGCACACGGAGTGAGTCCATGCAACTTGCTAAGCAAATTTGTACTCATTTACTTATTTAGGCTTGCCATAAAAAAGGGGTTGAATACATATTGACTCAAGCCATTTCAGCTTTTCATTTTTTATTAATTTGTAAAAATGTCTAAAAACAATTCCACTTTGGTATAATGGGGTATTGTGTGTAGGCCAGTGACACAAAATCTCAATTTAATCCATTTTAAATTTAGGCTGTAACACAGCAAAATGTGGAAAATGTCAAAGGGTGTGAATACTTTCTGAAGGCACTGTATATCCTTCCGTTCCTTCTGCTTCCACCTCTCCTCGTTCCTGTGTTAGTACTTACCACCATTCCCCATTCCCTTGTTTGGTCCACTGTTTCTTTACCATAGCACTGTAAAAGATCCCCGCTGGGCACACACTGGTTGACGTGGAACCAACGTGGAATAGACGTTGAATTGACGTTTGTGCTCAGTGGGTCCCATTTGTGTGACCAAGTATCGCTGTAAGTTACTTCATAACGTCTGTGTCTATACCTAGAATTAGATAGGTTCAGGTTCCACACCTGGAAACAGATACACCAGCATACTGTACACCAGAATACTGTACACCAGAATACTGTACACCAGAATACTGTACACCAGAATAATGTACACCAGAATACTGTACACCAGAATATTGTACACCAGATTAATGTACACCAGAATACTGTACACCAGAATACTGTACACCAGAATACTGTACACCAGAATAATGTACACCAGAATAATGTACACCAGAATACTGTACACCAGAATAATGTACACCAGAATACTGTACACCAGAATAACGTACACCAGAATAATGTACACCAGAATACTGTACACCAGAAAAGATTGTGAACAATACAAGTTCCCTGTAGGATCTGGTGTATAGTAGCGTGTTCTGATGCTGTCACGTACATTAGCATGTTTGCAAACATGAGCAAACTGGAGGGTTCTGGGGTAGTTGTCTATCAAAATATTTAGTCTTTGCCTGTGGGGGTGGGGGTAGTGGAGGGGGGAAGAGGTGAGGCGTGGAGTTGGCAGTAGGAAGGAGGAGGTGGAGAGTGAGTGTTGCTTTGGCATTTCTTTACCCTTTACCTTGGCGAGTCCTGCAGGACAGCTACTGTCGGGGCCAGGAGAGGGTAAAGCCACGACAGAGGCCCCTCCCCTAGAGGCCCCTAGAGAGAGAACCAGGATCCTGATTTACTGTAGACTTGTTAGTCCTGAACAGAAAGAAATTGAGAGAGAGAGAGAGAAAGAGAAAATATGGAAACCTAAAGGTGAAGAGAAATGACGAGAGTTATGGGGAGGGAGGAGGGGTGGAAACAAAGACGGTAATCCCCAAATGAAAGCCATTCCTCACTCCCCCTTCCCAGCTTCCCCTCATCCCTCACTCCCCATTTCAGGGAGGAAAGCCTGTGGTTCCAGCCTCTTAATAAAGTGAGGGGTAGACGTGGTGAAATGCCAAGCACTCTGGTTGGAAATGAATGACCAGGGGGGTGTGTGTGTGTGTGTGAGTGTGTGAGTGTGTATGAGTGTGTTGAAGGGGGTGCTAGGGGTTCCTCTGCCCTGGGTCTCTCCCAGTGTGTTTGAGTAATGATTCAGACTGCCAGTGTGGTGGTGTCGCTCCATCTATAACCATCCTGGGGCTCCTTCTGTATGCCTATGCGACCCCCCCCCCCCCCCCCCCCCCCCCTCCCCCATACACACACACAGTAGATTCATCAGATTGGAAACAGGGCAGTGGGATGGACTGGGCAGCAGGAATGACTCATCCATCCATCCACACAGACACACACTTTCAACAAACACTCACACACTCACACACACGCACACTCATAGGAAGAAAATTGAGACACACACAGGTACAGACAGAGAAATATGTGAAACATACACACATGCATAGTCATTGGTAGACACAATGGGATATCCCCACTTAGGATATCTACTGTTACATTGTGTAAGGTGTGTGCGTGTGCGTGTGCGTGTGTGTGTGCGTGCATGTGTGACAGTGCATGTGTCGACACAGGTCCATTGACTGACCAACAAACCCTGAAACCTACTTTTCTCATGATAAACCGGCCATGATACCTCTCTCTGTCTCTCCACCACTATTCCCTCCATTCAACATCCTCTCATAAACTCATCCTCTTGTTCCGTTTATTTTTGCCATCTCTCTCTGGTCCTGCTGAGATGATTTTGGGGAGCCTGGGCCTTCCATAATCCACCAGGTCTTTCGCAGATGCACAGAGGTATGAAACACACACACACACACACACACACACACACACAC
Organism: Salvelinus namaycush; assembly: GCF_016432855.1. Lineage (NCBI taxonomy): Eukaryota > Metazoa > Chordata > Actinopteri > Salmoniformes > Salmonidae > Salvelinus > Salvelinus namaycush. The sequence goes on from NC_052322.1 coordinate 39,484,748, forward strand.
ACACACACACACACACACACACACACACACACACACACACACACACACACACACACACACACACACACACACACACACACACACACACAGTCCTTGTCTTCCTCCATGTGCATTTCCTCTGATGTTCAAAGGCTAAAGAGGCATCCTAAGCCAGGGGCTGACAGATAAGACAGATGCCATCAGCAAGAAACAATAACCTTAATGACAGAGAAAAGACAATTAAATATGTCTCAGACGTAATGCAGACGAAAGGCAGACTGTGTGTAGCGTGATTCAACTACAGCGCTGGGCATGGACCTGGCCAAGCGTCTACATCTGTAAGTGAGTGGGGGGAGTGGCGAGCTTACTGGAGCCCAGATACCTCATGTATAGATCACGCTCACATGCTTCAAGGTAAGACTAAATCTAGTGGGGGCGGGCGGGGGGTTTATTCAAGTCTAGAGAAAATGTCTCGGTGTACATAATCATATGCATGAACAATATAGAGCCTCTTTAAAGCAGAAATGACAGCATTTTAGCACCATGAAATCTCATTCAAATCTGCTCTCATACATCCCCCAGGAAGAATATGACACTTTTTTAAAACATTTTCTGACAAGCGATCACTTAGATATGATCATTTGAACATTTTCATCAATCCTTAGACTGTTTGGGAATTACATATAGTAAGGCAATTATGAAAATTCTATAGCAATATAGAGTGGGAAAGTGACGTTTGGACGATTAATAGACACCGCAGTAAAAAAACGAATAAAATCATGTCTCGTCCAGGACCGGAGTCTACGCAGACCGGTGCACCATAGCCAATCAGAGCTACAGTAGGCCTTTATGTAAAAAAGGTCCCTGCCATCCATGACTTTGAACTGGACTGTGTGTTTACAGGAAGTAGCAATAGCGCGACTTTAGATCATTAGAACGCATTCGCCAAAAGCCACAAAATACACCTGAATGGATTGCTGCAAATATGTCAATACCACGGGAGTCCTCTTACATTTGAGAACGTTACAGTCCTATATGATCAAACAACCATGAAAAGGAATGCTCTCTCCCTCAGTTATACACATCAACAACGACAAGATAAACAACTAATGCTATCCTGAGCAAGATGAGCTAAAATATAACGAAGGAACATAAAAAAAAAGGCTATTTTTCAGCTAGTTGGCCGTTAAAATTGCACTTTTAAACAATGGGGAACTGTAGCCTACTCGTCCTTCTGCAGCTTGTCTGCCTGGTTAAAGTTGGCTAGCTTGCTAGCTAGCTACTGCCAGACACAAATGAGAGAACACATCACTCTGGACATTTTCCTCGCCCTAGCAGAGCTGGTTGGCTAGGCTAAACAACTAACTGTTGTTTTGCCTACGTTTACTGACCACCGTCATATTCAGTGGGTGTTGCATAAATTCATCAGTTATTCTGCGCTCTGGCACACTCCAACAAGAGTGCTCTGAAATCGGAGTAGATAGCCAGAGTGAATTTGCAAACGCAAGAGATATGCTAACTGGATAACAGTTATTCAAGTTCTTGCTAGCTAACGATTGTATTGACATTCCCAGCCTTAGTTACATTTTCCGTTTTTGTCCAAAATATTGAGTCATTGAAACTGAAACAGTGCATCCCGAATGAAGGCAGCAAACAATGTACCAGGCCAGCTGCGATTTACAACCTGATAGCAATACTTTTTTGGACTACCAATTAATGTATTGGTGAATTATATTAATCATGCATTGAACTGCATCCATCTATTCTGCCAACAATGCCTTGGTGTACATCATGGAATGGTGAGTCAAATAGAACCTATTTTTAAAACCTCTTCTAAAGTTGGTTTTGTAACATAAACTGAGAATTGTATGTTTATTACTGATATTATGATTATCTGTTTGTTTCATATCTGCAAAGTAGTTAAAACGCTGTCAGTTCCACTTTAATGTGCTGCCTGGGGTTCTTCCTCAGCATAACTAAAGTAAAATGTTAGTGGTTTGAATGGGCAGGTTAGAATGACCCACGCGGTCAGTGGTGTGCCACTGTGGACTGTGTGGGCAGGATTGATCTGGCATTGTGTGGACAGGAATGATCTGGCATTGTGTGGGCAGGAATTGGGATATTTTTAGGGCTAAGTGCCGAACGTACGTTTTTCCCCCATACTCACACTGCGAATGAAGGGAATCCTCCACCTCTTCTCCTTCTCTCCCCTAACTCAATCCTTTCCGTATTTCCTTTTGCCTTTTTCCTGCTTTCGCTCCTCTCTCTGCCCACTCTCCTCCCACTATCACCCCCAGTCAACTGCCTGCGCCCCTCCTCTGTCTGCTCCTATCCTTCCCTCCAAACCCACCTACCTTCTATTCTCCCCCTTAACCCAAGTCCCCTCCCGAGACTCCTCACTCGCTTGCCAACCTTCTCTCACCCCCACTACCCTCCTTACCACCTCAACCCCAATTACCTTTCTCCTCTCCTCTGTCGTCATCCAGTCCCCTCTACCCCATGTCGTTTAAGACAGGTCAGGAATGGAGGGAGCCCTTAGGCCTCTTCTCTCACCCCCCCCTCTGTCACCCTCCCATGCCTTGCCTCCCTCACCCTCCTTGTCCTCCTTCTTCTCATCCCTCCTCTGCCCTCCTCCTTGCCTCTCCTCTCTCGCTCTCTCTCTCTCTGTTACACTCTGGCCCTGTTTCCCTCCTCACCCCTCCGTCCTCCCCCCTGGCCCTGCCCACACCCCTCTGTCCCGGGTCATTTATCATGGGCCAGGAGTGGAGCCCCCGGGCCTGCAGGCCCCTGTCAGCTTCTGCAATCGCCTCTTTGTGGCTCCCAGCAAACAAGTGTTGGATCAGCAAAAGTCTATTAAAGCCTGGTGGGCCTTTCTCAGCCAATTGGTGCTGGGTCACTGAGCTGCTCTCCTCCCTGCTCTGTGCCTCTTTGTGTTGCTGCCGTGCACTGACACAGATCCCCACAAGATTAATGATTTTTAACAGCCATTTGGGTTGAGATACTTTCTCTCTCAAACATTCGCTCTCTCCCTTTCTCTTGGTTCGGTTTCTCTCTATTGCTCTCCCTTCTTCAAATTTTCTCTTTCACCCTTTCTCTTTTGCCAATTTGTGTTCTCCCTCTCTCTCACCCGACTCTTTCCTTCTCTAAATCTTTCTCTCCCTCTATGTTCTAAATCTCTCTCTCTCTGCACTCTATCTCACCCAACAACTTGTCCATAGAGTGTCCCCCAAGCCCTAATCTACTGTGTTCAGTCATATATCCAACCCCTTTCATCACCTAATCCAATCTGGTTACACTTCAGAGTCACTTTCAATAATATAGCATCATTAAATATGTACATGTTCTAATACTAATTTATTACTGGTATTGCTATCATTAGGAAGTTGTACGCTCCTTGTTTCCCCTAAATTCAGCATTAACCCACTGGCCACTAGGGTTATCACTCGGGCTCCCGAGTGGCGCAGCGGTCTAAGGCACTACATTTTAGTGCTAGAGCCGTTAGTACCTCTAGCACCCTGGTTCAATCCTGGGCTGTATCACAACTGGCCGTGATTGGGAGTCCCATAGGGAGGCGCACAATTGGCCCAGCGTAGTCCGGTTTAGGGTTTGGCCGGGATAGGCCATCATTGTAAATAAGAATTTGTTTTTAACTGACTTCCTTAGTTAAATAAAGGTGAAATAAAAAAAATAAAAAAAATATCATGGTGTGCCTGGGAGTCCTGGGCCCTCCCACAGCTAATAAGGGCACCTCCATAGGTGTTCAAATATTAACGAGGGCATTCCTGTACACCTTAACAATCCAGCCAGGACACCCACCAAAGGCCCTATCCCAAAACAACCCCTAGCTTCTAGCCCCTACACCCTAAATACTTATATACAGTTGAAGTCGGAAGTTTACATACATCTTAGCCAAATACATTTAAACTCAGTTTTTCACAATTCCTGACATTTAATCCTAGTAAACATTCCCTGTCTTAGGTCAGTTAGGATCACCACTTAATTTTAAGAATGTGAAATGTCAGAATAATAGAAGAGAGAATGATTTCTTTCAGCTTTTATTTCTTTCATCACATCCCCAGTGGGTCATACACTGAATTAGTATTTGGTAGCAATGCATTTAAATTGTTTAACTTGGGTCAAACGTTTCATGTAGCCTTCCACAAACTTCCCACAATAAGTTGGGTGAATTTTGGCCAATTCCTCCTGACAGAGCTGGTGTAACTGAGTCAGGTTTGTAGGCCTCCTTGCTCGCACACGCTTTTTCAGTTCTGCCCACAACATTTTCTATGGGATTGAGGTCAGGGCTTTGTGATGGCCACTCCAATACCTTGACTTTGTTGTCCTTAAGCCATTTTGCCACAACTTTGGAAGTATGCTTGGGGTCATTGTCCATTTGGAAGACCCATTTATGACCAAGCTTTAACTTCCTGACTGATGTCTTGAGATATAGTTTCAGTATATCCACAGAATTTTCCTGTTCTTTGGCTTGCAAGCCTCCCCCTTTTTCCTCCAAACATAACGATGGTCATTATGGCCAAACAGTTCTATTTTTGTTTCATCAGACCAGAGGACATTTCTCCAAAAAGTACGATCTTTGTCCCCATGTGCAGATGCAAACCGTAGTCTGGCTTTTTTATGGCGGTTTTGGAGCAGTGGCTTCTTCCTTGCTGAGCGGCCTTTCAAGTTATGTCGATATATGACTTGTTTTACTGTGGATATAGATACTTTTGTACCTGTTTCCTCCAGCATCTTCACAAGGTCCTTTGCTGTTGTTCTGGGATTGATTTGCACTTTTCGCACCAATGTACGTTCATCTCTAGGAGACAGAACGCTTCTCCTTCCTGAGCGGTATGACGGCTGCGTTGTTCCATGGTGTTTATACTTGCGTACTATTGTTAACGTGGTACCTTCAGGCGTTTGGAAAAAGGATGAACCAGACTTCTGGAGGTCTACAAAAAAAATTCTGAGGTCTTGGCTGATTTCTCTTGATTTTCCCATGATGTCAAGCAAAGAGGCACTGAGTTTGAAGGTAGGCCTTGAAATTCATCCACAGGAACACCTCCATTTGATTCAAATGATGTCAATTAGCCTATCAGAAGCTTCTAAACACATGACATAATTTTCTGGAATTTTCCAAGCTGTTTAAAGGCACAGTCAACATAGTGTATGTAAACTTCTGATCCACTGGAATTGGGATACAGTGAATTATAAGTGAAATAATCTGTCCATAAACAATTGTTAGAACAATTACTTGTGTCATGCACAAAGTAGATATCCTAACCGACTTGCCAAAACTATAGTTTCTTACCAAGAAATTTGTGGAGTGGTTGAAAAACAAGTTATAATGACTCAAACCTAAGTGTATGTAAACTTATGACCTCAACTGTAGTTTTCACATGATCTTAAAGGCTTAAGTAGTGGCTATAGCTACACCTGTGCCCTCTGATAGGCTATAGCTCCACGTGCCCTCTGATAGGCTATAGCTCCACGTGCCCTCTGATAGGCTATAGCTCCACGTGCCCTCTGGTAGTCTATAGCTCCACCGTGACCTCTGATAGTCTATAGCTCCACTGTGTCCTCTGATAGTCTATAGCTCCACCGTGCCCTCTGGTAGTCTATAGCTCCACCGTGCCCTCTGATAGTCTATAGCTCCACTGATTCCTCTGATAGTCTATAGCTCCACCGTGCCCTCTGATAGTCTATAGCTCCACCGTGCCCTCTGATAGTCTATAGCTCCACCGTGCCCTCTGATAGTCTATAGCTCCACTGTGTCCTCTGATAGTCTATAGCTCCACCGTGCCCTCTGATAGTCTATAGCTCCACCATGCCCTCTGATAGTCTATAGCTCCACTGTGTCCTCTGATAGTCTATAGCTCCACCGTGCCCTCTGATAGTCTATAGCTCCACCGTGCCCTCTGATAGTCTATAGCTCCACCGTGCCCTCTGATAGTCTATAGCTCCACCGTGCCCTCTGATAGTCTATAGCTCCACTGATTCCTCTGATAGTCTATTGCTCCACCGTGCACTCTGATAGTCTATAGCTCCACTGATTCCTCTGATAGTCTATAGCTCCACCGTGTCCTCTGATACACTACAGTTCCACCGTGTCTTCTGATAGGCTTTAGGTGTACCATGTCTTCTGATAGGCTTTAGGTGTACTATGTCCTCTGATAGGCTGTAGGTGTAGTTTTCAGCAAATTGCTTATACCTATCCAATCCTCTCAGATCTACTCAAGTGCCTATGGGAGTTAAAGTATGCTAGCCACTTCTAATGCTTACACATTTCCATGTTTGTACTGCAGTACAGTAGCGTTGTAATTACTGCAGGTTAAATGCATGTCCAGGAGTCCTGTGGTCGTGGTTCTATGGTCCACCTGGGAGATGAATCAGCACAACCTGCAGGTCAGCCGTCCATTCCCCCTAACCCTAACTCTGGCCTGACTCTAAATCGACGGCACCACTGCTCCTAATGCCAGACACACTCACACTACTGTACTTATATGTATCCTCCCATTTACCTGACCGCAGTACTACCACACCCCTGACCCCTCTCTAAAGCCACAGCACCAACGTTCACAGACAGTGTACTTAAGCATCCGTTCATTCTCTCTAACCGCTATGCGACCACACCCCAGGTCCTGCTGTAAACCCAAAGCACCATGGTTGTACTGCCACACACACAGTCATACTGCAGGCTACTGTACTTACTGTAAACATGTTGCCATGGATATTTATACTCTTTACTGGAACAGTGTTGTGTGCATATTCAATCAATGAAAACGCAGAATAGTAGTAGTAGTACTACTATATTTAGCATGTAGTATAATTTGGTACCAGTATAAGTTCTATATTTTCATTACAATTCAACCATTGTTTCATGCACTACAGTTGTTCATCTGATTAACTACATGGTTAATAAATAAGCTATGTAAAATTAACACAGATTTTCATGGTTATTGCAACAATAAAGGTTAACATCAGGTTCTAAGGATGGGTAAACCACCAATGACATTATTTTCTGACCTCGTCCATAGACATTTGTCCTCCAACTTTGAGGCCCATTGAACTATTTTCTTTAATCTTCACTCAATAAAGTAAACAGATGACGCATATTTTCCAGAATATTACATGGGGTTGGAAATGTAATATACCCTGTAAGTATGACTCCAGCCCCATGTGCCCACAATTAGACCGAGACATGAAATACGGAGGATACTCCTCGACAGTGACATTTTAATGTTATATTTCATTTCAGGGAAAGAGATATTTTCATGCCAAGAATAATGGTTGGCTGGGTTCTGCGTGTCTAGAAAAAAGGCCGACCATGCAGCGTCTCTCTAATAGTTGATGGTGTAATGGAACCAAATGGTCTCCAGGCAGACTAGATGGACGGAGACGCGGGGTGCAAGTGGCTACGATGGATTATGTGCAAATGGATTGCGTTCATTTACTTATACATGATGAATTATGCGAATTAATAAAAATGTTTTGACGAACTGTTAACATGATTAATTTGTTATAGTGATTGGCAACTATAGACATTTTTGTTATGCTGAGTTATGGGATGTTACAGTGAGTTAATCAAAAGTTTAGCAGTATATATTGCCTATCCCGGTAAACAAGATTGGTTAAAAGACATGTTTTTTACATATTGTGCCTATAGGGATGTAGCTATTAAGGTGATGCCAAAAACGACGGTCATAATTGCCGAATCTAACCGGAGAACGTTTACATCCGCCATGATACTGTAACATGCATTTCACCAAAGGCCTGTTGGAATGGAGCCAGTTCATTTTACATCACCCATTGAAATCCCAATCAAATCTATAATTGCATAACTGTGTAACTTTTTTCTTGGAGGGTCAAACGAGAGCAATATGTCAGGATATTTTATGATCTTTATCCTTTGTTTTATTTACTGCATATCACTCAACCACATTCCCCATACTTAGAATTGGCCTGCATTACAGCACAAACTGAAATTATTTTGGAGACAAGCAGATTGATGTGGTTAGTATTATTGATTTAATCTCTTTCTCTCTTTCTCTCTCTCTTTGGCTCACCGTTTCAGTGCCCGCTGAAATTTTAGTGAAAAGGACAGACACAGGAGTAAAACAACAAGATTGCGCGACCCCTCCATGCGCATAACACATAATTATGCTACATTCGTGCAAGGCGTGACATTCTAATGACAAAAAAATCTTTGCATACACTTTGATTATCTGACTTTGTCGTGTTGCTCTGTTTTCAACCATAATCCTTTCTCTAGGATAGCCTACACCACAAAGTCCATATATATTCAGATTCAATACATTTACGATATCCTATTTAGCCATCACCACCTGTCCAACTCTCCGTGTCAATGTGACACACACACACACACACACACACACACACACATACACACACGAATGCAACTCTGCTCTAAAAAATAAGCTATATATTCTCCGACCGAGTAGCCTATACCCTGGCCTTCTTCAGGACAGATACATCACTGCATTAGTGAAACAGACCATAGGAACACATTTATTGGATAAGCCTACATGTATCTCCATATGTCTTAAAAAGGTGTCGGCCTAGTGTTGCATTTACATAAAATGCTAACTTAGTTCTTCCTCTGAGTCAGTCTTTATAAAGGGTAAGCATTTGGTGTTCACTGCTAAATCGATTCCCCTTTTCATATTTATGAGAGGCATTTCCACTTATCTCACCACTTGTTCTGTCTTTAAAGACTTCCCCAGTCAATTATCGCTCTCGGGGATGTTAGATACTTTTAGAGGTATAGGCCTGGACACAGCGTAGCCTACATAGAGATGACACGCCTTAATAATACATGTTTTCACTGCAGTTCATCGATCTTCTTCGAGTAAACAAGAATATCTGAGTTACTGTACAAGTATTCAACTCTAAATGAACGACAATCTCATCTCGACGGTAGAGATGAGATTGCACAAAATGTTGTCTTCTTTAAAAATCTACCTTTTTCTCACTTTTTTTGAAAGCTTGTTCAGCTCAAATAACTATGTTTTTGTATTTATCATTTTCCTATGGCTTATCAATTGATCTGCCCATGTTGGAGTCGGTGTTGAGCTGTAGTAACCTGGTCATATTGTGTGGAATGCTTATGATTTAGTTTCTATATGGAGAGGTAATTATCAGACGGGATCATTTTGAAACTAATATTGAAAATAATTGATGACTCCCCCTTGTCCAATTCAATATCAGAGCTAAGGTCTCTACCACTGTGTTTTTATATATATCAAGTAAAATCGACCATGAAGTGATAAGTAATTAGGAGCGCTCTCGTGAACTGTAATTTGGCTTGGTTGAATAATATAGTCCAAACTTTAACTTGGTTGGGTTGAATAATATAGTCCAAACTTTAACTGGATTGGGTTGAATAATACTAGTCCAAAATGATGACTATGACTGAACAAAGTAAGCATCGAGATATATAGCCTACAGACAGACTAAACATGCTCCGGCTTTATAGTAGAACATATTCAACTAACTAAACATACAGGCATATATAATTATTCTAGAATTTTAACTATGAAGTAAGCATGAAGGGTTAATTGCATTCGATAAGGGGCTTGGTTAAATCACAGTCGTATAATTTTCGGCCTATGAACTATTTCTCTCTCTTTCTCTCTCCTAATCATATTGTAGAACTCGAGAAGCGCCAGTGAAACTTTGGGCTCTAGAACCCGGGGGTCATTGGTACACCCTAGCGCGCAATGCTCTTGTCCTCGGTCTAGAGCGCTCTCGCGCACTGTGGCTGAGTGCGTTAAAGCCATGGTGACTCGCGAGGCTCTCGGTGCGCAACACACTACAAAGCATCATTATATATCTGCCCCTCTCTCACACACAAACACACATGCTCTCTCTCGCTCGCTCGCACGCAAACACACACACACAAACACACACGTTCCTCTCTCTCTTTCTTGGAATTGATGGATGATCTGTAGGGGATATTTACGTTAATCATTATACCTGCAAATGGGTCCAGCAAACAACCATACACCAATACCCACTTCATAAAGACGAACCGGTCCGTTTCAAATTTGTAAAAGTTTAGTCAATGGAGAAAAATACAGAAGCCTCTGAAACAGAATCATAAAGCCAACAGCTCGAGCCTCTGTTGTTATGCCCAGCCGCAAGACCTGCGCGCGCCACGCCATCCTTACCTACATGTGCTGCTGGAATAGAAGCGCTCTGAAGTACCGCAAGCCAATACACATCCAGTTCGCTGGTGGAGACTTGGCTTAGCTGAAGCCGCCACTCCCAACATTATCAAACCGGCAGGCCTCGTGCCCCCTCGCCCTCATAGTAGCAGGTGCCATGGCCTCGTGCCCCTCGAAGTTACCGGAGCAGGTGCCATGACCTCGTGCCCCTCGCCGTTACAGGAGCAGGTGACATGGCCTCGTGCTCCCGGTGCGAGGCGTGTTGCTGTGGGGAGCGCGTGCCTCCTCACCACTACAGAGTCCGTTGTGCCCTGCACTGTTTAAATGTGAACATTTTAAAGGTGATTTTATTTCTTGTTATTCATTCCTAAAATCCGTAGGACGGGAGACTCATTAGAGGCTAAATAAGCAAACATCAACACTTTTTTTCGCTGTCCATAAGCACACGGATCACTTAATAGATCATTAACCAGCGATATGCTGCTGACATGGACGCTTTTTACATCTCGCGTCTCCATTACAGCCATGCTATTACCGAAGGGGGAGAGCCGACGGCGGCCTGCCTGCCTGCTTGGCTATTACGGCAGGCCGGGGTATATTAGAGCGCATTACACGCTAATGGCGCTGCCTTCAGGTCCGAATAAAACCAACAGGCTCTCACAGTCTCACTGCAGAATTAGAAACATGGTGTTAAACTTTGTTCGACTCGGCCGGGATAGATAAGAGGCTTTTACGCAGTACAACAGTCAGGTCTACGAGTGTAGTTTTATAGCTCATGATACTGGGTTGGTAGTACTATACCTGTAGTATTTGATGCCTCTCCATTGCTTAATTCATTGTACCCTATCGTGTGGTCTGGTAGCCTATGCACCGGGGGTTTGGGATAATGCTGTCAGGGTTCGGTACGCGCTCTGCCTCTGGGGGTGTTTCAGGGAAAAGTTGTTAAAGAGGGACTAATGCTGTCGCCGGCCCAACGCTGCAGGCTGCAGCCCTATATACAGTACCTTCACTCAGGCAGGCAGCGCGCTTGAGAAGTGCCTGGTGATCTGCTGACATTAGAAACGTTATAGATTAATATCTTACGTAGGAAGATGGATTCATTGATTGGTTTTCAAATAATGTAACAATCCCATATATTTTGATATAAAAACTTTTATTGGAAATGTAATTATGTTATTATAGCCTAAGTGAGTAGTATCGTAAACAATAATATCGTTATAGTAATAACCTGCTAATAAAAACAACACAGAATAATAATAATAATACACTTTAGGCCAACCATATTCTTAGATTTTTGTGTGTGTGTGTGTGTGGGGGGGGGGGGGGGGGGGGGGGGTGTTGAAGTCTCGATCGCTTCTGTCAGAAAGTAGAATTGCCTATATATTTATCACTGCATAAAACGTCAGTTGATGTCTTTCAGCATTTTGTAGCCTACTCTTATAAAAGCTCGAATTACTTATAGGCCTAACATTGACAATGTGAGAGAACATATCTTCACTTTTTGCTGCTACTCAAGTCAGTCGTGAGTTTATTCGATTTTTATGACATTTTAAAACCAGACAAAATATGGGAACATGTTTCTGTTTTTTTGTAGCCTAATATGGACTGAATCATGCAAATAACCTCTGAATTATATGAATGGAAAAATGTGTGAGAAGATTGGAATGTGTCGTTTATTTCAGCATCTTGATACATCGTGAAGAAATGCAGAGTTGAAGTTAATGAAGTATTTAAACAAACAGTTATTGGATGGTGTGTGCATGCGGCGCCCGGTCCCCTCCATCTTCAGCCTAATCGATAAGTACTGGCCGGGGCCATGAGCTCAGGCGTGGATATGAGGTGGAAACGGGATAATAATAGAATCGATTCATCAAATTGACTAATTTACAAGTAACTTCCTTCTGCAGGAAATCAAGACATATCTTAGAACAGATAAAGGCAATTATTCGAATATAAATAAATGCAAAGGCCCACAATTCACACAATTCACTTTTATATTCCTGAAGGTCTTCTTTAATTTTATTGTCCCATAACTATTCGTTTTTCCTTAGAATATGTAATGTGAATGTATAACTTAATTTTACTTTATAATACAGCTACTATTAACAACTACATACAATAGTATCTAATAAAGTGTTATGTATCAACAAAATCAATTGCTAAAAGAAAAACGGTGAATCAAATGCATGATTAAATTAGTGTCTAATTGAACGAAAAACCAATATTGCCTAGCGAGGTCTCCGTGCAGCGTCCGTTAGAACCACGGAGCGGCAGTCTTGAGCCTCTTTTCACAGTACCTACTCACCAGTGGTGCTTTTCAAAGCTTCAAATGCTTTGCCATATACGCATTACACAATGTTCGAGCCAAGAAAGAGCGTTCTGTCTCTCGCTCGGCCTCCATGCTGATATTACCATTGGCACGATGTCAGAATGTACTTGTACTCTATAGTCTAACAACATAACCTTTTTCTCAATGTCTTTGAATCCGGGAGGATGTTGTCAAGACTTGGAACTTGGAAGTACGTGCATATCTACATTGGAAAAAACACACATACAAAGTATATAATAGTATAGGCCTATGCCAATAGTCTATATCTGGTGCCAATAATTGTGTATTAGATAGAAATATTAATTGAAGGTCAGAAACAAATCGAGTTGACCACAAAACGACAGCATTTAGTGATTCAGAATAAACTATGTTGGTAAAGAACAACATTTGGAGATTCAATTACAAAGGAGGTTTTAAGAACAATGTAGGTTATAGTTCGATTTTCAGAATCATGTTTCTCTAGTTGGAAAATTAGAAATATATAGGTTACGTTTCGAAGAGGCAACAGCTCACTTTCCCCCATTGAAAAGTCAAATGAAACGGCCTGCACGTCTTCAAAACAGGCTACTAAACAACGTCCCAATGCATGTGAATGGGTACTTTGTCATTATTGAATCTTACATTTTACTTCAGGTTTGAAATTGTTTAGTTATTTTGTGCCTTTAAAGGGCTTTACACGCTATGCGTGCGTAAAGGTTACGTTATAATACCGTAAAACACTTTTCACCAAAAACATCAAGTTTTTATGGATCCTTATGTATGCAGATCACTTTATTCTCTCTGTTCACTCAGTGTAAACTGTGAGATAATTGCCGTAGAAGAGGGGAATTATGCCTAAAACGTGGGCTGTTAAACGATAACATGCCATTGGTTCTCCTAAGTGAAGGCATTCAGCTCTTCACTCCCTCTACCCTTTCTCACCCCCTCCTTCGTAGCTGTCAGAAAGAGCGCTCCGCTCTCCCTCCTCCCCTCTCCTCCAACCTCTCCCCTCCTTTATTCTAATCCAGAAAATACACCGCTCCCTATTGGAGAGGGGCAGGCAAGGCGACCTGCCTTCCAGCCTGACGTCACAGTGCGCTATAAGCATAAAGTGCTGGCAGGCAGTCAGCGCAGTCTGCTGAATACTCGAGAGTGAGTGTGTCAGGAAGGAAAGGAGAGCTCAAATCTCTGCGGTGCAGAGCTGGAAGGCTGCTTCTCCAAGCAAAAAAACAGACTCCATAGTCTCATCTACTTCTTCTTTTCCTGGCGAAAACAAGGACTATACCTTATATCTACAACGTTGACGAGGACAGGACAGGAGCCTGCGTCAACGACAACTCGGTATTATTTTATAATTTTTATTTATGTGTTTATTTTTTAAGTTCATTTGTTCTGAAAGGACTGACGGTTTACTTTTGCACTGAGACAAAATTATTTCTACATCTACTTCTCGTCTGTTGACCAGAGCCAGCTAGCAGAAAGAAGTAGGCTACATGACGAAAATTCCCATGTCGTTTGCAGTGCACTAGTCTCAAAGTTTGTTCCACTTGTTTTTAGTTTTCTACTTTTTTACCTCTCCGAACGGTGTTACATGCAACAAACAGTACACGAGTCTGCAGCATTGGAGCAGTAGGAAAAACTACTGCACGAGACAAGCGATTGGAGAAGAGACGCTTATTAACACGTCTGTTTTCACGACGCTGGCAACCACCTTCACCCATCTGCATCAGAGTCGCGGCAGCACCATGAGCGCAGAGCTGAGCATGGGCCCTGAGCTCCCCAACAGCCCTCTGGCTCTGGAATACGTCAACGACTTTGACCTAATGAAGTTCGACGTGAAGAAAGAAGGTCTGGCCGGGCTGGAACGCGCCGGGGTGCGCCAGTGCACTCGGCTCCAGCCCCAGGGCTCTGTGTCCTCCACCCCGATCAGCACACCATGTAGCTCGGTACCCTCCTCGCCCAGCTTCAGCCCCACAGAGCAGAAGAACCATCTGGAGGAGCTGTACTGGATGCCCAACGGCGGGTACCACCAGCAGATCGATCCACAGACGCTCAGCCTGACCCCGGAGGACGCAGTGGAGGCCCTGATCGGAGCCACGGCCCACGGCCACCCCCCACCCCAGCACGTCCAGCAGCAGCTGCAGCAGGGCGCCTTCGATGGCTACAGAGGGCCTCACCAACACCACAACCATCATGGCCATCCCCAGCAGCACCATCATCCCTATGGGGGAGGCATCCCACACCACCCTGATGACCTTTCTGGACACCCGGGGGGTCTCAGCCACCCCCACACCCAGCACCACCACCACCACCACAGCCAGGACCCAGACAGCCCGTCCCCCGTCTCTCCAGACTCCCACCAAGCCCTCCACCACCACCGCCACCATCACCACCACGGCCACTCGGGCCAGGGGCACCATGGCTCAGGCAACGTGGAGGACCGCTTCTCTGACGACCAGCTGGTGTCCATGTCTGTGAGGGAGCTGAACAGACACCTGCGGGGATTCACCAAGGACGATGTCATCCGCCTCAAGCAGAAGAGGCGGACCCTGAAGAACCGGGGCTACGCACAGTCCTGCCGTTACAAGCGGGTGCAGCAGAAGCACGTGCTGGAGAATGAGAAGACTCATCTGATAGACCAGGTGGAGGCGCTCAAGGCGGAGATCAACCGGCTGGCACGCGAGAGGGACGCCTACAAACTCAAGTGCGAGAAACTGACGGGAACGGGAGCGAATAACGGGATCCGCGAGGCTGGGTCTAGGCCTACTAGTGACAACCCGTCATCCCCAGAGTTTTTCATGTGAGTTGTTATTATAGCTCTATTGACTCACCCCTACCCCACCACCAACTGATGCTGATGAACAAACAATAATAATCAAATACCCCTTCATATTTACTGTACTAATGACAGTCAACAACTATATTCATATTAGAAGAATAATCCATAAAATAATATTCTCATATCTAACCATCTCTCTCGATCCACGTGACAACTGAGATACAAAGAACAAGGTAGAATGTTGGGTCAACGCCGCGCATCTTTGTAGATTAGTTGCTTGTAGTGAATATACTTTTTTTCATCTTCCTGAGAGAAGAGGGAAGCGGCGGGTGAACTTTTCTCTTTTTAGGCTGTACTGCTTTTACTGTGTCTGTTAGTGGGATGACCGCCCGACCTGGGCCTACACAACAAACAACGCAGAGAGAAGCGTTTTGAGACTCACATTCGACACTGGGCCTGAAAAAGGAAAAGAGAGTTGCTAAACAAGACTCCACATTATGCAAACTTTACTTCTGTCTACTTACATGTTATGCAACATCTCATTTGTTTATTGCCTGCTTGGTTATATTCGAATATATATTGAAACAAAAATCTGCATTAAAATATTAATCCTGCATGCTGGACATGTACGGTAATAATTTCTATTTTGTACTTTCTTTTTGTTTCTCGTGTATCTTAAGAGCATGTCGTTGATCTGCGCTTCTCCATAGTGTTGTGGGGTTTAGAGGAATGGAATGAGGACAGTAGGCCTTCTGTAGCCTTGTAAATATTACGCAACCGCAAAACTGCACACCAAGATAGAGGAGGCTGGTTTTTAACTTCTTTCTTTGAGTTGTGTTTTATTATTTTTCCTTGTTGTTTGATTTTCATTTTGTGGGTATTGATTCAGAGATATGGGCATTTTGCAGTTGCATTTAAAGACAACAAACTTTGTATATTAAGTGCACTTTTTGGATAGCCTAATGATTTGTTTTACGTTTTCATTTTGAGTTTTGTACAGACCCCCTTGAAGGAAGACATACTATTATTCTATAATAATAATAATAATAATAATAAGACAAGATAGATGCAAGCTTAATAATAACCTTATGACACATTGGGATAAATAGTGCGAAGCTGTCAAAACAAACGCATAGCTAGAATATTAGCAGATGAGTGATGGTCCTTTGCGCACCACATTTACGCACCATGCATAACTTTGTGTTCTACTCCTAGGATGCATATAGGCTATAGTATATATATATAAAAAAACTGTTATACATGTTATTCCATTTCATTTCCGTCTGGTGCTGTAGTCAGCAGAGGTTTTCTTAGCCAGAAATGCCATTATGTTAACTATTGCGTAACCCTAACCCCATTATATAATGTGAAGAACAGGATAGTCACATAATTTCTCAACTTGATTAATGTATTTTATTGGGTGCAGCTGCATCGCATTAACAGTGATATACTATATCTTTTGTACTCTTCCTCGGCAATATCAAGCATTTTTTTAAAACATGTTCAACAACGTTAACCATTTCAGGGGTTTTATGTACAATTAACAAGTATTTAGATTGCGCATGCGTTTCAAAATACGAAGTTTAAATGTATTAATGCTATATGTTTTCCTGATATTTTTTTTTGCTGCCGGTCAGTAAAAACAAAAGGATTCAGGTTGTGCAAAATCTCGAAATGAAAACTGTTGTGTATGTTACGTTATGTTATATGATGTTTTCGTCTGTTGTATTATTATTTGGTGATTCTGGTTCTGCTGGCCAGATGCATATTAAAGTTTTTATTTTAATGATTTAAATTAACAAACTGTCAGATCATATTGAATAAGCATGGTGCTTGCATTTAAAAACTATTGTTGAAAAGTCATGCATTTAACAATCTCTTGGTTTGTTCCTGATTCAACTGTGTTGAAATCAAATTGAAACTGCAGCAGCGGGTTGTTGTTTTGTTTTTCATTTCATGTATTTTGCGATGATGATGGGGATCAATTTTCAATCCTGTTTATATAAATAAGATACAAAAAAATATCTTAAATTTGAACTGTTATAGTTCCATTCAGGCTGGTTTCTGTTTCGTCTTATTTTTTGTTGTTGTTGGAAGAAATGGTTTCCTATTTTGCTTATTAAAGTCATTGAAATGGCAATTACCTTTCTCGGACTGTTTATTCTATATACTCTCTCTCCCCCCTTTCTCCCCGAATTACGTCATGACCAAATTAACAGCAGGTCATGGCGGCAGGTAGACTGGCGGTTAAGGGCCAGTAACCAAAATGTTGCTGGTTCAAATTCCCGAGCCGACAGGTGAAAAATCTGTCGCTGTGCCCTTGAGCAAGGCACTTAACCCTAAATGCTCCTGTAAGTCGCTCTAGATATTAGTGTCTGCTAAATGTAACATGGAGTAATGTGAGCTAATGCGTAATCTCCGTTGCAAGCTACAGGCGCCTCCGATCTTATACACAGAGCTACACATTTAGCCTACAGTTTCGGAAAAGTATGTTTTTAGGAAGACATGCCTACAGCGTTCTGGTAAATCTTTCCGTCACTAAAACATAGCCCAATTCCTGCCGCCCCGGTTTGAGCTGAATGAGTCGGCTGTACTTTAGTCGTAGCCTATAAGCCTACTGAACAGAAATATGTAATGTCCATTATAAGCTAAATACAGTTATGATAGCCTCCGTAACGTGGTATAGGTGAAGGCATTTCCCTAGATACAGTAGTTGATATGAAGTCATAACATTGCGTTTATGAACGTGTAGCCTAAATGTGTATGCCTAAAGTCTACATGCACACTGTTGGAAATACAGATCAGTCTCATTTCTTAGTGAAAAAACATGTCCCTATTGGCTATTACTGAAACAAAGCTGCTGCACATGTTACAGAGGCAAAATTAGTGTAGCAGGCCCACTGTGGCCATAGCCTACTTTACCAGTCTGTGATTGCGTTTTGCAGTCACTGGTAGCAGGCCTGTCGTCAATTCTAGATTAGTCTCTTGATTTGAACACATTGCATGGTAGGAACCCTGGAATTTGACCAAATACTGCGCACAACAGAAGCCTAACCCTTACTGGGACCACCCGTTCATCTCGCGCTGCAGTGCAACCTAGTCTCAGAGCATCTCGTATTATTCTGTAAGTAAATCCGAGACAATCCTTTAAGTATGAAATGTTATCTTTGGTATGATTACATAAGTAAGATGGTTACTTAGGGCAAATAACTTAAATGTCTAGCAACCCAAAGGTTGTGAGTTCAAATCTCATCAAGGGCAACTTTGCAACTACTTAACATGTTAGCTAACCTTAACCCCTAGCCTAGCTAACATCAGCGAGCTAGCAAACGTTAGCCACCTAGCTAGAATTCGTAACGTATCATAGGTTTTGCAAATTTGTAACATATTGTACGTTTTTCAAATGCGTAACACTTAATACGCATTGTAATTCATAACGTACAGTATCATACAAAATGTGTGATGGACATCCACAAAGTAATATATACCATACAAAGCGTACATTTCATACTAAATGGAGTGTCTCGGATGTACATACAGAATAATAGGAAATGCTTTGAGACCAACAGACAACAATATGAAATGCTCTGAGACCAGGTTGATCAGGGAGACTCTGGGTGCTGGCCTGTGCTGCTGACTTTTGCAGAAATCCCACCTTGCAGGTGCCCACGGTAAAATAAGATCTTTGACATTGCAACTCTGCACAAACGGAAGGGAAAGAAAATGTAACATTTCAAATCCCCAATTTGTGGGAAATATCGTTATGATATTAATACTATAGCCTACACAAGTTGTCTGTGCTTTTAATTTGTATTGGCCCGTCTATTTCTTATAGGCATACACAAACTGCATAGCGGATGCTGCATAACAGTGGCAGAGAAAGGTGAATTCCTTTCTATAGTCCTTGTTCTTTCCCCTGTCACAGGGCTGAATACTGCATTTACCAGAGGCATCAGGCCCATAAGGGGCACAGGGGCATGTGCCCTCTCAGATTTGTCCTGTTTAAAAATATATATATATTGTTGTGGTTGTTGTTGTTTCTCAGTAATACTACTAGCCACCTAGCAATTTTATGAAGCTAGCCCAGATAGGTTCCCAATCTCCCAACCTCATAACTGGCAGCCAAGAAGCCATTTCAGGCTATCAAATTAGAGTAGCTAGCTTGTCTAACTACAGGTAACTTCCAAAATAAAGGAAACATAAACTGTAGGGCGTTGGGCCACCACGAGCCAGAACAACTTCAATGCAGCTTGGCATAGATTCTACAAGTGTCTGGAACTCTATTGGAAGGATGCGACACCATTCTTCAACAAGAAACTCCATAATTTGGTGTTTTGTTGATGGTGGTGGAAAATGCAGTCTCAGGGGCCGCTCCAGAATGTTCCATAAGGGTTCAATTGGGTTGAGATCTGGTGACTGAGACCGCCATGGCATATGGCTTACATCGTTTAAATGCTCCTCAAACCAATCAGTGACCTCTGGTGCCATGTGGATGGGAGCATTGTCATCCTACGGGGGCATAGCCATGGTAGCCAAAATAATGGCCTGCCCAGCATTTTGATACATGACCCTAAGTATGACAGGATGTTAATTGCTTAATTAACTCAGGAACCATGTGTGGAAGCACCTGCTTTCAATATACTTTGTATCCCTCATTTACTCAAGTGTTTCCATTATTTTGGCACTTACCTGTACCTTAGTTGGCATGCATCACCGCCTGGTATGGCAACTGCTTGGCCTCTGACCACAAGGCACTACAGAGGGTAGTGCGTACGGTCCAGTACATCACTGGGGCCAAGCTTCCTGCCATCCAGGACCTCAATACCAGGAGGTGTCAGAGAAGGCCCTAAAAATTGACAAAGACTCCAGCCACCCTAGTCATATACTGTTCTCTCTGCTACCGCATGGCAAGCGGTACCGGAGCACCAAGTCTAGGTCTAAAAGGCTTCTTAACAGCATCTACCACCAAGCCATAAGACTCCTGAACAGCTAACCAAATGGCAACGCGGATTATTTGCATTGACCCCCCCCACCGTTACTGTTATTTTATTGTTGATATTTTTTATATATTTTTATTTTTTTAATGTTTAAATTTATTGTTTACTTCAGTTTATTTAGTAAATACTTTCTTAACACTTGTATTTGGTGCATGTGACAAATAACATTTTGTTTGATTTGATTTGATGCTTGCTGGCAAGGTTGGTAGAATTTAGGAAAGCAAGCAATAACTACATGTACTGAAAATTCACAATCCTTTCAATCTTTTAGACAGATTTTAGTAGAGAAGCATATTAAGTTTCTTTAAAAAAAGAAACACCATTCAGGGTACAGACAGCTCAAGAGGTAGGCTTAGATATGCAGAAAAATAGACCGATTCTTTTCATAGAATTAAGCACACTGATTATGGCTCTAGATTTTCAAGAAAAAGATGTCTCAGCTGTTTGAAAAATGTTAAATTCTCCAACTTCTGGACCACCCCCCAGCCATCCTCACGTACTTTGTGCCCCCTCAGATTTTTGGGGTGCATGACGCCCTTGCATTGACCTAAAGTTACCTCTGTGTTCCTAAGTGTGGGTGAATGGATTGAGCATGAATTCAACTTAACTGTTGAACTTCTTTCTTAATAATGTTTCTTGATAATTGGTGTGTGAAGATATTTCAATTTTGAAATTCACACTTTAAAATAATACATTTAGAATACAAATCCTGTTTCAATTATAAAACTGCTGATATTATTGCTTCCAAGGTGGATGAGATAGCTGCATGTTGGGGATAGACGGCACTGTGTCTACAGAGAATGAATAGTCATCCAGACATACAGTATATCTATCATCTCTTTTTAATAGATGAGGACATGTATTTATATGTGAATTTAATTAGGCATCCCTTCCTGGTGTCCAAACACATTAAGACACTTATATAACAATTAAAACATAAAACACATAAAAAAAATTAAACAAAAATATAAAACAGTACATCATATATGTGGTACTTTCATTTTAAGACATCCCTCAATCCCTTCATCCTTCCATTCCTCCATCCAGATGGATGGACAGCATAAGCAGAGAAGAAGGAGAGGGGAGTATGTGTTGATCTGGGACTGGGTTTAGAGTTTCTGGTGTCAGAACATTATCTGTCCCGTGTCTGCACATTCTCAAGGACATTACCACCAGGCGGGGAATCCACCAATCAGAGCCCAGGGAATCTCAGTCTTGTTTACATTTTCTGTGTGTTTGAGAAAAGAGAGAGGACAGGAGACAGGCAGCCAACACTACTGTACTGGACTCAACTACCAACACTACTGTACTGGACTCAACTACCAACACTACTGTACTGGATTCAACTACCAACACTACTGTACTGGACTCAACTACCAACACTACTGTACTGGATTCTACTACCAACACTACTGTACTGGACTCAACTACCAACACTACTGTACTGGACTCAACTACCAACACTACTGTACTGGATTCAACTACCAACACTACTGTACTGGACTCAACTACCAACACTACTGTACTGGATTCTACTACCAACACTACTGTACTGGATTCAACTACCAACACTACTGTACTGGATTCAACTACCAATGCTACTGTACTGGATTCAACTACCAACACTACTGTACTGGATTCAACTACCAACAGTACTGTACTGGACTCAACTACCAACGCTACTGTACTGGACTCAACTACCAACGCTACTGTACTGGACTCAACTACCAAAGCTACTGTACTGGACTCAACTACCAACACTACTGTACTGGATTCTACTACCAATGCTACTGTACTGGATTCAACTACCAACACTACTGTACTGGATTCAACTACCAACACTACTGTACTCGACTCAACTACCAACGCTACTGTACTGGACTCAACTACCAACGCTACTGTACTGGATTCAACTACCAACACTACTGTACTGGACTCAACTACCAACACTACTGTACTGGATTCAACTACCAACATTACTGTACTGGACTCAACTACCAACACTACTGTACTGGACTCAACTACCAACACTACTGTACTGGACTCAACTACCAACACTACTGTACTGGACTCAACTACCAACACTACTGTACTGGATTCAACTACAAACACTACTGTACTGGACTCAACTACCAACACTACTGTACTGGATTCTACTACCAACACTACTGTACTGGACTCAACTACCAACACTACTGTACTGGACTCAACTACCAACACTACTGTACTGGATTCAACTACCAACACTACTGTAATGGACTCAACTACCAACACTACTGTACTGGATTCTACTACCAACACTACTGTACTGGATTCAACTACCAACACTACTGTACTGGATTCAACTACCAACGCTACTGTACTGGATTCAACTACCAACACTACTGTACTGGATTCAACTACCAACAGTACTGTACTGGACTCAACTACCAACACTACTGTACTGGACTCAACTACCAACGCTACTGTACTGGACTCAACTACCAAAGCTACTGTACTGGACTCAACTACCAACACTACTGTACTGGATTCTACTACCAATGCTACTGTACTGGATTCAACTACCAACACTACTGTACTGGATTCAACTACTGACACTACTGTACTCGACTCAACTACCAACGCTACTGTACTGGACTCAACTACCAACGCTACTGTACTGGATTCAACTACCAACACTACTGTACTGGACTCAACTACCAACACTACTGTACTGGATTCAACTACCAACACTACTGTACTGGATTCAACTACCAACACTACTGTACTTGGCTCAACTACCAACGCTACTGTAGTGGATTCAACTACCAACACTACTGTACTCAACTACCAACGCTACTGTACTGGATTCAACTACCAACACTACTGTACTGGACTCAACTACCAACACTACTGTACTGGACTCAACTACCAACACTACTGTACTGGATTCAACTACCAACACTACTGTACTTGGCTCAACTACCAACGCTACTGTAGTGGATTCAACTACCAACACTACTGTACTGGACTCAACTACCAACGCTACTATACTGGATTCAACTACCAACACTACTGTACTGGACTCAACTACCAACGCTACTGTACTGGATTCAACTACCAACAGTACTGTACTGGACTCAACTACCAACACTACTGTACTGGACTCAACTACCAAAGCTACTGTACTGGACTCAACTACCAACACTACTGTACTGGATTCTACTACCAACGCTACTGTACTGGATTCAACTACCAACACTACTGTACTGGATTCAACTACTGACACTACTGTACTCGACTCAACTACCAACGCTACTGTACTGGACTCAACTACCAACGCTACTGTACTGGATTCAACTACCAACACTACTGTACTGGACTCAACTACCAACACTACTGTACTGGATTCAACTACCAACACTACTGTACTGGATTCAACTACCAACACTACTGTACTTGGCTCAACTACCAACGCTACTGTAGTGGATTCAACTACCAACACTACTGTACTCAACTACCAACGCTACTGTACTGGATTCAACTACCAACACTACTGTACTGGACTCAACTACCCAACACTACTGTACTGGACTCAACTACCAACACTACTGTACTGGATTCAACTACCAACACTACTGTACTTGGCTCAACTACCAACGCTACTGTAGTGGATTCAACTACCAACACTACTGTACTGGACTCAACTACCAACGCTACTATACTGGATTCAACTACCAACACTACTGTACTGGACTCAACTACCAACGCTACTGTACTGGATTCAACTACCAACAGTACTGTACTGGACTCAACTACCAACACTACTGTACTGGACTCAACTACCATCACTACTGTACTGGACTCAACTACCAACACTACTGTACTGGACTCAACTACCAACACTACTGTACTGGATTCAACTACCAACACTACTGTACTGGACTCAACTACCAACGCTACTGTACTGGATTCAACTACCAACACTACTGTACTGGATTCAACTACCAACACTACTGTACTGGACTCAACTACCAACACTACTGTACTGGACTCAACTACCAACACTACTGTACTGGACTCAACTACCAACACTACTGTACTGGACTCAACTACCAACACTACTGTACTGGATTAAACTACCAACACTACTGTACTGGACTCAACTACCAACACTACTGTACTGGACTCAACTACCAACACTACTGTACTGGACTCAACTACCAACACTACTGTACTGGACTCAACTACCAACGCTACTGTACTGGATTCAACTACCAACGCTACTGTACTGGACTCAACTACCAACGCTACTGTACTGGACTCAACTACCAACTCTACTGTACTGGACTCAACTACCAACACTACTGTACTGGATTCAACTACCAACACTACTGTACTGGACTCAACTACCAACACTACTGTACTGGACTCAACTACCAACACTACTGTACTGGATTCAACTACCAACACTACTGTACTGGACTCAACTACCAACACTACTGTACTGGACTCAACTACCAACACTACTGTACTGGACTCAACTACCAACACTACTGTACTGGATTCAACTACCAACACTACTGTACTGGACTCAACTACCAACACTACTGTACTGGATTCTACTACCAACACTACTGTACTGGACTCAACTACCAACACTACTGTACTGGACTCAACTACCAACACTACTGTACTGGATTCAACTACCAACACTACTGTACTGGACTCAACTACCAACACTACTGTACTGGATTCTACTACCAACACTACTGTACTGGATTCAACTAACAACACTACTGTACTGGATTCAACTACCAACGCTACTGTACTGGATTCAACTACCAACACTACTGTACTGGATTCAACTACCAACAGTACTGTACTGGACTCAACTACCAACACTACTGTACTGGACTCAACTACCAACGCTACTGTACTGGACTCAACTACCAAAGCTACTGTACTGGACTCAACTACCAACACTACTGTACTGGATTCTACTACCAATGCTACTGTACTGGATTCAACTACCAACACTACTGTACTGGATTCAACTACCAACACTACTGTACTCGACTCAACTACCAACGCTACTGTACTGGACTAAACTACCAACGCTACTGTACTGGATTCAACTACCAACATTACTGTACTGGACTCAACTACCAACACTACTGTACTGGATTCAACTACCAACACTACTGTACTGGATTCAACTACCAACACTACTGTACTTGGCTCAACTACCAACGCTACTGTAGTGGATTCAACTACCAACACTACTGTACTGGACTCAACTACCAACGCTACTGTACTGGATTCAACTACCAACACTACTGTACTGGACTCAACTACCAACACTACTGTACTGGACTCAACTACCAACACTACTGTACTGGATTCAACTACCAACACTACTGTACTTGGCTCAACTACCAACGCTACTGTAGTGGATTCAACTACCAACACTACTGTACTGGACTCAACTACCAACACTACTATACTGGACTCAACTACCAACACTACTGTACTGGACTCAACTACCAACGCTACTGTACTGGATTCAACTACCAACAGTACTGTACTGGACTCAACTACCAACACTACTGTACTGGACTCAACTACCATCACTACTGTACTGGACTCAACTACCAACACTACTGTACTGGACTCAACTACCAACACTACTGTACTTGATTCAACTACCAACACTACTGTACTGGACTCAACTACCAACGCTACTGTACTGGATTCAACTACCAACACTACTGTACTGGATTCAACTACCAACACTACTGTACTGGACTCAACTACCAACACTACTGTACTGGACTCAACTACCAACACTACTGTACTGGACTCAACTACCAACACTACTGTACTGGACTCAACTACCAACACTACTGTACTGGATTCAACTACCAACACTACTGTACTGGACTCAACTACCAACACTACTGTACTGGACTCAACTACCAACGCTACTGTACTGGATTCAACTACCAACGCTACTGTACTGGACTCAACTACCAACGCTACTGTACTGGACTCAACTACCAACTCTACTGTACTGGATTCAACTACCAACACTACTGTACTGGATTCAACTACCAACGCTACTGTACTGGATTCAACTACCAACAGTACTGTACTGGACTCAACTACCAACACTACTGTACTGGACTCAACTACCAATGCTACTGTACTGGACTCAACTACCAACACTACTGTACTGGACTCAACTACCAACGCTACTGTACTGGATTCAACTACCAACACTACTGTACTGGACTCAACTACCAACGCAACTGTACTGGACTCAACTACCAACTCTACTGTACTGGACTCAACTACCAACACTACTGTACTGGATTCAACTACCAACGCTACTGTACTGGATTCAACTACCAACACTACTGTACTGGATTCAACTACCAACAGTACTGTACTGGACTCAACTACCAACACTACTGTACTGGACTCAACTACCAACGCTACTGTACTGGACTCAACTACCAAAGCTACTGTACTGGACTCAACTACCAACACTACTGTACTGGATTCTACTACCAATGCTACTGTACTGGATTCAACTACCAACACTACTGTACTGGATTCAACTACCAACACTACTGTACTCGACTCAACTACCAACGCTACTGTACTGGACTAAACTACCAACACTACTGTACTGGACTCAACTACCAACGCTACTGTACTGGATTCAACTACCAACACTACTGTACTGGACTCAACTACCAACACTACTGTACTGGACTCAACTACCAACACTACTGTACTGGATTCAACTACCAACACTACTGTACTTGGCTCAACTACCAACGCTACTGTAGTGGATTCAACTACCAACACTACTGTACTGGACTCAACTACCAACGCTACTATACTGGATTCAACTACCAACACTACTGTACTGGACTCAACTACCAACGCTACTGTACTGGATTCAACTACCAACAGTACTGTACTGGACTCAACTACCAACACTACTGTACTGGACTCAACTACCATCACTACTGTACTGGACTGAACTACCAACACTACTGTACTGGACTCAACTACCAACACTACTGTACTGGATTCAACTACCAACACTACTGTACTGGACTCAACTACCAACGCTACTGTACTGGATTCAACTACCAACACTACTGTACTGGATTCAACTACCAACACTACTGTACTGGACTCAACTACCAACACTACTGTACTGGACTCAACTACCAACACTACTGTACTGGACTCAACTACCAACACTACTGTACTGGACTCAACTACCAACACTACTGTACTGGATTCAACTACCAACACTACTGTACTGGACTCAACTACCAACACTACTGTACTGGACTCAACTACCAACGCTACTGTACTGGATTCAACTACCAACGCTACTGTATTGGACTCAACTACCAACGCTACTGTACTGGACTCAACTACCAACTCTACTGTACTGGATTCAACTACCAACACTACTGTACTGGATTCAACTACCAACGCTACTGTACTGGATTCAACTACCAACAGTACTGTACTGGACTCAACTACCAACACTACTGTACTGGACTCAACTACCAATGCTACTGTACTGGACTCAACTACCAACACTACTGTACTGGATTCAACTACCAACACTACTGTACTGGACTCAACTACCAACACTACTGTACTGGACTCAACTACCAACACCACTGTACTGGATTCAACTACCAACACTACTGTACTGGACTCAACTACCAACACTACTGTACTGGATTCAACTACCAACACTACTGTACTTGGCTCAACTACCAACGCTACTGTAGTGGATTCAACTACCAACACTACTGTACTGGACTCAACTACCAACGCTACTGTACTGGATTCAATTACCAACACTACTGTACTGGACTCAACTACCAACGCTACTGTACTGGATTCAACTACCAACAGTACTGTACTGGACTCAACTACCAACACTACTGTACTGGACTCAACTACCAACACTACTGTACTGGACTCAACTACCAACACTACTGTACTGGACTCAACTACCAACACCACTGTACTGGATTCAACTACCAACACTACTGTACTGGACTCAACTACCAACACTACTGTACTGGATTCAACTACCAACACTACTGTACTTGGCTCAACTACCAACGCTACTGTAGTGGATTCAACTACCAACACTACTGTACTGGACTCAACTACCAACGCTACTGTACTGGATTCAATTACCAACACTACTGTACTGGACTCAACTACCAACGCTACTGTACTGGATTCAACTACCAACACTACTGTACTGGACTCAACTACCAACGCTACTGTACTGGATTCAACTACCAACGCTACTGTACTGGACTCAACTACCAACACTACTGTACTGGACTCAACTACCAACACTACTGTACTGGATTCAACTACCAACACTACTGTACTGGACTCAACTACCAACACTACTGTACTGGACTCAACTACCAACACTACTGTACTGGATTCAACTACCAACACTACTGTACTGGACTCAACTGCCAACACTACTGTACTGTACTGGACTCAACTACCAACACTACTGTACTGGATTCAACTACCAACACTACTGTACTGGATTCAACTACCAACACTACTGTACTGGACTCAACTACCAACACTACTGTACTGGACTCAACTACCAGCACTACTGTACTGGACTCAACTACCAACACTACTGTACTGGACTCAACTACCAGCACTACTGTACTGGATTCAACTACCAACACTACTGTACTGGATTCAACTACCAACACTACTGTACTGGATTCAACTACCAACACTACTGTACTGGATTCAACTACCAACACTACTGTACTGGACTCAACTACCAACACTACTGTACTGGATTCAACTACCAACACTACTGTACTGGACTCAACTACCAACACTACTGTACTGGACTCAACTACAGACATATACTGTGTAAGAATAGGCCTACTGTATTAAAATAGTAATATTCCTGTTCTTAATGTAATTCAATTATTATTCTCTCTACTGTCCTGTTCTGGAGTGTAGCAATGTGGTGTCAACTCTGTTACAGACCGTTATAGAGTAGTCCTACTTTTTATTGTGATAATAATTGTGTGTGTGTGTGTGTGTGTGTGTGTGTGTGTGTGTGTGTGTGTGTGTGTGTGTGTGTGTGTGTGTGTGTGTGTGTGTGTGTGTGTGTGTGTGTGTGTGGTCTCAAGGATAGCACACCAACAAGCTCTCACTGTCTCACTTCAGAATCAGATTTTAGTCCAGAAATGTCTAATTTCAGAGGTTAAATTTAGGGATTAATTACGAATGGTTAAATTAAGGGTGAAGGTTAGGGATAGGCTAAAAACAAGTGCCTGGCACTTGGATTGAACACAAGACCCTCAGAGCTGGAGCTCGCAGCATTACACCCATCCATCCATCAATCCCATCCACAAAACCCTTGCAAAATCCAAGGATATTTGATGGTAATACCATTCACCGTTGCCCCTAGTGGCCGGTTTTGAAGTTATATCCTGACGTATAATTTCACAGTGGATCTTGATCAACCTGGCTGAGCACACAGGCCTAGGCTACAGTACACACTATACAGGCAGGTACTGAAAAGAGGAAGAAACAAGAGACCCTATGTGGTAAAACACACAACCTTGGATTATACTATTTTATCATCATGTACTTTGTTATCCTTCTTTAATGATCAACTTGCATATAAACACATTTAAGGATACAACACATTTGTATGTGGACTATATATTTTAGCTTTGTAAGCACATTTGCACAATAACAACATTTGAAAAACACTTCTGCTGTATATCTACAGTATATGCTTGGACTATAGCTGAGCAATTGAGTGCTCTCATTTTATTTCCTTGAAATATTCTCCTTCAGAAATACAAAAGGTTATGAATTCTTTAATAAAAAACCACATAACGTTCTTCAGTAATAATATATCCCCCTACCTGGAACCTGTTTCAATATGAATGCATTGCTGTGCCACCTTATAAAGTGTGTACAAATGTAACCAGTGTTTTCAATAGGTTATTCATGATTACATTTCCAATTGCATGAAATGTGTAAATCAATAGGTGAGAAAGGATTGAACAGTATATGTGTTCACTAATCATAAGTGATCATATTTGTTTGATCGTGCTTTTAAAACCTTTATTGATTTTGTTTATCGGTTTAGATGCATGCATATTTGCAACCTTGGCATTACTGAACACACACACACACACACACACACACACACACACACACACACACACACACACACACACACACACACACACACACACACACACACACACACACACACACATACACAACCTCCCTCTTCCACTCTCTCTTTCACTCTCTTTCACTCACTCACTCACTCACTCACTCACTCACACACTCACTCACTCACTCACTCACTCACTCACTCACTCACTCACTCACTCACTCACTCACTCACTCACTCACTCACTCACTCACTCACTCACTCACTCACTCACTCACTCACTCACTCACTCACTCACTGACTCACTCACTCACTCACTCACTCACTCACTCACTCACTCACTCACTCACTCACTCACTCACTCACTCACTCACTCACTCACTCACTCACTCACTCACTCACTCACTCACTCACTCACTCACTCACTCACTCACTCACTCACTCACTCTCTGTCTCTCTCTCTCTCTTTGTCTCTCTCTCTCTCTCTTTGTCTCTCTCTCTTCCTCTCTATCTCTTCCGCTCTCTCTGGCCCTATGCTTCAGGAGCAGCCTTCCACATACTGAATCGTAGTGGTTGCGTGGGCATGTGGAGTAAAGAGGGACGGGGAGATGAAAAGGGAGAGAGAGAAATAATAGACAAGTGAGGAGAAATGAATATGAGAAGGGCATAGAGAAACTAAAACATAGGAGGGAATAGTTGGATGAGAGAGGATGTAAAGGAAGTGGCATTACCATAGAGAGAGGAGGAGAGTAAACACAGAAAGAGGCGAGACAAGCGAAAAAAAAGAGGGAAAAGGGAGAGATGAGAGAAAAGAGAGGGAGAGAAGAGGTGATAAAAGAGAGAGATAGGGAAAGAAAGAGAGAGGCTAGCTAGAGGAAGCGGGAAGCCCAGCTCAGCAGAAGGAAGGAAGGAAGAGCCAAGGACACAGTGACCAGGCGTACTGTAATGATTTTAGTCTCCGATCACACATTCACACCCCCCACTGAGATCCTATCTGAATGCAGCATCCACACACACAGCTCCTAGTTTGGCCCGCTGCTAGCAGCACTGAATACCAGGCTCAGCTCCCACAACAAACTCTTCCACGCAGTTACAGGTCACAGTTCCTTAGAACAGAGTTCTCAGCCCTATGTGCCTGGGTCCTTAACCTTAGCCCCAGCCTCAGCCTGATACCCCAGCCTAGGGTTGCAAAACTCCGGGAACTTTCAATAAATTCCCTGGTTTTCCCAAAATCTCGGTTGGAGGATTCACGGAATCAGGAGAGACTACGCCGGAAATCCTGAATGCCTCCAACCAGGATTTCTGGAAAACCAGGTAATTTTTGACAGTTCATGGAATTTTGCAACCCTACCCCAGCCTCATGCCTATACCCCAGCCTCATTCCTATACCCCAGCCTCATGCCTATACCCCAGCCTCATGCCTATACCCCAGCCTCATGCCTATACCCCAGCCTCATGCCTATACCCCAGCCTTATGCCTATACCCCAGCCTCATGCCTATACCCCAGCCTCATGCCTATACCCCAGCCTCATGCCTATACCCCAGCCTCATGCCTATACCCCAGCCTCATGCCTATACCCCAGCCCTAACTTCCTGCTTAATACCTCAATCCCAGATCCAACCCCATTTTAGTACTCTAGCACCAAACCTGTACCCTAGCCCCATAACTCAGACGCAGCCCTATACCCTAGCCCCAGCCAAGAGTGCAGCATGCCAGCCATCGTAAGGCATTACCAGAGTTGCTTATATGCTCAGGAGCTCCTGAATTCATTAGGCTCTCCTAGCTTTACTCCGAGCACGTTAATCGTGCTATTTAGTCATTATTAAGGCATTCAATTACTGGGGTTTATTAACCAATGGGCTCTGTTCTAGTGTCTTTGATGTACCTGTATCATTGCTCAGTGTTTCATCTACACAATGTATTTTTTTAGAAAGTGTAATGTGGTTTTCACATGTCAGGACTGTTTTAATGTGATTGAATTAGTAGTTGCAAGGTATTGGTCATCTGTCTCCAGGTCCGTCTCCAGCTCCGTGTCCAGCTCCTTGTCCAGCTCCGTGTCCAGCTCCGTCTCCAGCTCCGTCTCCAGCTCCGTCTCCAGCTCCGTCTCCAGCTCCGTGTCCAGCTCCGTGTCCAACTCCGTCTCCAGCTCCGTGTCCAGCTCCGTCTCCAGCTCCGTCTCCAGCTCCGTCTCCAGCTCCGTCTCCAGCTCCGTCTCCAGCTCCGTCTCCAGCTCCGTCTCCAGCTCCGTCTCCAGCTCCGTCTCCAGCTCCGTCTCCAGCTCCGTCTCCAGCTCCGTCTCCAGCTCCGTCTCCAGCTCCGTCTCCAGCTCCGTGTCCAGCTCCGTGTCCAGCTCTTTCTCCGATCTGTCTCCCCACTGGTCATGCAAAACCAGAAATATGTACTCTTAACTCTTACATTCTAATAGAAAAGGTATTTAATTTATTATCTGAACCGTGGTGTAAAATACATTAAAGTTACGAACACACAACTTACCACCCCACACATACACACATCATAAACACATGTTCTTGCTTCCCTCCTCATTAGCTACCTTGAGTGTATATACAATTATCTCTCTCTCTCTCTCTCTCTCTCTCTCTCTCTCTCTCTCTCTCTCTCTCTCTCTCTCTCTCTCTCTCTCTCTCTCTCTCCCTCTCTCTCTCTCTCCCTCTCTCTCTCCCTCTCTCTCTCCCTCTCTCTCTCACCCTACCCGCACCAGCAGTCCATAGACCTTCATTGGAAGTGACTTTCCTGCTGTTCCAAATTCGAGTGATTTCCTGGGGAATTAAACCGGCTCTCTCCCCAGGGACACACACACCACTACTGCATTAGCTACAGTTTGCATGTATCGAGTGAAAAAAAGAGAGTAAGAGATGATAATGTGTCTGAATGAAGCTGAACAACAAGCAGCATGTATCTCTCTCTTTGTCTCTCTGTCTCTCTGTCTCTCTCTCTCTCAATGACCTTTCTGTTCTACTTTCTGTTTTAGTCTCAGCTTTAGCTTCTACTGTATTGTAACTCTCTTCCAAGTCTCTTTCCTGCGGTATCTCTCTGTCGTGTGTGTGCTCTAGATTGGCTGTGGGGCTCTGACAGTGTTGGACCTCAGTCAATGGCAATCAATCTTCAGCACCATCTCCCTCTCGTCTCCTCTCCCCCTCATCCCAGCCCAGCCTAGCTCTGCTTGTGTCTGCCTTGGATGGGTACACCATCACTGCATCTGCTATTTATCTGCTGCATGTTGCATTCTTCCCACATACACACACAAACACACACACACACACACATATCGCACTGATACACAGTTGCAAATAATTGAGAACATGATGGCATACAACCAATTGTTTGCACGCACAAACACAAATGTGCACTCTTCTGCACACACAGACACAGACACAGACACACACACACTAACACATACACACACACACACACATACACACACATACACACACCCCTCTGGATTTCTCAGTCATGTCTAGTTGAGATTATGCTTTTGTACAATTTACAATTTTCTCTCATTTTATCTAACACTAACCCTTTTCCTAATCTTAACCTAATTCTCCTAAACTTCCATGTTTATTCTCCTAACCTGCTGCGTAAGTTCGCCGAAACCTGCTACGAAAAGTCAATTCCGACAAAAGCTGGATCCCTTCTAGCCATGACTATATTTCTCTGACCAATCACACAGTGTTGCAGATGTCTCTGTAGTCACTCCACTATTACACTAATGCCACCTAACAATCTGAAACAACAGGCTAAGAAACAAGCTCTCACAGTGTCACTGCAAAATTAGACGTTAGTCCATGTTTCTCCAAACGTCAAATTTGTGTGTTTGCTGACACCGTAGTGTTTATCAGTGGGATTGATTATCCCATCCCCATCCACAACACCCTAGCAAAACTCATCCTACTTGATGGTACCGTTGCCCCTAGTGGATGGTTTTGACTTGCCTCGATATAGCCATTCATTCTGACTTGGTTAACAGTCAGGCATTCATTCCGATTGGTTAGGGTTAAGGTTTGGGAAACGGTTAAAGCAATTCAGGCATTCATTCCGATTGGTTAAGTCCAGTAAATACAACTCCACGGTTTAGTTTAGCCATTAATTAAGACTGGACTAACTAACTCATTGTGAATGGATGGTGCAGTGGTCTAATTTGGGATATTTTTGGATATTATCTTGATTGCCATTTTGATATGAATACCTTTATTTTCTGAATTGACTTTGTTATAACATAGCTTTCTACACAACAGCAGGAAATAGTTTTTTTGTGGTCTGTTTAGTAATCAAAGATGTGCTAATGAGTCTATACATAGACGGTCACAACCAGTCAATGGAATATGCTCGTCCAAATGATAAATATCTATAGGCCTGGCTACAGAAAGTCGATGAAAGTGAACCATGTGTACATCCCTGCTTCCGGGAGGTGAAACACAAATCCTGGTGGGATTGATCATTGTCTGGACGTTCCCGGGATGAGGCTATAGGGAGACGATAGGAGCAGACACAGAGCAGTCAATGATACGTTTGAACCGCTAACCTCGACCGCAAACAGGACACTGGTGTCTCCTCGCTCTTTTAAAGAGACACTTCCTGGGCTTGCTCTGGTATGTGTTGGGTCGTCAATATATGGCCATGCTTGACAGGACATTGCTGCCTGGCCATGCCGGACAGGACATCGCTGCCTAGCCATGCTTGACGGGACATCGCTGCCTGGCCATGCTTGACAGGACATCGCTGCCTGGCCATGCTTGACGGGACATCGCTGCCTGGCCATGCTTGACGGGACATCGCTGCCTGGCCATGCTTGACGGGACATCGCTGCCTGGTCATGCTTGACAGGACATCGCTGCATGGCCAGGCTTGACAGGACATCGCTGCCTGGCCATGCTTGACAGGACATCGCTGCCTGGCCATGCTTGACGGGACATCGCTGCCTGGCCATGCTTGACGGGACATTGCTGCCTGGCCATGCTTGACGGGACATCGCTGCCTGGACATGCTTGACAGGACATCGCTGCATGGCCATGCTTGACGGGACATCGCTGCCTGGCCATGCTTGACGGGACATCGCTGCCTGGCCATGCTTGACGGGACATCGCTGCCTGGACATGCTTGACAGGACATTGCTGCCTGGCCATGCTTGACAGGACATCGCTGCCTGGCCATGCTTGACGGGACATTGCTGCCTGGCCATGCTTGACGGGACATTGCTGCCTGGCCATGCTTGACAGGACATCGCTGCATGGCCAGGCTTGACAGGACATCGCTGCCTGGACATGCTTTGCACGGACAGCAGACAATTAAATTGTGCCAGCTGAGAAAACGTTGTGCGTGGCAGTGCAGAGGATCGTCGGCGGGGGAATTCAGATGGAGCCCTTGGAAAGATGATACCCAATAAAAGACGATGCTGTATCAACAAAAACGGATTGCAACTTGCAAAACATGCGGGAAGAAAATTACAGACGGAGGCGCAACAATTTCCAACGTTGTTCGACATTTGAAGCTGCACAAAGAACGGTAAGTCATGGTTAATATAGCCGACAGCTATATATTTTATTACTTTACTAGTGTATCATGTAGTCTAACGTAACGTTAAATCAACGAGCCTCCACACAGTCAGTCAGTCAGTGCGGGAATGTGATCATTGCACCCAAGATTGAGCTACAACTGGCTAGGCATTTGGTAGCCTAAATCCTGTCTGATGTTACTGCTGTTCCTAAAACCATTGACATACGTTAGCCTACTGTAACCACACAGAGAGAGTGTGTGTGTGTGTGTGTTAAGGTTGGGCGATTGTGTACAAGCCTACATCGCCCGATTGCGCCCCATAGCTATCCTCGATAGTCGATCACTATTGGGGGGGGGGGGTATTTCTCATGGCTACGCATGTATTTCCATGGAAATATAACGTTTATTTGGAAAGTAATAAATATATAGATATTTTTAAAAGCATTCATGATTTGCGTAAATGTAATATACTTACTATTACTCTTGTTAAAAATATGAAATGGAATGACATTTGGTGAAGAGCACATTATGACTTGTTTAGGACTCGAAACTCAAAGTTTAGGACTTGTGACTTGACTTGATACTTAACGGTCTTGACTTGAGACTTGACTCGGACTTGCATGTCTTGACTTGGGACTTGACTTGGGACTTGAGTGCTAAGACTTGAGACTTACTTGTGACTTGTAAAACAATGACTTGGTCTCACATC
This sequence comes from Salvelinus namaycush, assembly GCF_016432855.1. NCBI lineage: Eukaryota > Metazoa > Chordata > Actinopteri > Salmoniformes > Salmonidae > Salvelinus > Salvelinus namaycush. The sequence continues at coordinate 39,521,436 of NC_052322.1, forward strand.
TGGTATCACCACAACACACTAAAACATGACCCTCATCGTATGAGACACCGGTAACGGTATCGCCACAACAGACAAAACATGTCCCTCACTGTATAAGACACCAGAGTGATATTTAGTAATTTTGAATTCCAACAAACCTTAGGAGTGAAATTTATCAAATGTATGAAACTGTAGGAGTACAGTGGCTGTTTATAGAGTGTATTGTGTATCATATCTGTGTGGCATCCTGCGCTGGCCTGTTGCAGCCTCTCACATGTGGGGAAAATAATTGGATGGATCCATTAGTAAATAAAGTGCAGGGGAGAGAGGGAGGAGGATGGATGGAGAGGGATGGAGGGAGGAAGGAGAGGAGAAGGGAGGTGGTGGGAGAGACAGGTCACTCATCTTTACAATCAACACAGCAGAGAGAGAGAGAGAGATGCAGAGACTGAAGAGTACACTCTTGCTGGTCTGATATCTCTCTCTCTCTCCCTCCTTCCATCTATTTTTCTCCCTCCCTCCATCTCTCTCTCCTTCTCTCTCTCACTCTCTATTTCTTTGTTGTCTGCTCTCTTTAGTTCTTTCCCTCATTCTCTCTTCTCTCTTTCTCCCTCGTTCTCTCAGCCTGTTTTTACGGGCTGATCCCTTTTTAGATTTCCTCGTTTGGAGTCGCCACAACGCACCCCGCTGCCAACATCTGTAAGTGGTTAAGAGGCAAGAGACAGTATGGAAAAACATAGAACAGAAAAAACAGCAGAACAGCACTGTACCAAGGTCAGATTACAGACACATGTTCATCCCAGCTACATAATAATATCTGAACCGCGATCAGATTCAGACGCTGTCTGCGGAGAGGGATAACAGATAACAACAGTACTAGGGCAAGATACAACACAGACAGCTGCTAGGGGTCTATCCAGATAGATAAATAACAACTGTACCTGGGTCAGATACAAACACAAACAGCTCATAGAGGTCCAATAAGCTCTCACATTCTCATTGCAGAATCAGAAGTTGAAACCCTTGTCCATGAACGTCAAATTCCAAAGGTTAAATGTAGGCATTAATAACGGATGGTTAAGTTAAGGGTTGAGGTATGGGATAAGGTTAAAACTAGTGCCTAGCACTGGGATTGAACATGCACCCCTCAGTGCCGGAGTTCCTGCCTAAGCCCATCCCCCATCTACATCCACAATGTCCTAGCAAAACCAAAGTCTACTTGATGGTGATAGTGCTCATCGTTGCCACTTGTGGCCAGTTTTGATGTCCTCTCCTGATGTCCTGCTTACTTGGATGGATGTCTAATTTTTGCCTAGTCAACTAATAGAAATAGTTTGCCTAGTCAACTAATAGAAACTATATCTTATCTAATATATATCTAAAAACACAACAGTAGGCCTTACAAGCCATGGCTCAATACTCTGTGCTCTGTGTGTTGTAACAGTTTCACATTAACAGGGCAGCTGAGCAGTAAGAGAGCTTTGGGCCTCCTCAGCTGAGCTTATTGGGGATTGACCCCAATCGCCCGTAGATTGTGTGTGTGTGTGTGCGCGCGCGCGTGTGTGCATGAACCTGTGTGAACGTCCTTTGCATACATATGACTTGGATAATTGCGTGCACACGTGTAAGTGTGTAGTTTAGGCAGATTTAAACAGATTATGTTATTGAGATTAGAGGTAGTAGATACACCCATTGCAGGTGATGAGAAAGAGAGAGAGAGAGAAAGAGAGAGAGCGAGAAAGAGGGAAAGAGAAAGAGAGAGAGAGAGAGAGAAAGAGAGAGAGAGAAAGAGGGAAAGAGAAAGAGAGAGAGAGAGACAGAGAGAGAGAGGGAGAAAGAGAAGGATAATTGTATATACACTCAAGGTAGCTAATGAGGAGGGAGGCAAGAACATGTGTTTATGTGTATGTGTATGTGTATGTGTGTCTGTGTTTGTATGTGTGTGTGTGTGTGTCAGTCTGTGTGTGTATGTGTGTGTGCGTGTGTGCGTGCGTGTGTGTGATTTGCGGCAGGAACATGTGTGTGCAATTTGCGGCATAAGCACATAACATTTAATTAACATAATGTCTCTATGTCTTCTGATTGGAGGAGAGATGTCCTCTACAAGTTTCTGAGGGCAAAGAGATAGATGTGGGAGAGAGGGAGAGGGAGAGGGAGAGAGAGAGAGAGAGAGAGAGAGAGAGAGAGAGAGAGAGAGAGAGAGAGAGAGAGAGAGAGAGAGAGAGAGAGAGAGAGAGAGAGAGAGAGAGAGAGAGAGAGAGAGAGAGAGAGAGAGAGAGAGAGAGAGAGAGAGAGAGAGAGAGAGAGAGAGAGAAAGAGAGAGAGAGAAAGAGAGAGAGAAATATGGAGTGGTATAGGGGATGAAGAGTAATTCGTGGGTCTACCTGGTCTATCAGACCTTGGCTGTGAGGGACTTCACACCAACATAGAAGAGGGGTGGAATAAATAGAGTCGTGGGTAAGGATGGATGAACTGCACCTAATAATGTTGAAGATGATCGCAAAAAATATTTTTTAGGCATTGATTTAGGAAGTGTTTAATTGGTGATGCTAGGTGGTGTAGGTGCCCTTGGAGATGCTAGGTGGTGTAGGTGCCCTTGGTGATGCTAGGTGGGGTAGGTGCCCTTGGTGATGCTAGGTGGTGTAGGTGCTCTTGGTGATGATAGGTGGTGGAAGGTGGAGGTGTAGAGTGAGGTAATCCGCTCTGCCATCCACACCCCTGCACCACCTCTCCAGGGGTGGGGTTCCAGGAATTCTCAGTCTTAGAACTGTCTGCCAGAAGCCAGCAGGGTTCTAAGTACCTGGTACAGGGTCAGCACTTTACCCTGTGTAAAAATACCATCGCTCCACACAGCTCCAGCCCTAACAGGGAGGAACCTGCCTCCTCACACCCAGCCTGACTGGGGTAGGGCGTGTTGGCTTCCCCCTCTGGCCATGCCACAACCATTACTGTACATGGGGCTCCACTTTAGTTTTCTAACGCAGTGTTCTTCAATCCTGGAGACTGACATATATATTCCAGCACCAACACGCCTGATTTAAAATTGATCATGTAAAGTTAATTGGTCATGAAGAGTGTCACACAATGTCTATCTAGTCATAAAACAGTTACTGAATGTATTGTCTTTGAAAATGAGTTTTGCACCTAACATGAGTTCCTTTCTGCCCACCATAACAAAATGAGTCTGGAACATTGTACATTAAACATGTGTTTCCAGACTGGAGTATTGTTCATGTGTTTCCAGACTGGAGCATTGTACATGTTTCCAGACTGGAGCATTGTACATGTGTTTCCAGACTGGAACATTGTACATGTGTTTCCAGACTGGAGCATTGTACATGTGTTTCCAGACTGGAGCATTGTACATGTGTTTCCAGACTGGAGCATTGTTCATGTGTTTCCAGACTGGAGCATTGTTCATGTGTTTCCAGACTGGAACATTGTTCATTGTGTTTCCAGACTGGAGCATTGTACATGTGTTTCCAGACTGGAACATTGTACATGTGTTTCCAGACTGGAACATTGTACATGTGTTTCCAGACTGGAGCATTGTACATGTGTTTCCAGACTGGAGCATTGTACATGTGTTTCCAGACTGGAACATTGTACATGTGTTTCCAGACTGGAGCATTGTAGATGTGTTTCCAAACTGGAGCATTGTACATGTATTTCCAGACTGGAGCATTTTACATGTGTTTCCAGACTGGAGCATTGTACATGTGTTTCCAGACTGGAGCATTGTACATGTGTTTCCAGACTGGAGCATTGTACATGTGTTTCCAGACTGGAGCATTGTACATGTGTTTCCAGACTGGAACATTGTACATGTGTTTCCAGTCTGGAACATTGTATATGTGTTTCCAGACTGGAACATTGTACATGTGTTTCCAGTCTGGAACATTATATATGTGTTTCCAGACTGGAACATTGTACATGTGTTTCCAGACTGGAGCATTGTACATGTGTTTCCAGACTGGAACATTGTACATGTGTTTCCAGACTGGAGCATTGTTCATGTGTTTCCAGACTGGAACATTGTACATGTGTTTCCAGACTGGAGCATTGTACATGTGTTTCCAGACTGGAACATTGTACATGTGTTTCCAGACTGGAGCATTGTACATGTGTTTCCAGACTGGAACATTGTACATGTGTTTCCAGACTGGAGCATTGTACATGTGTTTCCAGACTGGAGCATTGTACATGTGTTTCCAGACTGGAACATTGTACATGTGTTTCCAGAATGGAGCATTGTACATGTGTTTCCAGACTGGAGCATTGCACATGTGTTTCCAGACTGGAGCATTGTACATGTGTTTCCAGACTGGAGCATTGTTCATGTGTTTCCAGACTGGAGCATTGTACATGTGTTTCCAGACTGGAGCATTGTACATGTGTTTCCAGACTGGAACATTGTACATGTGTTTCCAGAATGGAGCATTGTACATGTGTTTCCAGACTGGAGCATTGTACATGTGTTTCCAGACTGGAGCATTGTACATGTGTTTCCAGAATGGAGTATTGTACATGTGTTTCCAGACTGGAGCATTGTTCATGTGTTTCCAGACTGGAGCATTGTTCATGTGTTTCCAGACTGGAGCATTGTACATGTGTTTCCAGACTGGAGCATTGTACACGTGTTTCCAGACTGGAACATTGTTCATGTGTTTCCAGACTGGAACATTGTTCATGTGTTTCCAGACTGGAGCATTGTTCATGTGTTTCCAGACTGGAGCATTGTACATGTGTTTCCAGACTGGAACATTGTACATGTGTTTCCAGACTGGAGTATTGTTCATGTGTTTCCAGACTGGAGCATTGTACATGTGTTTCCAGACTGGAACATTGTACATGTGTTTCCCGACTGGAACATTGTACATGTGTTTCCAGACTGGAGCATTGTACATGTGTTTCCAGACTGGAACATTGTACATGTGTTTCCAGACTGGAGCATTGTACATGTGTTTCCAGACTGGAGCATTGTACATGTGTTTCCAGACTGGAGCATTGTACATGTGTTTCCAGACTGGAGAATTGTACATGTGTTTCCAGACTGGAACATTGTACATGTGTTTCCATACTGGAACATTGTACATGTGTTTCCAGACTGGAACATTGTACATGTGTTTCCAGACTGGAACATTGTACATGTGTTTCCAGACTGGAGCATTGTACATGTGATTCCAGACTGGAGCATTGTACATGTGTTTCCAGACTGGAGCATTGTTCATGTGTTTCCAGACTGGAGCATTGTTCATGTGTTTCCAGACTGGAACATTGTTCATTGTGTTTCCAGACTGGAGCATTGTACATGTGTTTCCAGACTGGAACATTGTACATGTGTTTCCAGACTGGAACATTGTACATGTGTTTCCAGACTGGAGCATTGTACATGTGTTTTCCAGACTGGAACATTGTACATGTGTTTCCAGACTGGAGCATTGTAGATGTGTTCCAGACTGGAGCATTGTACATATTTCCAGACTGGAGCATTGTACATGTGTTCCAGACTGGAGCATTGTACATGTGTTTCCAGACTGTTTCCAGACTGGAACATTGTACATGTGTTTCCAGACTGGAGCATTGTACATGTGTTTCCAGACTGGAACATTGTACATGTGTTTCCAGACTGGAGCAATTGTTACATGTGTTTCCAGACTGGAACATTGTACATGTGTTTCCAGACTGGAGCATTGTACATGTGTTTCCAGAATAGGAACATTGTACATGTGTTTCCAGACTGGAGCATTGTACATGTGTTTCCAGACTGGAACATTGACATGTGTTTCCAGACTGGAGCATTGTACATGTGTTCCAGACTGGAACATTGTACATGTGTTTCCAGACTGGAGCATTGTACATGTGTTCCAGACTGGAACATTGTACATGTGTTCCAGACTGGAGCATTGTACATGTGTTTCCAGACTGGAAGCATTGTTACATGTGTTTCCAGACTGGAGCAGTGTACATGTGTTTCCAGACTGGAGCATTGTACATGTGTTTCCAGAACTGGAAGCATTGTACATGTGTTTCCAGACTGGAGCATTGTACATGTGTTTCCAGACTGGAGCATTGTACATGTGTTTCCAGACTGGAGCATTGTACATGTGTTTCCAGACTGGAGCATTGTTCATGTGTTTCCAGACTGGAGCATTGTACATGTGTTTCCAGACTGGAACATTGTACATGTGTTTCCAGACTGGAGCATTGTACATGTGTTTCCAGACTGGAGCATTGTACATGTGTTTCCAGACTGGAGCATTGTACATGTGTTTCCAGACTGGAGCATTGTTCATGTGTTTCCAGACTGGAGCATTGTACATGTGTTCCAGACTGGAGCATTGTACATGTGTTTCCAGACTGAGCATTGTACATGTGTTTCCAGACTGGAGCATTGTACATGTGTTTCAGACTGGAACATTGTACATGTGTTTCCAGACTGGAGCATTGTACATGTTTCCAGACTGGAGCATTGTACATGTGTTCCAGACTGGAACATTGTACATGTGTTTCCAGACTGGAGCATTGTTACATGTGTTTCCAGA